>NW_028327183.1:35401772-35704803 GCF_987537825.1 Furipterus horrens
GTTCTGGGCCATTGTTATCAGGTGGCTTACAGAATTCACAAAAGAGCAGGAAAAAGATATGAAAGAAGCGAAAAACTTTCATAACGAAAGGAACAAAACCACATACGAGACAGATGGTGAGGAATCCAGAGTTCATTTCAACAAACTGGAATATGGAGAAGGAACAAGCAGTCAACCAATGCAGCGAGAGGAAATGACAAGCAACAATGAGAGGATCAGAAACCTCTGGGACAGCTATAAAAGGCCCAACATAAGAATCATTGGTTTGCCAGAGAATGAGGAAGATGAACTAGAACTTGAAAAATTGAGTGAAAATATAATAAAGGAGAACTTCCCAGACTTGGGGAAGGGAATAGACATGCAGGTCCAGGAAGCAAGGAGAGTTCCCAAGAGACTGGACCCAGGGAGAACCACTCCAAGACACATTATAATCAAAATGTCAAAAATTAAGGATAAAGAGAGAATCTTAAAAGCAGCAAGAGAGAAGAAAAGAATTATGTACAAAGGGGTCCCAATTAGACTATCAGCTGACTTCTCAAGGGAAACACTACAGGCAAGAAGGGACTGGCAAGAAATATTCAAAGTAATGAAAATCCAAAACCTACAACCACGAATACTCTATCCAGCGAAATTGTCATTCAGAATAGAAGGACAGAGAAAGTGTTTCCAGGACAAAATAAAACTGAAAGAGTTCATTAGATCCAAACCACTGTTATATGAGATGTTAAAGGGACTGGTTTAAAAAAAAAAAAAAAAACAGAAGCTAGGGAGATGAAACAAAGGCAAACTAAATAGGCAACGAGAGGGAAAGAGGAACTGTGGGTACGGGAAGCATATTGGGGGGAGGTCAACAGGGAGGGGGAATGGGGAAAGGGAGGGAGATGATATAGGAATTGGGGATCAAGGTAGGAGGGAATGGAATAGACGGAGAGAGGTTGGGAGGAACTGTATGCACAACTAATGGACATAATCTAAAAGGGGGGGACAACTGGAGGGAGGGGGGCCACCGGGTGGAGGGGAGCAGAGGGAAGGGAAATTGGCACAAATGTAATAATTTAATCAATAAAACACATTAAATCATTAAAAAAAAATAATGAAATCTTAAAAAAAAAAAAAAAAAAGAATTCTTTCACTTGTAAAATTCTCCTGTTGTTGGCTGTAAAGCTCACACCCCGTTCTATTTTTAGTAACTTTTGAAACCCTAATAAAAAGAGGATGAGGCTTCCCGCTCTCGGCTGATGGTCTGAGCGAGCCACAGTCCTCCATTCATTACTGGCCAATAATCCTGCCTGCCGGATTTATTTCAGCGTCCGAAATCATAACCAACACTACATTCTTTGCTGTGTCTTGACCTGGTTTTGGGATTAGGATAATAGTGGCTTCATAGAAAGAGTTTGGGATTTTTCCCTCTTCTTGGATTTTTTGGAATAGTTTGAGGAGGGTAGGAGTTAGTTCTTCCCTAAATGTTTTGTAAAATTCACCTGTGAAGCCATCCGGTCCAGGGCTTTTGTGTGGAGGGAGATTTTTGATTACTGTTTCAATTTCCTTCTTTGTTATTGGTCTGTTGAGACTTTCTACTTCTTCTTGATTCAGTTTTGGAAGGTTATATGTTTCTAGAAATCTGTCCATTTCAACTAGGTTGTCAAATTTATTGCCATATAGTTGTTTGTAGTAATTTCTTATAATTGTTTGTATTTCTGAGGTATCAGTCGTGATTTCTCCTCTTTCATTTCTGAGTTTGTTTATTTGGGTCTTCTCTCTTTTTTTCTTAATGAGCCTGGCTAGAGGCTTGTCAAATTTGTTTATTTTTTCAAAGAACCAGCTCCTAGTTTTGTTGATTTTTTGGATTGTTCGTTTAGTTTCTACATCGTTTAATTCTGCTTTGATCTTGATGATTTCCTTTCTTCTTTTTGCCCTAGGCTCTGTTTGTTGTTGCTGTTCTAGTTCTTGTAGCTTTATGGTTAGGTTTTTTATTTGAGATTCTTCTAGCTTTTTCAGATATGCCTGTATTGCTATGAACTTCCCTCTTAGGACTGCTTTTGCTGTGTCCCATAGGTTTTGGGCTGTTGTGTGTTCATTGTCATTAGTTTCTAGAAATTTCTTGATTTCTTCTTTGATGTCATTGTTAACCCATTCGTTATTTAAGAGCTTGTTATTCATTCTCCATGAGTTTGGGTGTCTTTGATTTTTTTCCCTGAGGTTGATTTTTAGTTTCAAGGTATTGTGGTCTGAAATGATGCTGGATATGATTTCAATTTTCTTGAATTTGTTGAGACTTGTTTTGTGTCCTATTATGTGGTCTATCTTTGAAAATGTCCCATGTGCCTTTGAAAAGAATGTATATTTTGCTTCTTTGGGGTGGAAAGTTCTATATATATCAGTTAGGTCCATGTGGTTTAGTGTGTTGTTCAATGCCTGTATATCCTTGGTGTTTCTTTGCTTGGATGATCTGTGTATTGTTGATAATGGAGTGTTGAAGTTCCTTACTGTGAGTGTATTGTTGTTGATATCCTTCTTGTGGTCTTCTAGTATTTGCTTTATGTATTTGGGTGCTCCTATGTTGGGTGCATATATGTTTATCAGTGTTATATCTTCTTGATGAATCGCTCCTTTAAGTATTATGAAATGTCCTTCTTTGTCTCTTTTTATTGCCCTTGCATTGAAATCCATTTTGTCTGATATGAGGACTGCTACCCCAGCTTTTTTTTCAGGTCCATTTGCTTGAAATATTTTTTTATATCCCTTTACTTTCAATCTATGTAAATCTTTTGTTTTGAGGTGTGTTTCTTGTAGACAGCAAATATGTGGGTCCTGTTTTCTTATCCATTCCGTTACCCTATGTCTTTTAATGGGAGCATTTAATCCATTTACATTTAAGGTTATTATTGACATGTGTTTATTCATTTCCCTTTTGTATCTCTGTTCCTCTACTCTTTTTTTGTTTTTTCTCTTCTTTTTTTCTTAGAATATTCCCTTTAGCATCTCTTGCAATGCTGGTTTTGTGGAGATGTATTCTTTTAGTCTTCCTTTGTCTGAGAAACTCCTTATTTCACCTTCTATTTTGAATGAGAGCCTTGCTGGGTAGAGTATTCTTGGTTGTAGGCCTTTGTTTTTCATTGCTTGAAATATTTTTGACCCTTCCCTTCTGGCTTGTAATGTTTCTGTTGAGAAATCGGTCGATAGCCTTATTGGAGCTCCCTTGTAAGTTATTTGCTGTTTTTCTCTTGCTGCTTTTAGGATTCTTTGTCTTGGAATGTTGCCATTTTAACTATGATGTGCCTTGGAGTGGGTTTTGGGGGGTTCCTCTTTATTGGAACTCTCAGTGCTTCTTGGACTTGCATAACTTTTTCTCTCATCAGGTTCGGAAAATTTTCTGTCACTATTTCTCCTATCAGTTTTTCAATTCCATGCTCCTTTTCTTCTCCCTCTCTTATTCCTATGATCCTGATATTATTTCTTTTAATGCTATCCTGTAATTCCCTTACATCTTGTTCATATTTTTTCAATCTTTTTTCATTTTGCTGTATCATTTGAGAATTATTACCTACATTATCCTCTAACTCACTAATCCGATCCTCTGCTTCATTTAGTATGCTTTTGACTGATTCTACTGGGTTTTTCAGTTCAGAGATTAAATTCTTCATTTCTTCCTGGTTCTTGTTGATAGTTTCTATGTCTTTTTTTATGCTGGTGTACTTCTCTGCAAGTTCCCTGTAATTTTCTTGGAGCTGTTGGTAACTTCCTTGGAGGTTGTCATCGTTGTTTTTGAGGTTTTTGAATATATTGAGCTTCTTCACCACCATAGTTTTGAATTCCATGTCTGACATTTGGGCTATGTCTATTCCATCTACCTCTCTTTCTGGGGATTCCTCTTTTCTTTTCATTGAGAGGTTGTTTCTGCGTCTTACCATGTTGGATTCTTCTTGTTTGTTTTTGTTATTTGGATTTGTCTGCTTTGCCTTCCCACTTTTGCGGTATGAGATTTTTTATGGTAGATCTGGGGGTTTCAGTGGTGCAGTCTCTTTGATCTCCTGAGCCTGATGTTCTTGGGGTACCTTTTATATCGTTTGTTTATGCTGTCTGGTTATATTTCAGATTTTTTTTGTTAGGATATTCCTTCTGGCTTGTTGATTGAGAGTCACTCTATCCACTTTATCTCGAATTCTTTTGTGGAGATGCTGTTTAAAACATAAACACACAGCCCCAGCAGGAGACTCACACCCTCAAAAATATCCCCCACCCTCTATCCTGCTATCATCAGCCAACGAGCCAGTATTAATATAAATGTAGAGAGATTAGAGCTTTTACACTATAGGAAGAATAGATAAGAGTTGTTTTAGTGAAGGAAAAATATGATTTTTGAGAGAGGGGATAATAGGTTAATAATAGTTGAGACTGTGCAAGATAGTAGGTAATATTTACATTGTATGTTAATAACTATAGAAAAAAAGGGGGGGGGAAGATTGCAGAATATAGTAGGAAAGTGGAATTATATAGTATTGGATTTATATAGTAGTTATAGTCTATTTATTTAGAGTGAAAGAGAGGCTAAACTAGGCCCACAAACAAATAAACAACAACTGAAGAAGAGGGATAAGAAGGAAAGATTATATAAAATAGATTAGAGATATAGTTTGTTTTTTCCTCCTTCCTTCCCCTCCTCCCTCCTCCCCTCCTCTTTCAGGAAGAAAAGAAAAAGGAAAAAGGGAAAAAGAAAAAAAAAAAAGGAATGTTTTTACTCAGTTCAGCCTTCTTGTGTCGTCTTCTTTTTCTGCGTCCACAGCTGGTCTAATGTGATGGGTCAGAGATTCCTATTCCTTGCAGCGGTGGTGTGCGCAAGGTGGCTGGCAGGGCGCAATGCAAGGCAACCAAGAGCCCACCTCAGGTCTGCCACTCCGCGCTCCAGGAAAGCAGGCCACGCCACGCTCTGGGGAAGCTGGCGAGGTGTTTTTTTTCACTCAAGCATCAGTGCACGCCCAAGGCGGCTGGGGAACTAAGCTCCGGCCTGCCGCGTCGCGCTCCTAGAAAGCCGGCCGAGCCGTGCTCCAAGAAAGCTGGCCGCGCTGCGCTCCGGGAAAGCCCTCAAGGTGTTTTTTTTGGCTCGAGCACCGGTGGGCGCCCAAGGTGTCCTGGGAACTAAGCTCGGGCCTGCCACGCCGCGTTCCTAGAAAGCCGGCCGTGCCACGCTCCAGGAAAGCCCTTGAGGTGTTTTTTGGCTCAAGTGCCAGTGTGCTCCCAAGCGGCTGGGGAGCTAGCCTCAGGCCTGCAGCGCCGTGTTCCGGGAGTTGGTCTTTCGCCTCTTAGGGCAGGGCCGCAGACACTTGTGCTCAGTAGACGTGAGTGTTTATGAGTCGCTGCTGCCCGCTGTTCCCATGCCGCAGCCGCCCACCGTTCCCGCACCTCCTGAGCGGGCATGCGCAGAGCCTGGGCAAGTGCTCTGTGCTCCGGATTCCGGCCTGGTACTTCACCCTGGCGCCCACTGGGCTGGCCAGGGGCAACTGTGCACAGTCTTCTGCGTGTCCAGTGGGCCCTCCCTGCACCCGTTGGGGCACTGATCTTATGTCTGTTGGGGTGTGTCTGAGGGGCACCTGGACGCGCAGCCCTGCGCACCTGGGCCAGTGAATGAGGGCACTTCCCTATGTGTGCCCCCATGACCCAAGGGGAGGGTTGGGGAGTGGATGAGTGCACCACTGCGCCTGTGCTCCTCAAGAATGGCCTACCACCCCCAAACTTTCCTCCCCTCTTCACCGTCCACTAGAGAAAAATATAAAGGAGAATTATGTTCTCACTTACCCAGCAGCACGCTGTCTCCTGTCCTTCAGCGCCAATGCCACTTGGTCGAGTCCCGTCTCTGCCAGCGGGCACAGATCCGCTCTCTTCCCAACTCCTCTCCCGGGTAGCTTGTGGTCGCCAACAAGCCTTTGTGTACTTCCAGCCACAGCTCCGGCATCCGCCCCAGTCAGGAATCCTGTTTCGTCCCCTTTTCCTCCGCTATCCTCACTAAACAGGTTGTTCCCAGATGGATTTTCTCTAATCCAGCAGTGCCTTGGCTCGACTCCTGCCAGTGTCCACCTGCTCACTGAGATGTTCTGTCTGCAGTTAGCCCAAACTGCAGATGGGTCTCGGGAACCTGAAACCGCAGCCTCTCCTCACTCCTCCGCCATCTTCCCCCTACATCCATCTTTTCTAATGTGTAATTGAAGGTTGACATTTCCTTATTGACATTCTGTTTAGATGAGCTATCTATTGCTGTAAATGGGAGGTTCAGGTACCCTACTATAATTGCTTTTTATCAGCTTTTCCCTTTATTTGGTCTATATATTTCAGTGATTCCAAGTTGGGTGCATATATATTGATAAGTGCTGTCTTCTTCAATTGTCTCCTTTATCATTATAATATGTCCATTTTTGTCTCTTGTTGCCTTTTTCTTTCTTAAACTTTATTTTGTCTGATATAAGGAGAGCTATACTACTTTTCTCTGGATGCCACTTGCTTAGAGTATCACCTTGCACCCTTTCTTTTTGAATCTATATTTGTCTTTGTAACTGAGGTGGGTTTCCAGAAGGCAATGTATAGTTGAGTCTTCTAAAAAAAATCTTTCCCACTACTCTGTGCTTTTTTAATTGGTGAGTTCAGTCCATTTACATTTAAGGTGATTATTTTATTTTATTTTTCAATTAAATTTATCGGGTTGACACTGGTTAATAAGATTATATAGATTTCAAGTATACGTTTCTATGATACATAATCTGTATATTACATTGTGTGCAACAGGTAATATTGATATAAAGTATGATGACTTACTACAGTCATTTTTCTTTGCTTTCTAATTGCTCTGTACCTCCATTGTTTCTCTTCCTTTGTGTTTGTGTCTGCTATTTTAGTTCAATGTATTCTATGATTGTTTTCCCCCTCTTTCCTCTTATGTTATGTGTTTCAGCTCTAGATCTTTGTTTTATGATTCCATTAGTTTTATGTAAAAAACAAGTTGCATACATGCAATAGCCCCTTTTTTTCTGATTTCATTTTCATTCATCTGTAGAGGTGCAGTCCTTTCCTTTTTAACCTTTTATGTTTTTGCTGTCACAAATTGTGCTCTTTTATGTTGCATGTTTATTTCCAAAATGCAGAAGATAAAAAAATTTTAAAAACGATTACCCCCTTTAACCTTTAGGTTATAATGAAGTGTTTACTACACTATTCTGGACTAGAGTTGCAGTTTATTGCTTCTGTCTGCCTCCTTGACATCTTACTCAACATTTTGTGTACTTTCTCTTTTTATTTCAGGTAAAAGAGCTCTTTTCAACTTTTCTTGTAATGCTGGTGTTGTGGTAAATTTCCTCAACTTGTCTAGGGAATTCTTTATTTCTTCTTCATGTCTAATGGATAACTTTGCTGGATATATTTTTGACTAGTGGTTTTTCTCCTTCAGTATTTTGAATGTTTTATTCCACTCTCTCCTGGCTTGTAGGGTTTCTGCTAAAAAAAAAAAAAAGATGATAATTTAATGCAATGTTCTTCATGTGTTACTGTCTTTTTTTCCCCTGGCTGCCTTGAGAATCCTTTCTTTGTAATTAATTCTTGATAGTTTTACTATATTGTGTTTTGGAGAGGGCCTTTTTACATGGAGGTAGTTAGATATTCTGCTGGCTTCTTGAATTTGAGGGTCCAGCTCTTTCTATAGGTTTGGCAAATTCTCATCACTTATTCATATGAATAGGCTCTCTATTTCCTTCTCCCTTTTTTCTTCTCCTAATATACCTATTACCCTTATGTAGCACTTTCTAATGAAATCAGATAGTTCACTTTTATTTTAAAAATCTCTTACTTCTCACTACCTTCCTCTGAGTCATTTCTAGGTTCTATCTTTGAACTTACTAATTATCTCTTCTATCTAATCTGCTCTGTTTCCAGTGATCTCTAATCAGTTCTTCATCTCATTTATTGAGTTTTTAAGCTCCAAGATTTCTGTTTGATGCTTTTATTAGTTTCAGTCTCTTTAGTAAAGTACTCCTTTTGTTTATTAATTTTCTTCCTGAGCTCATTGAACTTCCTTTTTGAGTTCTCTGGTATGTCACTGAAACTCTTCATAACTTCAGTCTTAAATTCTCTGTCATTTAAGTCACATTCTTTTATGACTTTGAGTTTGGGTTCTGGAGACTTTTCATTTTCTTTCTGTGTTCCCTGTGTTACCTGGTTTTTCATGGTATTTTATAAATTATTTCTCTGCCTATTTTTTTCAGATACTGTGTTGCTCTCACTAATTCAGCAAATTGTTTTCCAGAAGATGGTATATTGCACATGTTCCTTTTTTCTCTTACCTGCTCTATTTGTGTCCCTAGTTTCATGATGAAGTGGTGTTTCTTCAGTAGCAAGTAGAAACAGACTCATAGATAGAAGATTGACAACTCTGGGATGTTTAGGGGGTAGAGGGATTGAGCAAAGAGAAGAAGGACTCATGGATACGGACAGTAGTGTGGTGATTTCAGGGAGGGGGGAGGGGGTGGAGGTGGAAGAGGGTATAAAGGGGATAAATCGTAATGGAAAAAATACAATAAAAATTTAAAAAAAAAATTGTGCACCCTCTGGAAAGCAGGTGTATACTTTGTCATCAGCTTGCCTCTTTTATAGGACTTTACCTCTGTGATAGGGTATGTGGTGGGTGGTGGAGAACTGATAGTCACTGGCTCTGCTGTGTTTTTGGAAGCATTTGCACTGCCTCTTCCAGGATCTTCCAGGATGGTGGGTCAATGGAGGAAAGTTCATAACTTGGTGGCACTGCTGTACTGTTTGAGGTGTCTCTGATGTCTTTATCTGGCTCTGATGGTTTGGGTGGGACCAAGGTGTCAAGTTCATGACCTTGCAGCTCTGCCTTCCTTCAAGCAATGGCTCATGGCACCTCAACACTGCCCAGGGTTTCTCAGCTTTCTTTACCAGACTGCTGGGATGGGTAGGACTATAAAGGCAAGTTGACGATGTGCAGCTCTGCTCCTCTTCCATTAATGGTGTCAACAGTGCTGTGTTTCCTTAAGCTTCCCAGTAATCTCTAGTGGAATCTGCTGTGATGGAAGGGTAGGGGAGATATATGGGATGGGGGCACCACTAATGCTTAAAAGGCAAAAATGCAATTGCAAAATACAGAGCAAGCATCAAAGTCAGATTTGGATATTGCAGAGAATTTAGAATTATCAGACTGAAAATTTAAAATAGCTGATTAATATTATAAGGGTTCTAATGGGAAAAGTGGACAACATGCAAGAACATAGACATTATAAGAAGAGGGAAGGAAATGCTAAGAAAAATTTAAAGAGAAATGTTAAAAATGAAATTCACTGTAAGCAAAATGGAGACTGCTTTTGGAGGGCTCATCAGTAAGCTGGACAAGGCCAAGGAAAGAATCAGTAAGTTTTTAGATTTGTCAATAGAAACTTCACAGACTGGAAATCAGTGAAGAAAAAGGATTAAAAAAGAAAGTAATATAATATCCAAAAAACTACAGGGCAATTACAAATGATGTACCATATTCATAATAGAAATACTATAAGGAAAAGAAAGAAAGAAACAAAAATATTTGAAGTAATAATGGATGAAAAAATTCAAAAATTATTCTTGGCTGGTGTGACTCAGTGGATTGGGTTTCAGCCTGTGAACCAAAGGGTCGCCAGTTTGATTCCCAGTCAGGGCACATGCTTGGGTTGTGGGCCAATTCCCCAGTTGGGGGCATGTGAGAGGCAACCACACATTGATATTTTTCTCCCTATTTCTCCTTCCATTTCCCTCTCTAAAAATAAATAAAATCTTTTTAAAAATTCAAAAATTAATGAAAAACACCAAACTACAGGTCTAGGAAGCTCAGAGAACACCAAAGAAGGTAAATTCTAAAACATACACCTAGGCAGATTTAGAGACTGGTTCGTGGGTTCTGTTGCATAAATTAACATGTGTGTTCTGTTTTCATAGGGCATGAGTGATTGTCTCTATGCATAAGCCTCACTTAATTCTATCTGCATCAACACCTCCTGAAACTCAATGGTTTGGCTGAACTAAGTGGTTGGAATACAACAAGTATGCCAGCTTGTTAAACCAAGCATGCCGTTGCCCAGGGACAGCCAACTGACCTTGACTCTGCAAGATCCTTCCCCATGTGGGAAGACGACCCTGCTCTCCAAACCCCCGCTCTTATTAGGGATTTCTGGACCCAAGGTAGGTAGGATAATAACCATGTCCAGCTTGAAGCAGCCAGAGGAGCACAAGATCTTCACCCATTGTCCTTTATAAGACTATAAAGGGTCTTAAGTCTGAGAGAGGGGAATTGTTAGAGAGCAGGGGTCTACCTCCTAAAATTTTTAAAAAACAAAATAAAATAAAATAAAAATAAATAAATAAATAAAACATATACACCTAGGCATAGCATATTCAAACTTCAGAAGATCAAATATAAAAAGAAAATATTGAAGGAAGCCAGAGTAAACCTTATCTCTAGAGGAACCAGGATAAGAATTAAATCAGACTTCTCATCATAAAACATGCAAATAAGAAAATAATAGAGTAAAATATTTAAAGTGTTGAAAGAAAAAACACCCAACTAGAATTCTGTATCCAGAAAAATGATCCTCCAAAAGTGAGGGACAAAGACTTGCTTCAACAAACAAAAATTGAGGTACTTTGTTGCCAATAAACCTTCAATACAAGAAATGTTAAAAGAAATTCTTCAGAGAGAAGGAAAAAATATAGAGTAGAAACTAGGATTTCCATAAAGGAAGAGCACCTGAGAAACAATAGAATCTCTTATTTTCTCATTCTTAATTGATCTAACAGATAAAATAATAAGAGCAGCATTGTATTTGGTGAGTAAAGCTAATAAATAAGTGTCATTAATAACAACAATGTTATAGGGAGTGGGAGGGAGGAATTAGGAATACTGTCTTATATGGTACTTGCATTACCAGTGAAGCAGTGTAATGTTATTTAAAATAGACTTAGACTAGTTGTGAATGTGTACTGCAAACACTAGAGCAACCAGTAAAAAACAAATTTAAGAAATATAATTGATGCGCTAAAAAAACAGAGAAGGCAGAAAAAAATATGGAAGACAAAAAGAAATGAAGAACAAAAGCAATGAATAGAAAACAGTTACAAATATGAAAGATATTAATTCATATACATGTGAATGATCTAAATACACCAATTAAAAGTCAGAGATTGTCAGAATGGATAAAGAATAATTAGATAAGTAAATATGAATAGAGGCATTTTGCCATACTTTTACCAAAATATTCTACAAAGTTTAAAAGTGAAATTTAGGGCAAAACATATATCCTGATGAAAGCACGAGTATGTGTTTTAACCCTAAACAAATGTGAAGTACAGTGATCATATTTACCAATGAGAGTGATGTAATCAGGTTCTAATTTGGGCAAGAACCCCCCAAAAGCATCATGACAGGTGGTGGTTTTAACCAAGGGTGGACATCTAGACCAATTTAATGACATTGGAAATGTTTTTATTTAATGTATTTTGTTGATTATATTGTTACAATAGTTCCAATTTTCTCCCCTTTACTCCCCTCCACCCAGCATCTCCCTCCCCCAACAATCCTCCCCCAAGTCCATACCCATGGTTCGTGAAAAATAACTATCCCTCCCTCTCAGATATTAAGACCCTTTGTAATCTTGTAAAGGACAATGGGCAAAGGTCTCAAGCTCCTCTAGCTGCTTCAAGCTGAACATGGTCATCGTCCTACCTATCCTTGGGTCCAGAAAACCCTAATAATAGTGGGGGTGTGGAGGGGAGGGTGGTCTTCCCACATGGGGAAGGATCGTGCAGACTCCAGGTCAGTTGGCTGTCCCCGGACAACGGCGTGCTTGGTTTAACAGGCTGGCATCATTGTTGTGTTCTGGGGGCAACAGATTTGGTGAAAAGGGTTAAAAGACATCATTCAATCCATACCTACCAGATGACAAAAGGCAGGGATTAATTTTTCAATGTTCCACATTAGGAGAAAGAAAAAAAAAGAAAAGAAAAGAAAGAAAGGGCTCCTTTGGAGGACGGTGTGCTAGGCACCTCTCACCTGTCCAAAACCCTTTTGCCCACCATACTTAGTTTGGGCTGAGGGAAATAGTTTAGGTTTCCCCCCTCTCAGACCTCTGGGCCCTTTCTGTCCAAGCCATTAGGATAGAAAAGAGAGACCAGTTTTAAAGTGAAGCCCACAGACCACCCCATTCTTCGCCAACCCAGCCATTTAGTTCAGCCAAACCGTTGAGTCTCAGGAGGCAGCGCTGCAGAGAGGATTAAGTGAGGCTTATGCGTACAGACAATCACTCAGGTAATGCGGTCATAGGCTTATGCCCTTTGAAAACAGAAAACACATGTTAATTTATGTAACATAACCCACAAACAAGTCTCTAAATCTGTAAGACTGTCTTATTGGGAAGACATCCAGTTGCAAGGCACTTGACATTCTACTTGCCTGCAACTTGAATCTCTTTGGTGATATCACAGACATGATTTAATTTACATTGGAAATGTTAAAAGAAATAAAAACTTTACAAATTATTCAGAAGAGTATCATCAAAACTTCCACAACAGGATCTGGTCAAGATGGTGGCATAGGCAGATGTAGCTTGCTTCTTCGCACAACCATATCAAAATTGCAACTAAAATATAAAACAACCATCAGCCAGAATTGTCAGAAATCTAGTTGAATGAAAGTCTGACAACTATGAAATTAAAGAAACCACATCCATTGAAACAGGTAGGAGGGGAACAGATGTGGAACGGGCTGGTCCCTCACCCACTTGTGGTAGCTAAAAATTTGGGAGGGATATCTCAGGAGCAAGGAGTCCCATCCCCACACCAGGCCCCACAGCCCAGGGTTCCAGTGACAGGAAGATAAGTCCACACAACTCTGGCTGCAAAACCATTGGGGGTTGAGTCAGTGGAAGATATTGGGAGATCCCCAAGCAGTTAATCTTAAATAAGTCATACACAGACTCACCTACTCAGATTTACTTCCTCTGAGATCCAGCATCGGGATAGAAGTTTGAAAGGCACCAATGGTATACAGGGAGAAACTGAAGTGTCTGGCATCAAAGTGAGCAGAGGACATTGTCTCTTTTCTAAAATTTCCCCATACAGATTCAGCAAGCTGATGTCATCTCTGAGACTCCATCAACCTGGCTAACATTATTTGACCCACCCCGGAAATCCTCAAAGACTACCCCACCTACTTACAGGCCAACCCAAGCTGCTTTTCTATATGAATGGCTGGTCTTGGCCTATGCTTCACAACCTCCCAAATCCTATCAAAAAAGTAATAGATAGCTTCAGTGAAAAAAGTAATGAAAGAAAACTTTCAATTTCACAAAGGAAATCGATATACAAGTCCAGGAAGCACAGAGAGTCCTAAACAAATTGGACCCAAAGGGGACCACAAAAATGCCAAAGGTTAAAGATAAAGAGAGAATCTTAAAAGGAGCAAAAACAAAATTTCCATTGAGTTAGATCTGAGACTTGTTTTTGACTAACTTTTGGCATCTGAATCCAAAAATGACCCCAGCTTTTCTCTATCACATCAAGCTTATAAGGTACAGGATACCCTCTCTTTGTCCCAAAAATCATACAAAATGTACACACAAAGGAAAATAAAGCAAAAAATTACCTGAATATACTGTTTATTTAGAGTTATTTTATTCATATAAAGGCTATATATTGTTATTGTAAGTCAAATTGTGTACAAGTAGTAAAGTTCTGCTACCAAACACACATATAAAGGTATTTTATCCTTTCAAACGACAGGCTAGGAAATGCCAAAATGAGATACTTGAAACAGTCGCCTTCAGTTGGCAAAGTTTTAACAAAATGCTTTATGAGACTCAGTTTTATGTGCAGAGGTGAGAATATAATGTTCTTTCTGTCAACAAGTGGCTCATGTAGAATGTTTGAATCATCACGTTTGAGGTCAGATCTTGGAGGCCAACGACTCTACCTAATGCTTCTCATGAGTTCTGCTGTCCCACATACACAGAAAACAGGGATACTTGGTGTATCCGCATTGCTGACCAAGAAGGAAACAGATCATTTGAAGGTCAACACAGATGATCCAATTGTGCTTGTGATATTGCAACAGATCAATGACTCTCTTTATGTCTTCATATTCTTCATGAAAACAAACTAAATGGCCAATTGGGACTGCACCAAATAAACTGCCATTGTGAAAGAGGACACACTTCAAGCTCCACTTTGAGCTATCAATGAACAGTCACAATTCAGTTGCATTGTAGATTGCAATTCCCAATTCCTCCATTAAACCATGTATGTTATGGCAATACACAAAGCCACCGTCACTTCAAAAGTACTGCAGAAATGCACTTTCTCTTGATTGAAAGCAGGATATCTTCACTCCTTTCTCAAGCAAGTTTTTTCTCATGCAGTCTTGATGGTAGGAGTTCTGAAGCCTCTTTGCATAGTCCCAAATATCATGCCAAATCACTCAATTCATGCTGATCAAATCCCTTACAAACTGAGTCATCTTCAATTTCAAAATCTTCATCGTTGGTGTCACTTAGTTCTTCACCATGCTCCTGTTTTTTGAAAGAGTGTAGTTCAATGAAAATTGGCACTGGGATTTCAGATGAATGAGGCACTGGGTGTAGAGCTGATGGTAGACTAGGATACTCTACTTTACATTTATTTTTCTTGTTCTATCTTGACGTTTTCATTATACAAAAGTAACAGTCGCTTGAAAGATCTCTGGGCTCTCGCCAAACCACACATATACTAAATGGCAATTTATCACGTGTTCCCTTCGTCCACATCCATAAACTCTGGATACACTGCTTGCACACCTTGTGAGGGGCGCAAGACTTATCTTGATCACCAGGTTTTACTTTAAAATATGCAAAATAGGCTTGCCTGACAAATGCGTTCATGTTTGTCCTTTGACTGGGAATGGTGAAACTGCCACAGGTATAACAAAATGAATCAGGGTTGTTCAGGCACTTACGATGAGAAGTAGCAGCAGCAGACATGATGTGAAGGAAAGGGAATAAGTAAATAAAGAAATTAATTCTGCTAACTCCTTGTATACAGACAAGAACTCGGACTACACTTCAGAATACAATTCACTATATAGAGCAGTACACAACCTCTCACCACACTGTCTCATGTATAACTGAATAGCCTAGACAATTAAGAACCTGTCACTGGTCTCCTTGGTCATCCCCCACCCCTCCCCACTCGAGGGAGGTTTTCTCTCAGCCAGTAGGAGAGCACTAGTACTTCCCTTGATCCAGGCTCAATCCGGCCTAGAGTGGTCACAGTAAGATAAGCTGTACAGGAAAAACTGATGTGATAGAAAAAAACTAACTGCAGTTTTGAAGTCAGCATGCCTATTTAAGTCTAAAACAGCTGAAAAATCGAACTCAACAGGAATTATGTTAAAAATTGTTCCCCATAATCAATAAAATATACTTTAAAAGAGAAGAAACTAAGGACTTTCTAGGCTAGTCAAAACAAAAAACAAAAAAAACTTCCACATCACAGTAAACTCATATTTATTCCAAACAGAGAGGGGTTTACAATTATTCAATGGTAATTTGATGAATGCTAGACATACATATATGGAATTTTGTGGTCATGATTTCAGTGAAGTGTAGTGGACACCGATTTTGTCACTACATATTGGGACAATAAATAATTTATTTCCTGACTCCTTCCCCTCCTCCCTCCTTCTTCACCTTCTGCTTTTTCTTCTTGTTCTTCTTGCAAAATAACAGGGTTGGGTTTTCAAGCCTTCAGATTTCCTCCCACACCAGAGTCTCTCTCTCTCTCTCTCTCTCTCTCTCTCTCTCTCTCTCTCTCTCTCTCTCACTTAAAAAGTACTTTCAATACCCCATTTATTTATGTTGGAAGTACAGTAGTGAAAAGACCTTGTTCCTTCTTTCAATAAGTTTCAATCAAGTGCTTGCCAACAGATGATGGACAAACTATAGCTATAATAAATCACTACACGAGTAACCAAAAAAGAAGACTGTTGGGCAAGTAATTAAAATAGGATGGGACTAGATGCATTTTTAGAGAGAGTGACAAGAAAACACCTACTTTAGAAGGTGAAAGTAGAGCAAGAATCTAGATGATAAGAAAGAACAACAGTGAGGTCATGAGCATGAGCATCCGGGCAAAAGCCTTGCTTAAAGGCTTGAAGGTGGTATACGTTTGGCTTATGGGAGATAGAGAAGACAGGTAATTGAATTAACATGTGTCTTTGTGAGCAAGGAGAAGAATTAAAGGAGGCAAAACCAAGTCAAGTAGGCCCATGTAAGCCCATGTGAAAAGTTTGGATTATATTATTTGAGAGATCAGTAGATATTAAAGATGTTATGAAATGGAATCCTATTTATGTAATTTAAAAATCATTTAATTTCTGTATGGAGGGTGGAGTGTGTGGATGCAGGAGTGAAAGCATGGAGACCAATCAAGCAGCAATTGTAGTTTTTAATGTGAGAACTGGATATTAATAAATGAAGCCTAATGGCCTATTACTTTGAGACAGCATTGAAAGCAATACTGTCTGCTAGAATGTGTGTGGGGGAAGAGTAAGTGAGGACAAAAGAGGAATAAAGGAAAATGTCTGCTTTATCTAGTAGGAGATGGTGATTATGTTTACTAAGTGGTGGGGGCTTGAAAGAGGTGGGTAATAAGAAGAAAATCAAGACCTCTGTATAGGCCACATGAAACGTGCAGTTTGGGTTACTAGTGAACAATCACAATGAGATGTGAGATTAAGAGCTAGACATGTAAATTGAGAGTTCCAGGGAGAGACAAGGCTGGGCTATAGATAAAGACTTGGGAGTCATCTTTAAAAAGGATTCATAAACATATGAATATACAAAAGGGAAAGCATGTAGGAAATGTGAAAAATAGAGGCCAAATATCAAGTCCTGGGTTCTTTAACAAGCAAAAGAAACTGAGAAGCAGCAGCCATTATAATGAAATTTCAGAAAAATGTACTATTATAGAATCAAGAGAAGAGAATGATTGATGAAAAATGGTCAGTTATATCAAATGCTAAGAGGTCAAGAAATATAATAACAGAAAAGTGACTCAGATTTAGCAATGTGGAGATCATGCTGACCTAGAGAAAAGTAGCCTCAGGAAAGTAATAGGAACATTTTTAATGTGACATAGAGCGATTGTGAAATAAAAAAATTTTTAATTAATTTATAAAAAATTCCCAAAACGTTTTTCTACTGAGTATAGAAGTGAAGCATTTGCTAGGAGTTTTGGGAGAAGAGAGGGTTTTTATAAGGTGAACTATTCCAGACACCTAAGTCTGTCTGAAAGATGATGGAAAAGATCTGGTAAAAATAGGGGGGAAAGGTTGATTAAAGAGAGAGAAGGGGAATTTGCAGGAATTACATGTATTCCTAGGGGAATATTATTGCTTAGTGATCAAAAAAGTGCTATTGTCAGAAAGAAAAGGCTATCATTTTCTAATAGTGATGACCCAGAACCCATAGAGCAGTAAGTCTGAATTATCAGCAGAGCATAATGACAATACATAGAATACACTAATTGAGATGGCAGGTGTATTTGTCAGGGTTCTCCTGAGAAAACAAAACCAATATGGTGTGTGTGTATGTGCGTGTGCATGTGTGTGTGTGTGTGTGTGTGTGTTTTATTTATTTTTAAAAATTGCCTCACATAATTATGGGAACTAGCAAGCCTGCATTCTTGCCAGTAGGCTGAAGACCCAGGGAAAAGTTAATATTGCAGTTTGAGTCTGAAGGCAGTCTGGAGGAAGAATTCCTTCCACTTCAGGGCGTCTCAGTCTTTTTCTCTTAGAATGTTTGATTGGGTGAGGCCCAAGAACACTATGAAAGGTAATCTGTTTCATTCAAAGTCTACTGATTTAATGTTAAGTGTTAACCTCATCTAAAAAATACCTTCATGGCAACATCTAGACTGTGTTAAAATAATATATGAGAGGGGACCCCCCAAAAAACAGAATTTATTTATAAAAACTTGTGTATTTATCCTTACATGTTTAAACTTCAGTCACCTCCAAAGTACTATCCATTTGATGCAATACAGCTCAGACAGTTTTTGAACTCATCAATTTCGGCCTT
This sequence comes from Furipterus horrens, assembly GCF_987537825.1. Taxonomy (NCBI): domain Eukaryota; kingdom Metazoa; phylum Chordata; class Mammalia; order Chiroptera; family Furipteridae; genus Furipterus; species Furipterus horrens. Next base: position 35,419,901 of record NW_028327183.1, read on the forward strand.
TAGTGCTACTGCAGGTTTCTTTGTTTGTTTCACTTCTTCCATATTGGCAAAACGTTTCCCTTTGAGGACTTTTTTCACCGGGGAAACAAAAAAAGTCACTTGGGGCAAGATCAGGTGAATGGGGAGGGGGAATGAGGGTCATGCCATTTTTGGTCAAAAACTTCTGAATACTCAGTGTGGTGTGGGCAGGTGCTCTCGTAAATCACTCACCATGAAATGGGCAAATGTGTTGAAAGCCTTAAAAAAAAAATTTACTGAAGCTGAACAACAACACCAGCTGGTACACTGCTACAGATGGGTTCCTAGAACACTCACCTAGTGGGGGAGGCCTTTACTACAAGGGGTCCACTCTCCAGAAGATAATTCTGGTTTTGGGGGAGCCTCCCTTGTACATGAGCCACTTTAAAATGGAGCCAGAGCTGCCATGCCTTGCACATCTCATACCTCAAACATCTGGAATATTAAAACAGGACAAAATGACCTCTGGACTAGGCCTAAAGAAATCTTATGTCCCAGAGAACTGTTTGCAAGGACAAAAAGAAAGCAGATATTATGACTACTAGACTGAGAGCTACTGGACTAAAAATTTTTAAAACATTATTTAGAATAAGTATCACTATGTTATGTCATCTGCACCAATAGGAATGCCTTCTATTGATATATTTGTTCCCCCTCCCTTTCTCATAAATACCCATTGCCTTTGTATCCTAGTAGGAACATTATTTGGGCTTCTACCTCAGTCAATGATCCCTGAATAGCTATTCTTATTAATTTCAAATAAACATTTGTTGCCTTTGAAAGGTCTTTTATTTTTAGGTTAGCAACTGAAAATGGGTTCCAGAAGCAGATATTCCCCTTCACCAGTTATGTGAAACCTTAGAACTAAATTTTATAAAGCTTGAGATTTTTTCCTAAGGACCAAAGATGGAACAAAATAGCCTTGGGGCACACAACTACTATGTATCAAAGAAACTCAAAGATGGGCAAATTCTTTGACCAATAATACAGAGTCTAGGGATTTATCATTTAAAAAACCAAATACATGTACAACAATGATTGTACAAAGATATTCCTCACAAAGCAAATGTTCGTCAAGAAGAGACTGCCTAAATATGTTATTGTTATGATTCTTAATATGGAAAACTGTGGTCATTCTAATGTAGGCTCTATGTTGCTAATACTGCAAGACATTCACAATGGATTGAGTGGGAAAAAATGACAGTACACATAGTAAATCTATATATACAATTAATATTATTTATTTAATTATAAATAATATTAATAAATAATACCTTTCTCTCAATATAGTCACATGTTAAGTCACTTTCTATAGGTAGATAGAATGAGTTATCTTTTAAAAAATTTTTCAACAGTGTTTATTAAACTTTTAAAAAGTTATACTTTCCCTCCATCCACTTATTTTCCAAGATAACACACATATTAGAGTTAATCTCCCCAGCCCTTTTTTTAAAAAGAGAAATTATGCAAAATCAACAAGTAGAGAAGGTTTAAATAAAGTCCCTTCCTACGGAAGCAAAGCAAGGCTTATTCCAATTCTTCTATGATCAAAGGGGTAGAAAAAGAATAATATGGGCATCCTCCTCTCCATCATAGACCCAAATATGGCACTCGACACCTTTAGTTTCCCTCAGGAACCAAGTAACCTACCAAGAAATGGCTGTACACTATTGGCCAAACATCTGCATAACTGACACTTCCTATTCATATTCGTCACATAAATAATTAGAGATTCCAAATTTCAGAGATCCTCAAGTATAGAAGAAGAGAATGTGAAGTTCTTGTTGGACTACCTGCACAGGTTCCACAATGGGTATTCTGGGGTCAGGGTAGAGCTAGACTGAGAATGCACAGGGCTTTGGACTTCTGACAGGAGAACTGAGACTAGGCTCTTGGATTTAGAACTTTTTCCCATAGTGGGCCATGTAGGCTCATTTCAAATTTATAAATGAAGGATGAGCTGGGAACAAAAGCTGGCTTTTCTTTTCCCAAGTCCATCTAAAATATACCCCTGACCAGATAAATTCCAATAAAAAGATCACTTACTATAAATATTGACTAATAGAAAAGGGAAGGAAGGCAGCTCAGGACCAGTGGAAATGACTGGGTTCAATATGGCATGTAAAGTGTTTTCCTCTCTCCTTACTAATCTCTCTTGGCTTACTTATGCCTATGAGTCCCCATTTAACCTACTCTTAGATTACTCCTCCTTAGTTTCTACTCATTAAATTGCTTCTATCCTTTCTGTTAATGATGCAACCATGGAGCAGACATGTTAGGGATTCAGCTTCAAAGAAATGTTCTTTAAGAACTGGCCAGAGGGACTTTCGGCCAAGATGGAGGCTTAGACGGACACGCTAAGTCTCCCTCTACAACTAGAGAGGAATACAACTACTTCAAAACAAAGGATAACTAGAAATTCCAGAAAATAAAACTACACGGAAGCCCAACATATGAAGTTATAAACCAGCGGTGCCATTCGGGCAGGTAAGAGTTAAAGAGGGCAAAGCTGTTTGCGGAGCGGCGGGGGGGGGAAAAATCCCGGCGGCAGTCAAGCCCCTGGCAGTGCGCGACCCCAGCGCTGGGGAGAGCGACCACCGCATCGCCTTGAACAGTGAGGCCCAGGGGGGCGGGAGGACGGATCCCGGTCTCCTAGCTGAATAACTGTGTGAATCCATTTTGGACCCCCGCCCCCAAAGAAAGAAAGCACCACAGGGCTGCGAAATAGGTCGCAGACAGGCGCCGGTCGCTGACTTGTGACGCCAAACGGCGCCGGTTGCTGGGTCATTACAAGTACACAGGCACTGCCCCCGACAGCCGGCCCAAGAAAACAAAACGCATCTGTCAAAATGTGGCAGACAACTATAGAAATCCCGGTGACACAGCTCACCAGGCAGCAGATAGAGAACCTGACAGATGAACAGATAAGAAACCTGTCAGAGGCTCAGTTCTGGGCCATTGTTATCAGGTGGCTTACAGAATTCACAAAAGAGCAGGAAAAAGATAAGAAAGAAGCGAAAAACTTTCATAACGAAAGGAACAAAACCGCATACGAGACAGATGGTGAGGGAAAAAAATCCAGAGTTCATTTCAACAAACTGGAATATGGAGAAGGAACAAGCAGTCAACCAATGCAGCGAGAGGAAATGGGAAGCAACAATGAGAGGATCAGAAACCTCTGGGACAGCTATAAAAGGCCCAACAAAAGAATCATTGGTTTGACAGAGAATGAGGAAGATGAACTAGAACTTGAAAAATTGAGTGAAAATATAATAAAGGAGAACTTCCCAGACTTGGGGAAGGGAATAGACTTGCAGGTCCAGGAAGCAAGGAGAGTTCCCAAGAGACTGGACCCAGGGAGAACCACTCCAAGACACATTATAATCAAAATGTCAAAAATTAAAGATAAAGAGAGAATCTTAAAAGCAGCAAGAGAGAAGAAAAGAATTATGTACAAAGGGGTCCCAATTAGACTATCAGCAGACTTCTCAAGGGAAACCCTACAGGCAAGAAGGGACTGGCAAGAAATATTCAAAGTAATGAAAATCCAAAACCTACAACCACGAATACTCTATCCAGCGAAATTGTCATTCAGAATAGAAGGACAGAGAAAGTGTTTCCAGGACAAAATAAAACTGAAAGAGTTCATTAGATCCAAACCACTGTTATATGAGATGTTAAAGGGACTGGTTTAAAAAACAGAAGCTAAGGAGATGAAACAAAGGCAAACTAAATAGGCAACGAGAGTGGAAAAGGAACCGTGGGTACGGGAAGCATATTGGGGGGAGGTCAACAGGGAGGGGGAATGGGGAAAGGGAGGGAGATGATATAGGAATTGGGGATCAAGGTAGGAGGGAATGGAATAGACGGAGAGAGGTTGGGAGGAGCTGTATGCACAACTAATGGACATAATCTAAAAGGGGGGGACAACTGGAGGGAGGGGGGCCACCGGGTGGAGGGGAACAGAGGGAAGGGAAATTGGCACAAATGTAATATTTTAATCAATAAAACACATTAAATCTGAAAAAAAAAAAAGAACTGGCCAGAGGTATCTATTGGAGCAAAAGACTAGCCCTCCATTTAAAGTTCTCTTCTGCTCCCAGTCTCATCTAGTGCTTTACTTTAGTCCATGTTCCAAATATCTGATAGCTCATAATGGGAAAGCTTCATAATTATTCCAGGAAGCTCATGAGGAAAAGCATAATAATGAAGAACACCAATGTAAGATTTTCAGGATCGACTAAGCAGGGACTTTATGCCTTAACTTTAGTTTAAAGTGGTTCTAGAGTGGTAGTAATCCTGGTACTTTTCTGAAAATAAAATCACATAATCTGTAGAAAAGAAAAACTTTCATCCAAGGATATTGGGAAGCCCCATAAAATGTATTTCAAGGACAGACTGGCAAACAAAGATAATCAACCAAAACTTAAAGCAAACTAAGAATTAAAAAAAAAAAAAAACATTTACAAAGATTCATTACTTATTCAGTAATTGGTATTATTAGATGAATATTATGACTCAACTATGTCTACCATGTTATGCATCTTTTCTCCTGGAAGGGGAATCATAAATGGGAAATAGATCAGAATACGTTATACAGAATGCAATACAAAGACTGAAGGGTGGAAATTATAGAGGAGGGTTCAAGACACATGGAGGATAAAGTGAAAAGATCTACCTTATACCTAACTGGAGTTCACAAAAAGAGAGAGAAAGAATAGGTAAGAAGTTATACATGAAGAGAAGAAATATTTGCTGAGCACAGGAAGATGGCACTTCACAAATTCAAGCTGATCAACATATCCCAAGTAGGAGAAAACTTGAAGAATTTCATATCCAGAAACATGCCAAAAACTGTAATGGTTTCTGAATCTAGTTCAAAGCCCAAGATTCTAAGTGGAAAAAATTCAAATATCCTAGTCTCCACACTCCCTCTTTAAAATCTTGCACTTTTCTATGTAACTTGTATTTTAATATTACAAAGGCCATTGTTCTAAAGTACCATTGAACATAAGATGTGCAATTCTCATAGAAGGGTATACTAAAGCCAATAGACTCATGAAAAGATCCCAATCTTAACGATAAATGCAAATGTAAGACAAATGAGTTACAATTTCATACTTCACAGATTGGCAAAATCTGTAAGTTTTACAAAATCAAGTGTTGGCACTAATAATTGGCAATCAAAATAACTATAAACTATGGTGAATTGCAAAGTGGTACAATTTTGGAAAACAGTGTCTTTGTATAATAACGAGTAGATGGGAATATACTCTGCGCTGGCAAATCTAGGTCTAGGGAGGAATCGAGCTGATGCCACAATGTCTTTAAAAACTACTGCTGCCCTGACCAGGTGGCTCAGTTGGTTCTAGCATCATCCTATGCACCAGAGGGTTGCGGGTTCCATCCCTGGTCAGGGGTTCCTGGGTTGTTAGTTAGGCCCCTGGTAGATGTTCTTTCCTTCCCCCTTCCCCTACCCCTCTACTCCCTTCCCTTCTCTCTGCAACAGCTGCAGATTTGTATCCTCACCTGAGGACACATTCATATTCACTGATGGGAGAGAGACAGAGACAGAGACAGAGAGAGAGAGACAGCCCTTGACTTTCCCTCCTCTTTGTCTAGGCATTTATATCCTTGCTTTCTCTCTCCTAAGCTCAAAGGGTTCTTTTTTGCCTGTTACCTGAGCCCAGGCAGCCCAGCTGGCTCATGCTTTCTACCTCTGTGACTTTGACTTTCTAGATAAAATTTTTCTTATAATTTGAGTTCTGGCTCTAAATTCTTACCCAGCCAAACTCAAGAACCAAGGCTGCTGAATATGGTGGAGGTGCCTTACACACCTTAGGCTCAGTTGGAAGTTGCTCTGTCCAGCAGAGGCTTCATGATCATGGTGGAATAAACATTTACCCAGGACACTTCATTATGTCTGGGGGAAGGAAGGTGGCTGCCTCTCGAATGGAGAACAGCATTTAGACCTTCTTCCCTCATGCCTTTTATTGAGGAGGATACACATGAGAGATACAAGGTCAAGATTCATGAATCATCAATAGTTTGGAGGCATTAGGATCACAGTTGACAGTAACAGATTACATGTACTAGTACAGAGGGTACAGTGACCTGTCTGTGTCAGGGTCTATCAAACATCTTCACGCCACACTGACATTAGATGCAAGATTTCATACATTCCTTGCTAGAGATTGTTTATGTTATATTATAGTTAAAGAAAGCAGAGCAAGTTCTAAAGCATAATAAGCATTCTTTAAACCCAATTCCCACAGAAACCCTCTGAGTGGTTTACAGTTATGTTCCATGTGCAGCCTTATGTTGAGACTTAAAAACAAGCACAGCCAGAATGCCAGCGGCAGGTCATGCTCAGGCCAGGGCTACAATTCCCTAAACCACGAGGAGCGGTTCCATAGCTGAACCAAGTCCACTTCCACTGATAAACTTCTGGTGCAGTTCCATAGGATGGAAAATAATTTGTTGATTCAGAGTATTTACAATTAATTACTGCATAAGAATACTTGAAATGCTCTGAAATATTACAGATCATATGAGAAATAACCTTAACAAAGATTTTCTTAAATGTGACAAGAATTCTAAAAATTTACACAAAATTATCAACCATGAGTTATGAAGGTGACATGAAATTCTCAAAACTATTAATAACAAGAACTCAAATTCTGGCCAGCCTTCCTGGAGGAAAAAGATGAATTATCTTTTTATTTTTTTCATGTAAAAAGTTATGTTACAAAATTATTGTCATGTGAAGAGATGATGAAAGAGAATATAGTAAAAAGTGCAGGGGAAAGCATTATATGTTTATGTATCTTGGAAATTCCTCTGGAGATCTTTGAAAGACATTACAAACATCTGCTGCTCAAGGCTCTTAATATTTTTTTTCTATAAGTAATGCTACAATGTGCAAGATTTGGTGCAAAAGAAAACCAAACTTTGAGACACAGGTCCTGTGTAACAATGCTGCTATTTGCATTTAGTCTACCTTCATGTCTGTTCTCCTTCTCCACCTCCTCTCCCTCCTCCCCTCCTTCATAAAAAATGTAACTGTTAAAATAAATAAATAAACAAAATAAAAACTACTAAGGACTTCTGGCCAAGATGGAGGCATAGACAGACATGCTGCATCTCCCTCCACAACTTAGAAGGAATACAACTACTGTACCTCAAAACTAGAGACAACCAGAAGTTTCAGAAAATCAAACTGCATGGAAGTCCAATAAACAAAGATATAAAGAAGAAATATTCATCCAGAAAGGTAGGAGGGGTAGAGCCTGGGGGGAGAGGACATGGTGTGGTGGTGGCTGCGGTTGCAGCAGCAGGGCAGCAGAAAGCACAGCCACACATTTTAAAAAGTGGGGACAGACATCTGGGGAGCATTCCCAGCTCCTGACCAGACTGCACAGCTCACAGAAAAATCAAGTCTCAAGGCTTCTGACTATGCAAACCAGTGGGGGTTGGGGAGGAGGAAGAAACTGCTGGTCTCTCAGCAGGGTCCACTTGTTTAAAGGGCCCCCATGGTCCTAGAATGTCCACAGACTCACTCACTTTGGCAACAATGGCCAGGGCAACAGCTAGAGAGGCACCAGTCCCATACGAAAGTGGGAGAAATGCCTGGAAAAGGGGCAAGTGCTGAGCAAGAGGCATTGTTCCCTCTCTGACCCCTCCCCCACATACAGGGCCACAACGTGGTGAAATGGATCACCTTGTACTGACGAATACTTAAGGCTCCCTCCCTTACAATGTAACAGGAGCGACAGCGCTACCTAAGACACAGAGCCAAACAACCACAGGAGCCTGTCAAGATGAAGAGACAGAGAAGTATGGCCCAAAAGGGGGAATGGTTCAAGGTTCCAGTGGGAGAACTAAGCAACAAGGAGATAGCCAACCTAACAGATGAGGAGATAGTCAACCCAACAGAGGAAGAATTCAAAACACTGGTGATAAAGATGCTCACAGGCTTGACAGATATGCTTGAGTATGGCAAATGCATAAGGGAAGAAGTGAAGGCTATGCTAAGTGAAACAAAGGAAAATACACACAAAACCAATGGTGAAGGGAAGGAAACTGGGGTTCAAATCAACAATTTGGAATATAAGGAAGAAAAAAAACAGTCGACCAGTACAGAATGAGAAAACAAGAATTGAAAAAAAATGAGGAGAGGCTTAGGAACCTCGGGACAACTTTAAAGGTGCTAACATCCAAATCATAGGGGTGCCAGAAGGAGAAGAGAAAGAGCAACAAATCGAAAGCTTATATGAAAAAATAATGAAGGAAAAGTCCCCAAATTTGGCAAAGGAAATGGACATACAAGTCCAGGAAGCACAGAGTCCCAAACAAGATAGACCCAAAAAGGACCACACCAAGACACATCATAATTAAAATGCCAAAGATGAGAGATAAAGAATCTTAAAAGCAGCAAGAGAAAAGCAGAGAGTTACCTACACAGGGGTGCCTATAAGACTATCAGCTGATTTCTCAAAAGAAAGTTTGAGGGCAAGAAGGAACTGGCAAGAAGTATTCAATGTGATGAAAAGCAAGGACCCACAACCAAGATTACTCTATCCAGCAAAGCTGTCATTTAGAATGGAAGGGCAGATGAAGTATTTCCCAGACAAGGTAAAGCTAAAAGAGTTCATTATCACCAAGCCATTATTATAAGAAATGTTAAAGGGACATACTTAAGAAAAAAGAAGATCAAACTATGAACATTAAAATGACAACAAATTCACAACTATCAACAACCGAATCTAAAAAATAAAAACAAAACCCAACTAAGCAAACCAGAATAGGAACAGAATCATAGGTATGGGGATCATTTGGAGGTTTATTAGCTGGGAGAGGGAATGGGGAGAAATGGGGAAATGTTGCAGGGGTTAAGAAGCATAATTGATTGCTACAAAATAGACAGGGGAAGTTAAGAATAATATGGGAAGGGGTGAAGCCAAAGAACTTATATGTATGACCTATTGACATGAACTAAGGGGGGGGGTGGGATTGCTGGGGGGAGGGAAATACTGGGCATAGGGGAGCAAAGGGGAAAAAATTTGGGACTACTGTAACAACATAATAAAATATACTTAAAAAAAAAAAAACAACCAAAAAACTACTGCTGCTACAGGAATTTAAATACCATAGGCACAAGATACACAAACGTGAAAGTCATGTCTAATAAATCCTATGCCTATAAATATTTGCCATATACAAGAAAATTCAGTCATACTATTTATAATTTTAAATAAGTTATATTTTTAAAAAAGAAGGTAGAGGAAACAGCTCAAATACACACCAACAGTAGACTACTCTGTCCTTTTATACTTGATGTACAGCGACAGCGACTGTGTGCTGAGCCAAGTTAAAGACTAACAAGCGATTCTGGGGGCAAAGGAGAGTTATGGACGGAGCGATTCTCCTCAGGAGTGAGGATCTTTTTCCTCAAAGCACTCGGTCACTAGAGTTCGATTGTTTCTGAGTCCTTGCAGGGTGTGAAACCCAAAGCAGAGCGTCAGTGTCCTAGCGACAGCTTGACTCCGTGAATTTCCGTAAGTGTTAGTCCGCAGACGACTACTACTGTGACAGGGAATTTTGGAAAACATAAGTCCAGGGCAAGTGGGCGCCAAATACTCAAGGCCCGTCCCAGCTGGACAGCGTGGCAGCGGGGTTTTGGATGAGGGGACCCCTTCTGCTGAATGAGGCCAGTTCTTGCTCCGCACCAAGGAGTGCCCATGTCTGGGCAGGAGAATCTCTGTGCGAGCTGACGAACGACCGAAGACCTTTCGTTGCATAATTTTCTGGAAAGTGTAGTTTATTGGTTCGGACGCCATGGTCCTTACAACGGTAGAGGGTAGCAGAGTTCACCAGAGGCTACTGTTTTTGCCCTCGCCATATCGGTCTGAGTGTCTCCGGGAGCCCCCGGCAACGCGGCCCGCTAGCGCGGTGGTCTCTTAGAAAGCCCAGGGCGTCGTTCTCGCGGGGCGCGGGGCCGCACGCGGACACGGAGACTTCTGGGAAGTGTGGTTTTGCTGGAGGCGACCGAGTGAGGCACCGGTAGCTAGTGTCCCTGAGTGAGGAAAGTCTAAGACAAGCCTCTGTTCTGTGGGCTCCGCCCTAGATCCACCCTGCGGTAGTGTCCCACCAGGCGGCGGAATTCTCCGATCTGGAAGCTGGGAAGACTCTCGGCAGTGCAGTTCCTGTGAGGGAGCGACCATTGTCCACTCACAGCTACCCGGCGCGTCGGGCACGCGGATTCGGGCAAGCGTGGGTGCGGGGTGGCGGGGGGCGGCCAGCGGGCCTCAGGCTAACAGCATCGCACGCTGGGCACGACCCCGAAATCTTGCTGCCCCCAGGGTCTACTCCTTGGTGTGAGCTCAGGCAAAGGCCTTAGCTTTCTGGGCCTCCCTGCATTGTTCTGTAAAAGGGATGGCAGGGTGGCGCTTACCTCACAGAGCTTGCGAAAAGAAAATGGGCGAATTAGTGTACGTAGTATGAACTGGAAGAAAACGCCATCTCCAGTTGTTTTTCTGTTATCCAGTGATGAAGCTGACACTTTCCAGTAGTGTAACCTTGACCAATTGCTTCAAAATGCCAAGTTTCAGTTTCCTCATCATTTAAAAAAGAAATCTGGAATAATAAGAGTGCCCACCGTGCACAGAGTGGTGAAGATTAATTAAGCTCATGTTTAACATTACTACTGTTGTTTTATGAGTTTGTCTCCTATATATAAAAGTTGATTTACATGCAGGTGGCACCTGGTGCCAAGGAACACTCTGTTAGTTCAGGGAAAGATTGGAGCCCTAGAAAATGATTCCCATTGTGCTTTTTTATGCAGGTGTGTCGCAGAACTGCAAGATAAGCCTGGTTTTTCAGGACTGTTTTCCCGTTCTTAATCTGCCTTCTCAGGGAAGTCCCCTCCTATTAGACAAGAGCCTGAAAAGAGAACTGTGTTGACTATTGGAAATTGCAGTCATGTTCCAGGTAAGTCAGTATGTGCCCAAATATTCCCTAAACACCTTTTTATCAAGACTCTTGAGTGTTCGCTTTCCTTCTCCTGCCAGTTCTGTCCTAACAAAGTCCATTTAGGGACTGAATCTGTGATTCCTTTCATTGTGGCAAAGAATGGAGCCAGAAGAACTCCCAGGTACTATATTCTCTGGGTTTCTCCTCTTTTCACCCAGTTTTCTGCTAGAAGTCTCTAGAGTTGTTTTTTTGTTTTTTCTTTTAAATATTTTATTTATTTACTTTTAGAGAAAGGGGAAGAGAGGGATAGAAACATCAATGCAAGGTTGCCTCTCACACAACCTCAACTGGGGACCTGGCAGGCAACCCAGGCATGTGCCCTGACTGGGAATCGAACTGGTGACCCTCTCGTTCACAGGCCAGCACTCAATCCACTGAGTCACACTAGCCAGGGCTGTAGAGTCTTGAGCAAAACTTTTTAAAATTACAATTCAAGACTCAAGTCTGGAATTTTAGGTTATTTGCTTTATGGTTGTTAAAGTTGTTTCATGTGGACTCAATTAATGGTATATCAATCCTTTCAGTTATTCAAGTTGAGAGATGTTTAGAGTTATCTTGTTCCTCTTTTTCTGTTATAACTCACAATCAGGCACTTTATTTCATTCTAAAATATATACAGGATATATACAGTCTGATCATTAGTTACCCCATCATTGCCACCACCACTGCTACCCTGGTCCAAGCCAACTTAGATTATTGCAGTCTCCTCCTAGCAGGATTCCATTTCTTCCCTCGACTCTTCAATCTCCTCAATACAGCTGTCACAGTAATCCTCTTATTATATAAAATCCTGTTATTCCTCAGCTTAAAACTGTTCACTGGCCCTAACTCAGAATAGAAGTCAGAGTTCTGTAGTGACTTAAAAAGCTTTGTAAATTAAACTATTACCTTACCTCTCTGATCTGATCTTATTTGTCGTCTTGTTCCCTATGGGCTCCAGCCACACTGGCTACAGCTTCCAGACCTTGGAAATTGCTGTCCTGTTTGGAATATTCTTTCCTCATATAAGCACAGTCTTGCATTCGTACCTTCCTTGTATCTTTGATCAGTGGTTACTTTCTCAGTAAAGCTTGCCTAAACACCTATTTAAAATTGTCAGTCACCTTCTTTCAACTCCACTTCCACTCCTCCATCACTGTTCTGTTGTTTTCCATAATGCTTATCACTCGCTAGCTGTAACTATATGTTTAGTATATGCATATGCTCATGGTTTGTCTCCTCCCACTGCGAGGGCTTCTTTTCTTTTTTGTGGACTGTTTTATCTTCAGTGCCCAGAGTGATACTTGGCACAAAATAGACACTTACTAAATAGTTGTTGAGTGAATGTGTGATGAAACAGTGGTGTGCAGAATCATGGGGTGGACGGTGAAGCCTGCACAAGAGAAGGTATGAGTGGCAGATGTGCATATTGAGGAGAGTCTGGTTTCTTGGGCGTACTAGATCATTGGAATTGGAAAAAAAAATTTTTTTTTAAGTAAAAGCTAAAGTAAACTGATTGCCAAACTCATTCAATGATTTATTTCCTAAACAAGTGTGAGTACATAAGGAAGAATCCTACATAGGTTTTGGGTGTATACTGACTGACATGCAGGGCTGCGTGATCTAGTGCAGTACTATCTGAAAGAATTCTCTACAGTGGTGGAAATCATCTATATATGTGCTGTCCAGTATGGTAGCCACCAGTCCCATATGACTATTGAGTATTTGAGCTATGACTAAATTGACTAAGGCACTGAATTTTTAACTTTATTGAAATTTAAATTTATATAGCCAGATGTGGCTAGTATCTACTGTATTGAGTAGTGCAGGACTGGTAGAAAAATAAGAAATTAAGATAGGTACTAGGAGTTATTCTGAAGACAAAGATAATTGAACATCCCAGGCTGCCTGTGCCATTGAAGGGGAAGAAAGAGGAAGCATCCCTGGAGAAACAAGGCTGGACCTGGTTTTGGTGGTTCTACTATGGAGGCAGAGGTGGAAGTGAAGTTATACTGAACTGAGAGAACACCTTGAATGCAAGTAGCGAGGCCAAAGAGAGTTTTTCAACAAATTACAAAAATTTCTACAATAGAAGGGGGAGATTTTTGTCCCCCTTGACCCCACCCATGGAGGACATTTGCTAATATTTAGAGATATTTTTGGTTGTCATGACTCTGGGGGAAGAGGGGGGGTTGCTACTAGCATCTAATGGCTAGGGATGCTACTAAATATCCTACAATTCAAAGGTCAGCTCTCTACAACATAAGAATTATCCAGTCTAAAATGTCAGTAGTGCCAGAGTTGATAAATCTTGATCTAAATAAAAAGCAAAGAATATTATTTAATGAGATTTATGTGGGTTGTTCTTTAGACTTTTAATACAATGACACTTATCAATGTGTTCAAAACTTAAAATATGAAGTAACTTTGCATTGGTGGAATAAAACATAGTGTTTTATGCATTTAACATAGTTAGCATAGTGTTGGTAAGAGTAAATACAAATGGAAAAAAGAGTTTTCCCTGGTGCCAAAAGGGAAAAAAGACCTTCTCCCCCTTCCTTTTCTTAAACTATTTCCTTGAGAAAAACCTGTTGTTGTAAATCCTTTCCTTGTCTCCCTGAGATGCTTGTAAATCTTTTTCAAAGTGAAATAAGCCTCTGCCAATTTTACAAGGCAGTAAAGTCTTTCTTAGGGCCTTGGAGCATCTCTTTGAAATGATGCACCCTTCACTGCCTGTCTATGGGAGTTTAGCCTAGGCTCCTGGCTCCAAGGTCTAACTGTCTGCTTGTCATAAAGATGAGTTTTCTTTTTCTTTGGGGTAAAGGCAATTAACAGAGATTACTACCCCAATTACAAGGTGAATTTAGGATGAACTATGTGTCACAAAAATGCTGTTAAGTCCTTTCACTGGAGGAAAAGTTAATTATTTTGAAAGCATGTATGTGATGATTGTATCTACCTGGCTTTTTAAAAGAGTGAGATTTCTTTGTGTCCTTAAAGTCTCATTAGTGATTTCCTGTGAAGTACATTACAGTCTGTTTAATGCTTATTCAATAATGAAACCTGTGTCTTTTGTTTCTAAATTGTAGACATGATTTTCTGCTTGTCAGATATAGTTTTTAATTATTTCCCCAACACCTGACAAAGGTAAATTGCCACTTTGAAATCAAAGACCAATGTCACTAGTGAACATACATGCAAATAACCAAATAAATAGAATACTGAACCACTTGTGGAGTGAAAAATTCACCATTGCAAAACAATGTCTACTCAATGAATGAGTACTGTTTCTGAGAAGAAATCTGTTTCCTTAGAATGTTTTCCTTGAAATGTGCCCTTTCATTCTTTATCTTTACTTTTAAGGTCCTATTCCAGGACTACCAATGGCATGAAACCATCAGTCTTCTTGCCCAACAAGTCATAAATTATTCTAAATTATTTTAATTACAGATTGATTTTCAATAAAGGTTTAAGTATCATAATTGTTTTTTGTAGTTTATAAATTAGTGACATATATGTCTATCTTTAGTATTTAAAAATGTCTTTTTTTCTGAACCCATTGAATTATTCTTTTTCTTTTTTTATTTGTAGTGGATCATCATTTTTTAAGTATATTTTATTGATTATGTTGTTACGGTAGTCCCATTTTTTTCCCCTTTGCTCCCCTCTGCCCCACCCCCCCTTCCCTCCAGCAATCCCACCTCCCTTAGTTCGTGCCCATGGGTTGTGCATATAAGTTCTTTGACTTCACCCTTTCCTATATTATTCTTAACTTCTCCCTGTCTATTTTGTAGCAACCAGTTATGCTTCTTAATCCCTGCAACATTTCCCCATTTCTTCCCCTTCCCCCTCCCAGCTGATAACCCTCCAAATGATTCTCATACCTATGATTCTATTCCTATTCTGGTTTGCTTAGTTGGATTTTGTTTTTATTTTTTTAGATTCAGTTGTTGGTAGCTGTGAGTTTGTTGTCATTTTAATGTTCATAATTTTGATCTTCATTTTCTTAAGTCCCTTTGACATTTCATATAATAGTGGCTTGGTGATGATGAACTCCTTTGGCTTTACCTTGTCTGGGAAGCACTTCATCTGCCCTTCCATTCTAAATGATAACTTTACTGGTTAGAGTAATCTTCGTTGGAGGTCCTTGCTTTTCATCACCTTGAATACTTCTTGGAGGTCCTTGCTTTTCATCACCTTGAATACTTCTTGCCAGTCCCTTCTTGTATGCAAAGTTTCTTTTGAGAAATCAGCTGACAGTCTTATAGGCACCCTTTTGTAGGTAACTCTCTGCTTTTCTCTTGCTGCTTTTAAGATTCTCCTTTTATCTTGAAATTTTGGCATTTTAATTATGATGTGTCTTGGTGTGGTCCTTTTTGGGTCTAGCTTGTTTGGGACTCTGTGCTTCTTGGACTTGTATGTCTATTTCCTTCGCCAAATTTGGGAAGTTTTCCTTCATTATTTTTTTTCACTTAAGCTTTCAATTTCTTGCTCTTTCTCTTCTCCTTCTGGCACTCCTATGATTCGGTTGTTGGTATGTTTAAAGTTGTCCCAAAGGTTGCTAAGCCTCTCATTTTTTTCAATTCTTGTTTTCTCATTCTGTACTGGTTGACTGTTTTTTTCTTCCTTATGTTTCAGATTGTTTATTTGAACCCTGGTTTCCCTCCCTTCACCATTGGTTTTGTGTGTATTTTCCTTTGTTTCACTTAACATAGACTTCAGTTCTTCCTTTATGCATCTGCCATACTTAAGCATACCTATGAAGCCTGTGACCATCTTCATCACCAGTGTTTTGAACTCCACGTCTGTTAGGTTGGCTATCTCCTCGTCTCTTAGGTTGGCTATCTCCTCATTGTTTAGTTCTCCCACTGGAACCTGGATCGGTTCCCTCTTTTGGGTCATACTTCTCTGTCTCCTCATCTTGACAGGCTTCTGTGTTTGTTTGCCTCTGTTTCTTAGGTAGAGCTGTTGTACCTGTTATGTTGTAAGAGGCAGAGCATTAGGTATTCATCAGGGCGACCTGTTTCACCACGTTTTGGCGCTGTGTGTGTGGGAGGGGTCTTAGGAACAATGCCGCTTGCTCAGCACTCGCCCCCTTTTCAGGAACTTCTTCCACTTCCGTATGGGACTGGTGCCCCTCTAGTTGTTGCCCTGGCCGTCGTTCCCAGGGTGGGTGGGTCTGCGGACATTCTAGGACCATGGGGGCCCTTTAAACAAGCAGACTCTGCTGAGAGACTGGCTCCACCTCAACCTCCACTGGTTTGCACAGTCAGAAGCAATGAGGCTTTATTTTCCCTGGCTCTGGAACTGTGACCTGTGTGGTCTGGTCTGGTTCTGGGAGTGCTCCCCCGGTGTCCCTCCCCACTTTTTAAAATGTGTGACAGCACTTTCTGCCAGCCTGCCACTGCTGCCGCCACCACACCACGTTCTCTCCATTCTGGCTTTGCCCCTCCTACCTATCTGGATGAGTATTTCTTCTGTATATCTTTGTTAGCATTCCATATAACTTGATTTTTTGGAACTTCTGGTTGTCTCTAGTTTTGAGGTAGTTGTATTCTTTCTTAGTTGTGGAGGGAGATGCAGAGGGTCTGTTGTCTAAGCCTCCATCTTGGCCGGAAATCATGTACCTGGATCATCATTTTTATTTAACTAGCATGTAAGCTATAAAAACTACAGCTAAGCCCCTTGACTGTGTGCTGTTAAATGTTGAATGCTGATTCTTAAAAATTTTGAAAATTCTATTCCCTTTGACAAAATTAACTCTCCTGAAGCAAAACTTTTATATTTGTCTCTCACCCATATTGTACAACACTGCCAAGAACATAATTATCCAATTATTACTTTACTTAGATCGGATTTCTGATGATTGTCACAATTGCTAAACTTGTTCCCTTTCTTCTACAACCAGGGTAACTTTACCCCTTTTCCAGTGACAGAAGAGGCCTGGGCTATGGTTGAGCCTAAATATTTGCTATTTCAGGTAACATTTAGTGATGTGGCTATAGACTTCTCTCATGAAGAGTGGGAGTGGCTAGATTCTGCTCAGAGGGATTTATACAAGGATGTGATGGTCCAAAATTATGAGAACCTGGTCTCTCTAGGTAAGCACATTATAATTTGCTTACCTTCACCTCTACCTCTAGGAGAGATTTTTATTTTTCCCCACTCTGAATCTATGGAAATCTTCCTGAGTAAATGGTTGAATTTCTCTTTCACATTCCCAAGGAAATGTGTAGCTCTCTTGTTCCCTGCCTAAGCCTACCTTCCCCTTTCAGTGAACATTCTTCCAACCTTCCTTTAGTCTTTTTTGTGATGATGGCATCCATTCCCTGAGGACCACATCTCAAACAAGTTTTATATTTTTCCTGTACCCAGGCCTTTTCATATCTAAGCCGTATGTGATTACTTTATTAGAGGATGGGAAAGAACCATGGATGGTGGAGAAAAACCTGACAAAAGAGACAAAAGATATCTTTCCAGGTAAGTCACAGTGAATCAGGCAAAAGGTCTTTGTTAAAGATACTTGTAGAAAGTGGGCATTTTAGGATATTTTTAAAAAAGGTTTTTAAAATTTATTTTTATTATTTTTTAAATGTTTTTTATTGATTATATTGTTACAACAGTTCCAATTTTCTCCCCCTTGTTCCCCTCCACCCAGGACCCCCCTCCCCCAGCAATCCCCCCCAAGTCCATACCCCTGGTTCGTAAAAATTAACTATCCCCCCCCTGTCAAATATTAGGACCCTTTGTAATCTTGTAAAGGACAATGGGCGAAGGTCTCAAGCTCCTCTAGCTGCTTCAAGCTGGACATGGTCGTCGTCCTACCTACCCTTGGGTCCAGAAAACCCTAATAAGAGTGGGGGTGTGGAGGAGAGGGTGGCCTTCCCACATGGGGAAGGATCGTGCAGACTCCAGGTCAGTTGGCTGTCTCCGGTCAACGGCGTGCTTGGTTTAACAGGCTGGTGTCCTTGTTGTGTTTCAGTCATTCCTCCCCGAGTTTGTTCCTCCTGGATTGTCTCCTTAACGGGAGCGAGCTGAGAACACTGTTCCTACTCCGTGGCCATCTTGGTCCCCCCTTAAAATTTATTTTTAGAGAGAGGAGAAGGGAGGGAGAAAGAGAGGGAAACACCAAGGTGGGGTTGCCTCTTGTGCGCCCCCAACTGGGAACCTGGCACACAACCCAGGCATGTTCCCCAACTGGGAATCGAACTGGCAACCCTTTGATTTGCAAGCCAATGCTCAGTCCACTGAGCCATGCCAGCCAGGGCCATTTTAGGATATTTTAGGGAGACTGTCTTTAGAAATTCCCAAATATAACAAAATTGAGGGATCCTTAAGCTTAGATTTCAGAATGGCCATTCCTCTATCCAAATTATCTTTCTGTATTATTCATGTCATCTAATCAAAAGTTTTGCCATTATAATAATTTAAATTATTTTATTTGAAACAAAATAAGGCAAATTACTCTTTTTAAGTTCACTTAAGGAAAAATATACTGATGGATTTAGGTTAAGAAAATCTGTCAATTAGATGGAAAATCTCTTTTCTACTAAGGCTGAACTTCAAAGATCAAATACAAACATGAGTGTTAGAGGAAGTAAGGAATGTATAGAAAGTTTCCAAGAACAATATTTTCTAATATCCAATAAAATTATGATTTTATACAGATGCTACATAAACTCAGACAGAAGCCTGAATTTTTGTGAATCATAAAGTATATTTATATTATTTTGTCATTGTAAATGTTAAATGCAGCACTATAAATTCTCCATTTTAAGCATACTAATATGATAGCAAACTGATATTGACTGAAGGTAATAGAACAAAAGTTCTGAGACAGAATGTGTTCTTTCACATAAATATCAGCACAAAATGTTGGCTTGGATTCCAGAATGCCTTCCACATTTTCTTTCTGATAGATCCGTGTTTTTGCACATACTGACTGCTTTTATTTAACCCATGTCCCTTATTAGACTCTGTTCCTGCCTCTGTGGCTGTCTTTATTCTCTATGCTCTGCTTTACTTTTTTCTAGAAATCATTTAATAAATGGGAGTGGTCAGGGCCATGTGTTTTCAAGCTGGGGGAGGGGTGGTGCTTTATTTTTCATTCAATTCTATTTCTACCATAGAAATTTCCCAGAAGTACAGAAAAAGTAGTGTTTTGCTTTCTTGATATATTTCAGGTTGGAAATTAAGATGGGAAAACAAAGAATTATCAACAAAGGAGAATATTTATGATGATGATTCACCCCAAATGGTAATAATAGAAAAAATTATAAAACAAAGTCATGAATTTTTAAATTTTAACCAGGACTGGGAATATATAGAGAAGTTGGATGGGAAGCATGAAAATTAGGTAGAACATTTCAGACCAGTTACCTTCACCTTTAGAGGAAGTCTCACTGGGGAAAGTATTGGGTTGGTCAAAAAGTTCTTTTGTTTCTTGCTGTAAGATAGCTCTATTAGTGCTTAGTTGTCTTTAACAACTTTAACAATATTGTTATATTGTATTGTAATAGCTGTGATATCAGCATGCATTAAAAAAATCAAAATTGGTGAATCTTTGTGTAGCCATTTTAATTTTGATGATGGAAGATAGTCAGCAGATTATGCTTTATTATTTCAAGAAAGGTAAAAATGCAATTAAAATACAAAAGATTCATGCAGTTTATGGAGAAGATGCTGTGACTGATTGAACATGTCAAAGGAGGTTTCTGAAGTTACATTCTGGATATTTCTCACTGGATGGTGCTCCACAGTCGGGTAGACCAGTTCAAGTTGATAGCAATCAAATCAAGACATTAATTGAGAACAATCAATGTTACAGCACATGGGAGATAGCTGATATACTGAAAATATCCAAATAAAGAAAGTTATTGGTGAAAATAAAAAATGTGTTTTTTATTTTATAGAAAACTAAACAAACTTTTTGACCAACCCAATATTTATAAATATAATACATATAGAAGTATTTTCCATTTAAATTTATAGTCTTATTTTTTTCTGAACTACAGAGAATTTCTGCTGAAGGGAAATCACATAACCATGACATATTTAAGAAGAGCTTACCGAAAAAATTGTTTACAAGAAATGAGACAATCAGTGGTGGAAAAAAACTTTTGAATTCTAATTTAAGTGTGGCAACCTTCAGCCAGAGCAAATATCTTACCCTTCACCAGACTTATAATAGAGAGAAAGTCTATACCTGCAGTGAATGTGGGAAAGCCTTTGGCAAACAATCAATTCTTAATCGCCACTGGAGAATTCATACAGGAGAGAAACCTTATGAATGTCATGAATGTGGGAAGACTTTTAGCCACGGCTCATCCCTTACTCGACATCAGATAAGCCATAGTGGTGAGAAACCTTACAAATGTATTGAATGTGGGAAGGCCTTTAGCCATGTCTCATCACTTACTAATCATCAAAGCACTCACTCTGGAGAGAAACCATATGAATGTATGAACTGTGGAAAATCTTTTAGTCGTGTTTCACATCTCATTGAGCATCTGAGAATTCATACTCAAGAAAAACTCTATGAGTGTCAAATATGTGAGAAAGCCTTCATTCATAGGTCATCTCTTATTCACCATCAGAAAATTCATACTGGAGAGAAACCTTATGAATGTAGTGATTGTGGAAAAGCCTTTTGCTGTAGTTCACACCTTACTCGGCATCAAAGAATTCATACTATAGAGAAACAGTTTGAATGCAACAAATGTCTGAAAGTCTTTAGTAACCTCTCATTTCTTATTCAACATCAGAGTATTCATACTGAAGAAAAACCCTTTGAATGTCAAAAATGCAGGAAATCCTTCAACCAGCCCGAATCACTGAACATGCATTTGAGAAATCACACTAGATTGAAACCTTATGAATGCAATATATGTGGAAAAGCCTTCAGTCATAGGTCATCCTTGCTTCAACATCACAGAATTCATACTGGAGAGAAACCCTATGAATGTATTAAATGTGGGAAAACCTTCAGTTGTAGTTCAAACCTTACTGTACATCAGAGAATTCATACTGGAGAAAGACCATATAAATGTAATGAATGTGGGAAAGCTTTTAGCAAAGGTTCAAATCTTACTGCCCATCAGAAAATACATAATGGAGAGAAATTCAATAGGGCCATAAGTGTGGAAAAACCTTTAGGTTATATGAATCACTATGTGTGTGAAAAATCATGTGAAAGAGAAAATGTATGAATGCAGTATTTGTTGTAACACAATTCAGCCATTGATCCTCCTTGATTCAGCATAAGAAAATGCATTGGAGAAAAGTCTTATGAATATAATGACTATGGGAAGGTCTTTAGGAATGGTATAAGCTTTATTGTCCAGAGCTCACACTGTAAGGAGACCATATGAAGGCAATAAATGTGAGAATGCCTTTAGCCATTATTAATCCCTTAATTGACATAAGTAAATCCACACTGTATTTACTGTTACATATATAAAACAAATATGGGAAAGACATTGGGCAATATGAATTTCTTATAAAAACATGTACAAACAAAGCTTATGTAAGAAATGTAGCAAAGTGTTCACCAAGAGTTCTTATTTTCATAGATATGGAATGTCTAGAACAACCTGATGTTTTGATGCTAGAACATCTTGAAGGATGTAGGAATGAAGCTATTTGTAAACAGTTGTACAGGAGAGCAAACAAGCATATTATAAATAAATATGCATTTATTATAGCAGTAGCTTGCAATTTTACTTGATTCCTACATAGGAATTCTTTAGTTAATGGGCATGTGAAGATATTTAGTCACCAAATGAATTGAGTAAATATTATAAACTTGAAAATCAAAGCTGCAAAAGAAGCAAATTGTGGTGTGCATAAAATTCTTGGTCTCTAATAAAATCATTTGTATATAATAAACTCACTGACACTAATATTTCTTGCAAAACTTTCTACTACTTTCCTCTTGAAGAATTAAGATCAGACTTACTACAGCTTTTAGTGGGAGACTAGCAAACCTAAAGAAAAACTGCCTGTTCTCTGTGCTAAGAATATTATTACTTTGGTAAGAATAATTCATAGTCCATTTCCAGCTGGATTAATTCACACATTTTGATCTTCTACAAGTACTGTGAAAGCATAACCAAGAAACAACATATTATGAGAGATCAGAATAGGCTTCACTGTGGATGTGCTTTTAAAATTTGAATTCTGAAAAATTAACACTATATGTAGCTGTATTCAAGTACACATACTATTGCTTGCAAAGCAGACAGGCAAGTTCTCTTAATGTTTGGTGCAGCTGGACACTCATGATTCAGTGTCAAGCTTCAAGTTTTGTGGTTTCGGGGTATTACTGCTGGTGGCATCACTAGTAATAGCAGCAGTCATTCCCCCCTTCCTGAATCATAGTTATAGGGGTTTACGCTGAAATTAATAGTCCAGAGTTGTCTCCATTACTTCTCCAGCCCACCCATTAACTTTAAAAGCATGAATTTTCTGCCATATATGTCTGGAAATAAAAGTTTGTTTTATAGAATGAACCTTGAGAGATAACTGTAGTTTATAAGGAGTATGCATTCAAATATTCTAAGTTTTATATAAGAAATGGAGTAGTCTTGCTGGTCCCCATGGTTTCTTATCTTACGACTAGAAAGGGAACACAGATCAATTATTAAAATTGTGTGGACACTTGGAGTAAAGGACAGTTTATGCAGCATATATTTCAAGTTATGTTCTCTATGGCAGGTATTTCCATGCCTCCTTGAACAAAATACTTTTCCCCTTTGACCATGCAGTTCCTTCACCTAAAATGTTCCCCATATTTCCCTTAATACCAAGCGTACTTGCCAGACGACTCTTCAACTTTCAGAGTTCACTTTAGTTGTTACCCCAGGCTTCCTCAGGAAATAATGGAAGAACTGAGGGATATATAAATAAAATAAATAAACAGTGGCAGATTTAAGTTCTTTTCCAGTAATTATTTAAAATATATATAGATTAAACTTATGAATCAAAAGAGATACTGGCAGAATGGATTTTCTTTTTTAAAAGATTTTATTTATTTATTTTTAGAGAGAGAAGGATGGAGATAAACATCGATGTGCAAGAGAAACATTGATTGGTTGCCTCTTGCATGCCCCTAACCAGGGACCTGACCCACAATCCAGGCATGTGCTCTGACTGGGAATGGGACTGGTGACCTTTCCATTTGCAGGATGATGCCCAACCCACTAAGCCACACCAGTCAGGGCCAGAATGTATTTTTAAAAACAAACAAAAACATTATCCAATGATACGCTATATACAAGAGACTCACATTAGAACTAAAAACAGGTTGAAACTGAAACAGTAGAGAAAGCTTTTTTCATGCAAATAGTACCAAAACAGACCTGTAGTGTCTGCACTAACATTAGACAAAAACAGACTTAAAAAATATATATGCTTTATTGATTATGCTGTTACAGTTGTCCCAATTTCTTTTCCCTTTGTTCCCCTCCACCCAGTGACCGCCCCTCTCTCCAGTTGTCCCCCCCCCGAGTCCATGCCCATTGGTTGTGCATATAGTTCTTCTCAACATCTTCCTATCCACTACCTCCTACTATGCTTCTTAATTCCTGTACCATCTCCCACCCTTTCCCCCCTCCCCCCTCCCTGCTGACCTCCCCCCATAATGTTCCCCATACCTATAATTCTTTTCCCACTCTCGTTGCCTACTTAGTCTGCCTTTGTTTCGATTCCCTAGCTTCTGTTGTTGGTTGTTGTGATACAGTTTTCATTTTAATGTTCATAGTTTTGATGTTCATAGTTTTGATCCTCCTCCTAAACAAGTCCCTTTAACATCTCATATAACAGTGGTTTGGATCTGATGAACACCTTCAGTTTTACCTTGTCCTGGAAGCACTTTCTCTGCCCTTCTATTCTGAATGACAGCTTTGCTGGATAGAGTAATCATGGCTGTAGGTTTTTGATTTTCATTGCTTTGAATATTTCTTGCCAGTCCCTTCCTGCCTGCA
The DNA here is from genome assembly GCF_987537825.1 of Furipterus horrens. Classification (NCBI taxonomy): domain Eukaryota; kingdom Metazoa; phylum Chordata; class Mammalia; order Chiroptera; family Furipteridae; genus Furipterus; species Furipterus horrens. Next base: position 35,443,912 of record NW_028327183.1, read on the forward strand.
GAGTTTCTTCTGAGAAATCAGCTGATAGTCTTATTGGGACCCCTCTGTATGTAGTTGTCTTCTCTCTTGCTGCTTTTAAGATTCTCTCTTTATCCTTAATTTTTGACATTTTGATTATAATGTGTCTTGATGTGGTTCTCCTTGGGTCCAGTTTTTCTGGAACTCTCTGTGCTTCCTGGACCTGTAATTCCATTTCCTTCCCAAAGTTAGGGAAGTTCTACTTCATTATTTTTTCACATAAATTTTCAATTTCTAGTTCTTCATCTTCACCTTCTGGCAACCTATGATTCAGATGCTGGCCCGCTTACAGCTGTCCCATAGGTTTCTGAGCCTCTCCTCATTTTCCTCACTTTTTGTTTCCTCTTTCTGCATTGGTTGACTGTTTGTTCCTTCCCTATGTTCCGATTTGTTGATTTGATCCCTGGTTTTCTTTCCCTCACCACTAGTTTCATATGTGTTTTCATTCATTTCAGCAGGACTAGCCTTCCTTCCCTGTCTTCTTTAAGATCTGCTGTTAGGTCTGTAAGCATTCATATAACCAAAGCTCTGAACTGTCCTCAGAAAGATTATCTATCTGCTGTGCCATTAGATTAGATATTTGCTGGCTGGTCAGGTGCATCACTGGGATCTCTATCATGATCTGTGCCATTCTCACCGTTCTGTGTTTACCTTTGTTTCCTGGGCAGGGCTGTCACACCTACGCTATAGAGGGCCGAGCCCCATGCACTCATCACTACCAAGCGACCCTTCTCACCACACTGTTGCATTTTGTGTCAGGGAGGGGGTCCAAGATGGATTCCTGCTGTTTACTCTTCACTAAGAGACTGGGAGCCTCCTCCTCCATCCCCACACCCTCCAGCCCTCACAGTCCAAGGCAATGGGGGTCTGCCTTCCCTGGCATTGGAATTGACAGGTTTGGTCTGCAGCCGGGGGCGCTCCCCAGGCGCTTCTCACCTCCCCTTAAATACAGGTGTCTGCGCTTACCGCCATTGCTGCAGCTGGTGCTATCAGCACAGCTTGACCTCTCTGCCCTGGCTTTGCCCCTCCTATACATCTGAACGAGCACCACTTCTTTATAACTTCATACGTTGGACTTCCATGTAGCTTTATATTCTGGAACTTCTGGTTATTTCTGGTTTTGTGGTAATTGTATTCCTTCATAGTTGGGGAGGGAGATGGAGCATGTCAGTCTAGTCCTCCATCTTGGCCAGAAGTAAAAAACAGACTTTAAGTCCAAAAAGATTACAAGTGAAACAAGGTCATTTTTGTCAAAACATGGCAGTCCAGTCAGTGCGATCGGCAGGAGGGCGTACGGCTTCTACCGCAGCTTCCACTGAGGCTGTGCAAGCTGCACACACAAAGGCTCCTCCCTCCAGCCCAGTTTCTTCGGGGCATCTTCAGCCTACACTTCCTGTTTTTTCATCGACAAAACATGGCAGCAGCTGGACCAGACTTTTGACATATGCAAATGAGCCATTTGCAAATTAACCCAGGTCCCAGCTTCCCACTAAGAAATGAAAATGGACTTTGCTTGTTCCCAGAAGAAATGTTAATGGACCTAGCATGACATATTGACTGGGGAAAAGTGGGGAAATGTAAAGAACTTCTTGAATGTGTTGATGGGTAAAATTCACCGTAACCAAAATGTATGTTCAGAAATATGTGGAGATAGCAACTGCAAGTGCAAAGCAGGGACTCCTATGGGCCCAGGAGTCTCCTCTCCCCCTTCTTTGCCCTTTCTCCCAGCTCCTACAGGACCTGGAGTTGGACCAGGAGTTTCCCACTTACTTCTAACACCTTTCCCTCCTCTCCTTCAACAAACCTGGTGTAAAAACCTAAACTGTTCTCTGGGTGACTTCTCAGAGCAAAGGCAGCCTGACAACTGTATATTAATAAAATGTTCACCACAGCAAGAAGATATGTTATAAGCATTTACACATTCTAATAACAGACCCATCAAAATATATGGAGCAAAAATTGTCAGAGAAGAAGAGAAATAGACAGTTCTACATTAAAAGTAGTGACTTTGATACACATTCTTCTCAAGTGCACATGAGACATCCCCCACAAGTATTAATAGATTTTAAAAGATAGATGTCATACTAAGTATCTTCCTTAACAACAACAAGATGAGATTAGACAATAAGAGAAGGAAAACTGGAAAATTCACAAATATGTGGAAATTAAACTGTACTCTTAACTGCTATGATATGAATATTTGTGTACTCCCAAAATGTTTTTGTTGAAATCCTATTCAATGTGAGGGTATTAGGAGTTGGGGCCTTTGGGGGTGCTTAAATAACGAGGGTACAATCCTCATGAATGGAATTAGCTTTCTTATAAAAGAGATACCACAGAACTCTAGCACCGTTATGCCATGTGAGTATAAAATGAGAAACTTGTAACCTGGAAGAGAGCCCAACAATGCTGACACCCTGATCTCAGACTTCCAGCTTTAAGAATTGTGAAAAATAAATTCCTGTTGTTTATAAGGTACTCAGTTTCTGATATTTTGTTATAGCAAACTGAATGGACTAAGACAACAACCAATAGGTCAAAGAAGAAATCACAAATTAAGTCAGAAAATACTTAAATACTAATGAAAATGAAAACACAACATACCAAAACTTATGGCATACAGCAAAAGCAGTACTAGAAATGAAACTTATAGCAGTAATTGCTTCCATGCAATGATCTGAAATCAAAAACATAGCTTCACACCTTCGGGAACTACAAAAGGAAAAACTGAATTAAAGCTACAGAAGGAAGGAAATAAAATCAAGTGAGGATAAACCAAATAAAAATAGAAAAACAACAGAGAAAATAAAATCAAAAGCTGAATCTAAGATTTTAAAAATTAACAAAATTTTACCTAGTCTGACAAAAAGAAAATGAAGGCAGAGCACCCAAATACATAAAGAAAATACTAGAAGACCACAAGAAGGATATTAACAGCAATACACTCATAGTAGGGGATTTTAACACTCCATTATCAACCATAGACAGATCTTTGAAGCAAAGAAACACCAAGGATATGCAGGCATTGAACAACACACTAAACCACATGGACTTAACTGATATATATAGAACTTCTCACCCCAAAGAAGCAAAATATACATTCTTTTCAAATGCACATGGGACATTTTCAAAGATAGACCACATGATAGGACGCAAAACAAGCCTCAAAAAATTCAAGAAAATTGAAATTATATCAAGCATCTTTTCAGACCACAATGCCTTGAAACAAGAAATCAATCTCAAAGAAAAAAAACAAAGACACCCAAATTCATGGAGGACGAATAACATGCTATTAAATAATGAATGGGTTAACAATGACATCAAAGATGAAATCAAGAAATTTCTGGAAACTAATGATAATGAACACACAACAGCCCAAAACCTATGGGACACAGAAAAGGCAGTCTTGAGAGGGAAGTTCATAGCAATACAGGAATATCTGAAAAGGATAGAAGAATCTCAAATAAAAAATCTAAGCCTAAAGCTACAAGAACTAGAACAACAACAAACAAAGCCTAGGGCAAGAAGAAGGAAGGAAATCATCAAGATCAGGGCAGAATTAAATGACATAGAGACTAAACAAACAATTCAAAAGATCAATAAAACTAGGAGCTGGTTCTTTGGAAAAAATAAACAAAATCGACAAACCTTTAGCCAGGCTCATCAAGAAAAAAAAAAAGAGAAGACCCAAATAAACAAACTCAGAAACGAAAGAGGAGAAAGCACGACTGATACCAAAGAAATACAAAGGATTACAACTGTATGGCAGGAAAATTGACAACCTAGAGGAAATGGACAAATTTCTAGAAACATAGAACCTTCCAAAACTGAATCAAGAAAAAGTAGAAAGTCTCAACAAACCAATAACAAAGAAGGAAATTGAAACAGTAATCAAAAATCTCCCTCCACACAAAAGCTCTGTTCTGGATGGTTTTACAAAACCTCAAACTATTCCAAAAAAATCCAAGACGAGGGAAAAATCCCAAACTCTTTCTATGAAGCCAGTATTACCCTAATCCCAAAACCAGGTCAAGACACAACAAAGAAAGGAAACTAAAGGCCAATACGACTGATGAACATAGATGCTAAAATCCTCAATAAAATTTTGGCAAACAAGATCCAGCAATAAATTAAAAATATCATACACCACAATCAAGTGGGATCCATCCCAGGGATACAAGGATGGTTTAATATTTGCAAATCAGTAAATATAATACATCACCTAAACAAAATGAAAGACAAAAATCACATGATCATATCAATAGATGCAGAAAAAGCATTTGATGAAGGACAACACCCATTTATGATGAAAACACTCAGCAAAATGGGAATAGAGGGAGCATACCTCAACATAATTAAGGCTATATATGAGATACCTGAAGCCAACATCATACTTAATGGACAAAAACTGAAAGTATTCCCCCTGAAATCAGGAACAAGACAAGGATGTCCACTCTCTCCACTCCTATTCAACACGTGTTGGAAGTCCTAGCCACAGCAATCAGACAAGAAAAAGAAATAAAAGGCGTCCAAATTGGGAAAGAAGAAGTAAAACTATCACTATTTGCAGATGACATGATAGTATACCTAGAAAACCCTATAAACTCCACTAAAAAACTACTCGATATTATAAGTGAATTTGGCAAAATACCAGGGTACAAAATAAATATACAGAAGTCTAAGGCATTTCTGTACACCAACAATAAAATAGAGACAGAGACAAAAAAGAAAACACCATTTTCTATAGCAACAAGAAAAATAAAATACCTAGGAATAAACTTAACCAAAGAGATAAAAGACCTGTACTCTGAAAATTATGCAACATTGAAGAAAGAAATTAAGGAAGATACAAATAAATGGAAGCAAATACCATGTTCTTGGATGGGAAGAATCAACCCCATCAAAATGGCCATACTACCCAAAGCAATGTACAGATTCAATGAAATCCCTATTAAAATACCAATGACATATTTCACAGACCTAGAACAAATACTCCAAAAATTGACATGGAACCAAAAAAGACCCCAAATAGCAAAAGCAATCTTGAGACAGAAGAACACAGCAACAGGAATCACAATACAAGACATCAAACAATACTACAAAGCCACTGTGATCAAAACAGTCTGGTACTGGTATAAGAACAGACATATAGATCAATGGAACAGAATAGAGTCCAGAAATAAATCCAGGAGTATATGGTCAACTAATATTTGATAAAGGAGGAAAGAACATAAGATGGAGTGAGAAAAGCCTCTTCAACAAATGGTGCTGGGAGAACTGGACAGGGACGTGCAAAAAAATGAAACTAGACCAACAATTTACATCACATACGAGAATAAACTCAAGATGGATCAAAGATTTAAATGTAAGCCTTGACACCATAAAAGTCCTAGAGGAAAATATAGACAGGAAAATTTCAGGTATCCCACATAACAATATTTTCATGGATACATCTCCTAAGGCAAGAGAAATAAAGGAAAAAATAAATAAATGGGACTACATCAAACTAAAGAGTTTCTGCTCAGCAAAAGAAAACATCGGCAAGATGAAAAGGAAACCAACCATATGGGAAAACATATTTGCCAATGACATCACAGACAGGGGACTGATCTCCAAAATATATGAAGAGCTTATACGACTCAACATCAAGAAAACAAACAACCCAATTTGAAAAATGGGCAAAGAACAAACACTTCTCCAAAGAGGACATACAGAAAGTCCATAGACACATGAAAAAATGCTCAACATCATTGGCCATCAGAGAGATGCAAGTAAAAACCACAATGAGATACTACCTTACACCTGTCAGAATGGCCATCATCAACAAATCAACAAACAACAAATGCTGGCGAGGATGTGGAGAAATGGAAACCCTACTGCACTGTTGGTGGGAATGCAGACTGGTGCAGCCACTATGGAAAACAGTATGGAATTACCTCAAAAAACTAAAAATGGAACTGCCTTTTGAACCAGCGATTCCACTGCTAGGATTATACCCAAAAAATTCTAAAACCCTAATTCAAAAGAACCTATGCACCCCTATGTTCATAGCAGCCCTGTTTACAATAGCTAAGTGCTGAAAACAGCCTAAGTGCCCATCTGTAGATGAGTGGATCAAAAAACTGTGGTACATTTACACAATGGAATACTATGCAGCAGAAAGAAAGAAGGAACTCCTTTCATTTGCAACAACATGGATGGAACTAGAAAGAAGTATGCTTAGTGAAGTAAGCCAGGCAAAGAAAGCAAAATACCATATGATATCACCTAATACAGGAAACTTAAAGAGAAACACAAACAAACGAACTAAATAGGCAAAGACTAGAATAATAGTCAGTAGGGGGGAGGGGGGAGGGAGAGAAGGGGGATAAGTAAGGGAAGGGTCTAGTCAAGGAACATGTATGAATGACTCATGGACATGGACAACGGGGAGGGATATGATTGTGGGAGAAGGGATGGGCTGGGTGGGGGGTGCAATGGGGGAAAAATGGGACAACTGTAATTGAAAAACCAAAAAATAAAAGAAAAAAAATGTTAACAACTGACACCATGCACAAAAACAAAGAATTATAATAAAATATTATGAACAACTATATGCCAACAAATTGGACAATCTGGAGGAAATGGATAAATTCCCAGAAACATATAATCTGCCAAAACTGAATCAAGAAGAAACAGAAAACCTAAACAGATCAATTACAACTAAGAAAATTGAAACAGTGATAAAAATACTACCAACAAACAATAGTCCTGGACCAGACAGCTTCACAAGTAAATTTTACCAAACGGTCAAAGAAGAACTAATACCAATCCTTCTCAAGCTATTCCAAAAAATTCAAGAGGAAGAGAGACTCCCAAGCTCATTTTATGAGGTTAGTATTATATGAATTCCAAAACTATATAGAGGGTAATGTTCTAAGTGAAATAAGTCAGTCAGAGAAAGACAAATACCATATGATTTCACTAATCAGAATTTAAAAAATAAAATAAATAAACAAGGAAAACAGAAAGAGACTCATAGATACAGAGAACAGCCTGATGGTCGCCAGAGGGGAAGGGAGGATGGCGAACTGGGTGAAAAAGATGAAGGGATTAATAAGTACAAATTGATAACTACAAATAGTCACAGGGAAGTAAAGTACAGCATAGGGAATACAGTCAATAATATCATAATAACCATGTTTGGAACCAAGTGGGTACTGGAAATATTGGGGGAAATACTTTGTAAAGTACAGGATTGTCTAACCACTATTCTGTATACTTTAAACAAATACAAAATAATAGTGAATGTAAACTGTAACTGAAAAAAAAAAAAGCACCAAAAAACAAAAGAGGACATAGAAAGTAAGTGGAAGAGGCATGCCCCCTACTTGGTAGCATTCACACACTTTTATGATACCCTGTGCCTGAATGCTGGCAGAATCTTGATTTGCTACTAAAAAAAATAGAATATAGAAAAGAAGACAGAATGTAGAAGATAAAGTATACATGTGGCATCCCCGTTGGATTATCTCACACCGTTACTTGATCTGTACAAGTAAGCCGGCAGGTTATGCGCTACTAATGATTGCAGCTTTGCAGAAGATCTACTAAGCTGGGTTTGGACTTCTACCGCCTAGATGAGAGATAATAAATGAGTGACATTTTAAGTTACTATGTTTGCGGTAATATTGCTACACAGTAATAGATAACTAAAATACCTGAGAAGGCAGGTGAAGTTGTGATCTAAATTCTGCTGGAATAAGGCTAGGCTGGGGATGAGAACTCTTACTCAGAGATCAAAAGGAAGCTTTAGGGATGAGTCAGTGAGGGTCAAAGGGCAAGAAATACAAGTGTAACAGCCCTTACTTTCAACATGAAGTAGGTCATATGCTGAGATATCAGTGGCTAGGGAGATGGTGACATTTGGAACAAAATATGAGTGGATGGGAAAGTGTATATAAGACAGAGATGACAAGAGGCGAAGAGCAGACATAGGGAGACTGGTTATGAATTAGTTAGTATTATTCAGGCAAAGGATGATGATAGCTAAAGTAGGGTGCTAATGCTGGAATTGATGGAACTGGTGAAGATATGTGTGATGAAATATGATTGAGATTTGGGGATGACTGGATATTGGGTATGATGAAGATGGAGGAGTTAAGAGGTTGTCCAAATTTGTTATTGGCTTTCTTGACTTACTGAACAGCAAGACCATTAATTCAAACTGGGGAGATGGGAGGAGTGGCTAAGATCATGATGGGTGTGAGGTGCCTTGAAAAATTTTTTTTTGTTGACACTATAAAAAATGTCCCCATTCCACCCCCTGTCCCCCAACTTTTAAACATTCGAGTGAATATATGGAATTAAGAAGAGGGATGAAGGTTTGGGACAGACCCTGAGGGGCCGAAGGCATTGGTCAGAGACACTCACTGGCTGGCTGAGCAGACTGAAGGAACACTAGAGGGAAGAGAGATCATGAATCTGCCATAGTGCTGATCCACACACTTGATGGCTCCAGCTGCCCTAAGCAGCCCAGATGTGGGGCTGACAAAGGCAAATGTCTCCTTGATGTTTTACAAGACTGGAGTGGGGGAAAATAACAAGGCTAGGGACTCCTTCTGAATATCAAATTCATATTTGAAAGAATGGATGCATGAATATATAGATAAATGATTGGATGGAGAGACGGAAAAGAGTGGGATATACAGTATAATTAGAGGTAGTAATTGCTGAACAAAGCACTGTCTTTTCTGAATCCAAAAAGTTTGAGATATCACAATTCATTACAACTAATAACACATGATTATTATAATAGGTAACTGTTGTTGTGCTGCTTATTTTGAGTCAGGCAGTGAGCTAGTAAGCAGTTTCATGTTGTCTGATTACATTCCCAAACAATCCAATGATGCAGAAACAATTATTACTATATTTTTCAAATGCAAGCTTAGTAGACTGAGTATATATTCATCATACCCATGGCTTCTTCTCCTTGAGCACAAAGCTAAATCAAATTTCCCAGCTTGATACAACAACAATATGTATCTTAATGCCCAGTCCTGGTCAAGAGATGTGCATGGAAGTGATATGTGTGTAAATGCATGTGATTATTCCTCTTCTCTCCTATTCTTCTTGGCCAGTTGGATGATGCCAATACTTGGCAACCTTAAAGCCATGTACTGACAATGAATACACCTGGATCCCTGGATAATTATGTGGTACAGAGTTCCCCTGCTAACCCCCACTGAATATGGCATGATGAGAAAAACTTCTTAAATTTCCTGACCAAGATTTTGCATTTTATCTTTTAAAGTAGGTAGCATTAACTCAGCTCTAATTGTGTACTAAAGGCACAAGATCATGTAACTTCCCCAGAGTCATGAGCCTGGTGAGTGGCTAAATATTTAGAGCATGTCTCTTACCTAATATACCACATTTCAACTCTAGTAAAGGCAAAGTGTGTGATGGGAGTGAAAAGACAGGGAAAACACAGTTCAAAATGCTCCATGTCTACAAAAGCAGACTGTGGCCCATGGGATTTCAGACACAGTGCTTCCCTACTGGCTGCCATGACACCCACCTGCCAGACTCTCAGCCACCCACCTGTATAGGTGCTTTTGGAGAGGCCTCTCTTCACTTCCATAGTTCTTGCCCATGCTCCAGGAGGCAGATCAGCTCTAGTTTGGGAACAGGTTGCCCTGTGCATGTAGAAATGAATGGGGCATGGATATACAGGTAAAGACAAAAGGAAAAGCCTTAAGTATTCAGGAGTATACACTTTTAACACATCACCATGATCTCCAGAAGGGGACTCCTCCTTCCATTAGGTTTTCCCTAATTAAGTCAATAGGATTTGAATCCTCTCCATGCATCAGAACCACCTAGAGTTGTCTGGTTCCAAACACAGAACAAATTAACCAAATCTCGAGGCATAAGGATTGAGTGTTGGTGGTTTTTGAAGCTCCCCAGATGATTCTGGTGCTGATGGATGGCTAAAAACACTGACAGTCAGTTGTCTGCAGTAGGTCATGATCTAAAACTAGTGCTACCCATTCTGAAGAAAGTCTTTAATCCAGGTTGAGAAGATAAGAGCTAAATGTGGGGACCTGCTGCCCTGCATGCTGGTGCATCATCCTGTGCTCACTTCAAGGATTGTGGCCAGATGACCTGAACCAAAGAGAAAAAGCAGGGAGAACAGGGTTGGCACTGACCAACCCAGGAGCGAGTGTCACCTCAGGGCTTCTTGTTAAGTGAGGTAATAACTTTTTTCAGGGTGAATCCAGTATGAGGTGGTTTTCTGGTACACGGATCCAAACATATTTTGCCAAAAGCGAAAGCTTATAACCAGGAGGCTCTAGAGAGAAGTCAAGGACTTAGGCACCAGGATCCACAGAAACTCTGAGTAGAAAATCCATACTATAAGCTAGAATGCATCCAGTTGTCACTAAACAAATGTTCACTGATGTCTTCCATAGCCTGGCACTGAGCTCACGATGCGGAGTGGAAACACTGTATCAGAACTTCCTTCTTCTCTGTAAAGGAACTGAGCTCATACTCCCTCAGGGACTTGGCTTGTGTTGGTCCCTCCACCTGGAATATTGTTCCCCATATTTCTCTTTTCAACAACTAATCACAATTGTCATGAAATAACACTGTATTTACTGCATTGATGACTGACCTCCTGGGAGAAACTATGTGGACACAAGGCTGGGAGAGCCCTGTCAGAGGTAATCATTTAGACATCTGCGAAAAGGGAGACCTCAGGCTTCCTTTCAATTTTTATTCAGACTGATTTCTGGGTAAACTAGACATTTAGGGTTTAGGTGTGAGAACATTTGGGACTAATTTATTATATATAGCAAATAAATGTATAGTATTTACTATATTTTTTCCAATTCTATTTCTAAGCACTTTAACGATATAAGTTCACTTGGACTAAGTGAAAGAATACTATAAAAGTATGATAAAATCAAAATAATCATAGTCCCAGCACACTTGTGCTGCAAGCTCAAGTCTGTGAGCCCTGTGGCTATTCTTTCTGCTTAAGGGGAAACAAGCCAACATCCATGAGAGTATTAAAGATGCAGCACTGCCCTGGCTGGTGTAGCTCAGTGGACTGAGCATTGGCCTGTGAACCAAAGTGTCACTGGTTTGATTCCTAGTCAGGGCACATGCCTGGGTCATGGACCAGGTCCCCAGTTGGGGATGCATGAGAGGCAACCACACATTGATGTTTCCTTCCCTCTTTTTGTCCCTCCCTTCTGCTCTCTCTAAAAATAAATAAATAAAATCTTTAAAAATAAAAAGTAAAAAAGATGCAGCATTAAGCCCAGACTCTCTCAGCAACAATCAAGTGGCAGGAAAGAAAAGAGAAAAAGAAACAATGCCCACCATTGCCATTTGAAAATGTGTGTATCCTCTAAAATCAACTCCTGTTGCAGCAGAGAAGCAAGGCATAGGCCTTAGGAAATAAGGGACAACTGTACAGGTACCAGAGGCCAAAGAAGCCTTTTAGCTGAGATTATGCTGCATAGATAACAGTGGCACTGATGACAAATACCTTCATTTTCTTAAAGATTTTATTTATTTATTTTTAGAGAGGGGGATGGGAGGGAGAAAGAGAAGGAAACAAACAGCAAAGTGCGAGAGATACATCGACTCGCTGCCTCTCACACACTCCCAACCTAGGACCCAGCCTGAAACCCACGCATGTGCCCTGACTGGGAATTGAACTGGCAGTCTTTTGGTTTGCAGGCCGGCGCTCAATACACTGAGCCACACCAGCCAGGGCAATAAATACCTTCTTATTTGTCAGATTCATCTCCTGCTAACTAGGATGTGGGGACATTTGACTCAACCAATCACCTTCCCTCTTATAGAAATCTGTAATAAGGATGTCAGAGTGAAGCCAGCTGTGCTAGACACTTGGGTTAAGAAGAATTATATTTCTCGTACAATAATCCTTGATGCAGACACAGCGAATCCATGTTGAGATTGTGGGGAGAAAGGAAGGTAAGTTCCTAAGGTCTTCTCAACCAGCCATGCTTAGAGAAAGAAGATGAAATGAAATAGATTGTGGGTACAACATGAAAGAGAAATGAAGCCTTACCCACTGAGACCAAGAGGCCACAAGTCTCCAGCATCACCTCCTGGTATAAGGTCTTCAGGACCAGATCCAGATGTCACCATTTTTCCCTAGTGAAGGTCATATCCACATCTTTAAATGATACCAATGCCTAGAAAATGAAGTAGAGGTGGTGGGTTACTCTATGTCTTTTGAGGTCAGAGCTACTGCTTGGTTAGTGACTTATGTTCAGAGAGAGGCAAGACCTGAATTACTGAGTGTCTCCTGAGAACCTATCTCAGCGCTGGGCCTTTGACAGAATACAAAGATTTGGGAGAGAAAAGCCTCTTATATAGGAAGTCATTGGAGAGTGACACAAAACAATAATCTTGGGCAGACTGAGAGAAGCAGACAGTAAGTGCTCTGGGATGCTAGAAGAGTGAGCTAAAAATAACAATTCCAATAAAATTAACAGCAGCAACAGCTGAGCCTCAGTTTCACACTGTTTGCCTGATGGTTTTATTGGTCTATGTGTCTGCCCTTAAGCCAATACCCACCCCCTTTTTTTAAAGGTTTTATTTATTTTTAGAGAGAGGGGAAAGGAGGGAGAGAACCATCAATGTGTGAGAGGAACACTGACTGGCTGCTTCTCACATGCTTTTGGTTCACAGGCTGGCATGCAAAACACTGAACCATACCAGACAGGGTATGCCTGAAGGCGTTAGATGCTATGTTAAAGCAATTCAAGTCTCTAGGTCTGCAGCTAGATTCCCAGGGCTTAAATCCAGCCTTTTGAACCAACACATACTTATTTCTTTGAGCCTCAATAAAGAATAGACCTGACTTCACCAGGTGGTTGAGAGAATTAAAATTTTCATAAAGCAAACACTGCAGGGCCCAGAAAATATCAGTGCTAGATGTGTGTTTGTGATGTCATAAATCATTCCACAGCCCATGAGGTGAACACCCTCACTCTCTCCATTTCACAATAAACAAATAGGGGTTCAGAGTCAAGTTGCCGAGGGTCATATGTCTAATGAGAAGGGGCAAAATTTGAATCCAGATCCCCCTGGTCCAGCCATGGTTGGGGGTGAGGTGGGGTTCAATTTAATCTAAGCATTCATCAACCACTTAATGAGCACCTGGTACAGGGCCAGCATTGTTCTAGGCCTGAGGATAGAGTACAGGAACTCACTGGGGAAAGATTGACAAGAAACTAAATAAATGCAAGATACAGTCATACAAGGATCTGAAAACTACAAAAGAGAGTGAAATGACTACAAAGATTAGGGGGGACTTTATATTTGACAACCAGGGAAGACTTCAATGAGGGGTCACTAAAAAGAGGGTGGAATGATGTTTGGGAGAAAGCCAGGTGAGGAAAAATGAGTAAGTCCTGAAGCTGATCAGAGTTAGGATAAGAGCAAACAGGGAGGCTGGAGAATAATTTAGGGCCTATTGTGAGTTTACATCCCAAGAGATGCAGCATTCCTATGCACTGTCATTAATTTATATTGTAATGGATTCACCTTTCAAATATAGGTAAATGTGTTCAACAGGAAAATGGATTCACTGTTGTGTAAAGCCAACTTCACCTGTAGTATACAGATGGCATCTGCAAAGATAAATACAGTTCCAGCCTGTCCAGGGAACTTCTATTCTTATGATAAGAGCAGCAATTCCAAAAATGCTGCTCCCACTCACCTCTGCTCTCCCGGCTTTCATCTCCTTTCTCAGCTTTCAGCTGGTCAAGACCTAAGATAGCATAATCAGGGGAATCCTTTTCCAAAATCCACATCCAAGGTAATATTCTCCGGCATGCCAAGTACTCAAGGGCACACATTACACTGTACCCTATCCAGTTCCCTCAACCCGGAGAGAACAACTGTTAGTATTTCAATTTAGACAGGAGGGAATTGAGGCCAAGGGCTGCGAAGCGACAAGTTCAACCTTATGGCCAGAAATGGAGGCCTCTCCGTACAACCTCTGACCTAACTTCAGAACCCTGGGTATAATAGATCTGCCGCTCCCGCACTCCATTCCCGCAAGACCTCTAGATCCAAGGGCATTAAGGTGGAAAGGTTCAGAATCCCGGGATCCCCGCTATCATAGGGGTGGAATCGTGTGAATGGCGACTCCAGCGCAGGTGCGCCTGAGAACCTTCTACTCACAAGTGCGCGCACCGCCATGGGGCCCGGTGTGACCCGGGACCTCAGGACCCACCGTAGAGAACCACGGCGGCACCTCCAGGAGCGCCAGGAACGAACTTCTGGGCTGCTGCCGAGGCTCCGGAGAGCGCTCTCTGGCATCCCAGGTACAGACGGGGTCACGGCTCATACAGAAACGTGGAAATGGGTCCTAATATTCACAGTGCCCTTTGCTGAGTCACAAAGACCCTCTAGAAAGCGCTCTATGCCCAGCGTTCCAGCCAGTAAGGTGGCTCCGGACACAGTACCTGACCAAACTACTAGGTTAGAGAAGATGCCGGAACCCCGCCCACGTTACCGCAGGAAAGGCCCCTCTCAGCCACCCTACAACGCCCAGTGCCCGCCTCGCACCTGAGAGGCACTGTCTTCTGGGTAATGTGGTTTGCAGCAACCCTGGTAAAGCCGGAGCGCACTGTTTTCAGTGAAACTGTGCCCTGAGGTCCCAAAGAGAGGGCACAGCATCGCTGCCTTTTAAAGGAAAGCAACACAGATATCTGGAGCACCTCTGGCACTACCTGGATCTTAAAGTCCTCTAACACGGGATCTATTCCTTGACCTTTTCCCCTGTGTCTCCCAGCAAAAGTACTACTTCACCTACCTGAGCTAGGATTTACAATGAAAAACAAAGTCTTACATAGTAATTTTAAATATTCCCCAATCAGTTTTCAATCCACAGACTGTTAACAGGACTAAAGGAGTCTGTTTGCCTGCAGGTGTCAAAGCCCAATAAGACAGAACAGGAGCTTGCAGCAAAGAAAGTAAGGGTTTATTTTTAGAAAGTGGCCCCCGTAATAATGCCCAAAGACCTGGCTCCCAGATGGCTTCCAGATAATAGATTATATAGAGGGGAAAAAAATCATTAATCATAGTGACTAAGGGAGTTCTTCTGCAATTCAAGCATATCAAATAGGCCTAATTAGTTCAAAAACTCTCCCTTGCAATGAGGGAAAATAAATCCTTTGAGGGGTTCCAGGGCCAACTGGAACAACTGAAGCCAATTCTAGGTAAAGAAAAAAGTTTCCTGTTAAAATTTGAACACTGGGAAGCTTGTCAAACACACTTGGTCCAAAAGATCATTATCATTATGAAACAATATTAAATTATTTATTTACTCAAAGTGACCATTTTAAAAATGCAGTTAGCAAAACTTTAGTTTTTAGGATTCAGAAAATTGTTCTCTTATATAATCAAGGGCATGGTCAAGACAATAGAATACTATTTTAATAAAACCTAGAATCTCTGCTTTCTAGGTAGAAAACATTCTGTAATATCTGGAGTAGAGTAAATACAACAAACTTTTTTAAAGAGTGAAAACATCCAAACTTTTATTCTATATTAATTACTCTTGATATTTAGATTCATTTACTTAAATTTTAATCTTATTCAGCTTAACCACATATAAAATCTCCTTAAGATTTTTCTTTACCTAAGGCCCTGGCTGGTAGTTTAGTTGGCTAAAGCATCGTCCTGATACGCCAAGGTTTTGGGTTTGATTCCAGGTCAGGGCACATATAAGTGTAACAGAACCCCTGGGCTGCTCCAATTGAAACAGAACCCACGGGCTGTTTAGTTAGGGGCCCAATTGCCCGCCGCCAGAATCATAACTCTGAATACCAGAGTTTGGTGAAAAGAAAAAAAATTGTTTATTTGCACATAGTTCTGCCTCCCCCTCCCACACCTGGCCAGTCTTAGGACTAAGTCAGAAACACCATTTCCCTACTTCCCAGGCACAGTTCAGCTTTACCAGTAGCTGCCAATCACTCAGTTCTGATTGGGGAGGTCCTTTCTGTGCTGTGGTGCCCTCCAGCTCTCAATGCAGGACCGCCTGGATTCTCAGCCTCCTTGTAAACTGCCTTCTTCCTGTAAACCGCATGGATCTCCTCTCCTTCTCAAAACCGCATGGCAAGAGCTTCTACTTTAAGCAGCCTGGAGATCCCTTCTCCTCCAAGCCACATGGAGGGAGCCCACGAGAGCCAGAGCCAGCCTCTTAAAGC
Source organism: Furipterus horrens (assembly GCF_987537825.1). NCBI lineage: Eukaryota > Metazoa > Chordata > Mammalia > Chiroptera > Furipteridae > Furipterus > Furipterus horrens. The sequence continues at coordinate 35,460,174 of NW_028327183.1, forward strand.
AGCATGGAGACCCCTGCTCCTCCAAGCCACATGGAGGGAGCACACCAGAGCCAGGGCCAGAAAGAGAGAGAGCAGCAGAGAGCCAGAGAGAGAGAGAGCTAAAATGTCCACAGCTGCTTATCTATCCCTCACTGTGTTCTCTGACCCAGTGGGTGTTGCAAAAACAGTTCTGCCCATTCACAGAACCTTACGTAGGCTCTGTCTGCTCCTTCTGTACCATCCCACAGTCCAAGATCCCTCTCATCTTCCTGAGCCTTGGAAGTTTCAAAGCAGATCTTTGTGCAACAAAGTTTCCAGCCACCAGCTCCAGGCATGCAAAGGCATCCTGAAAGCTGCATCCTTTTCCCTATCTCACAGTGCAGACTCTGGGGTTTGTTTTTGGACTCCCCTATTTCTGTAACATAAGCAGCAACCAATGAATGCATAAGTAAGCGGAACAACAAATCAGTGTTATTTTTTTTCTCTCTCTCCCCCTTCCTCTCTCTAAAATAAAAAAAAAATTTTTTTTTAAAGATTTTTCTTCACAGACCTTCTACAACTTTATTAGTCCCTTTTAGTTTGTCTCTTCTTACTCAATTAAAAATAACCAAGCTTATTCTTGTTAGGAGAAACCTCATTCTTTTAATTCCTTCAAAAAGTGTATTTTCATATCTATTCCTTCTGTTACTAAAAACAAATAATTTATTTCCATCTTAATTAGAAATCTTAACTCGTAATGAGACAGATTATTAATCCAGGACAAGTGGAATAGGGAAACTGAGACAGATGATTAAATGGTCAAGCAGTTTACAGCCTTCTAGTAAACTGCAAAATCCTACCTTCCCTAACCTATGACACTTACAAGTACTTATTCTCCCCAACCAGAGGGTAACTAGCTTAAATCATCTTACTCAGGGAGATAACAGAAATGCAATTAGTGCCATTTGTTTCAACCACACTCAAGGACAGCAGTCACTGAAATAAATCTCATTTTGACTCATCAGCATAAAGTTGATGAATATTCTATTGAGATCCTCCTGTAAGACCTCTCCTAAAATTCTCATCTTTAGAAAACAGATAAAAGCACTCAAGAACTTAGATCCAGAGTGGGCTCTCTCTGGAGTACACACATGACTTCCTTCCCTCTTGTAAGAGACAAAGAAACTGGTGACTCTGAAACCAGTAGGAAATAATTAATAGCAAGAGACAAATGTAATTGAATCTTGAATTAGGGGGTCGGTCTCTGAGCCAACAGTAAAGCAAGGGAAAATATTAGTATATAAGTCAGGAAATGACATTCTGCAGCTCATGATGAATGCCTCTGAGATCAGGGCGGGGGGGGGGCGGGTTATGGGGGCGGGAAGGATATTCATCACCAAACACAGGGACACAGGTGGACTCTTCAAAGGAGAGCTAGAGATAGGTTTATCACCAAACCCAAACACAGAGTAAGGGAGAGCTGGAAACGGACCCCTCATTAAATTACCCTTACCCTTAGTTAATCACATTAGATTGTAACTCCTGAGTATCCAGTAATGGAGAAAAGGGGGAGATGGGGTGGGGTTGGCGCTACTCGTGTTAGTATAAACCAGTGTGCTTTTTCCTGCTTGGGCGCATATGCCTTGGCTGGCTGTGTCAGGCCCTGGAGACCCGTGAATAAACAAATGCTCAGTTACTGCTGAAGTTCTATGTCCCAGTGTTTTTATTGTGAGCATTTCTCACACTCTCAGGTATGCATCTTTACTTTTCTCTCCTAAATTCTAAGAATCCCCACAAGACTTGCAACCAGGGAGTGATGGGAAATGGCAGCTTGTCCCAGGCTTAACCCTTGAACCTATCTTGAAGGCCCCCTTTTCTCTGACTTTTCAGTGAGCTCACTTCTTTCTTATGTTTCTAGGGAACCAGAGCAGGGCACTGCCTATGCTCTCTCCTGTTGCTTCTTCCATCCTAGACTTTTTACTGAGCTAAAGTAGCCTGCCTTGGCTCACTTCTTTCACTGTGACTTTTAGTTCTCAGTGAGTCCACACAGCCCAGCATGGCTGACTTCTTTCTTATAATGTTTGTAGGGAGTCAAAGCAGAGCACCACCCAGGCTCTCTCCTGTTGTTTCTTCTACCCTAAGCCCTTCCTTTGTTTCACTGTCCCCAGCCTTAAACATGCTCTCGAAATCCTCTGGACTTGTGAAAACTTTCCTGGCTGGCCCAAGGCAGAACTGCTTTAAGCCTGTGAGAAACACTCATAATAAAACACCAGGACAGAGGACTTAAACAGTAGAGGAGGCATTGTTTATTCACAGATCTGCAGAGCGGGACACACAGCCATATCAAGGACATGTGTGTGTTTGGAAGCAGACAAGCAAACGGTTTTATACTAACACGAGTAACCCCCCCTTCTTCCTTCTCCCTTCTCCCCGATTTCTCCATTTGCTAGATAATCTGGAGTTACAGTCAAACGCGATTAACTAAATTAACTGAGGGTAGTGATTAGCTAAGAGTAATCTGGTTATAGGCCTGTCTCCAGCTTGTTATGGAGCATTAGCGAGCAAAGAGGACACGAGGCAATTTAGAAATAAATTTATGGCATTTATTTACCTGGCCAGGGACGGGTCTTCCCACCTTCAGAAGCAGAAGATGGGAGAGCCCCCCCGCCTTACAGACTAAAAGGTTTTTAAAGGCAAAAGAACTATACTCATGTCCTTGGGGCAGCCAGATAACAACAAAAAAACTACACAGGCGTGAGAAACTACATATATACACACTTTCTAATTTAGAAGGAGCTTCAGCTGATAAATACTTGGCACAAAACTATTCTCATGTCCTTGGCTACAGTTAGGGTCAGCTAGCAAAGGGGGGGGGCTCAAGGTTGCTAGGATACGTGAGCAAAAAAATAACCTGCCACTGGGGTAAAACGCAAAAAAAATGGCAATGAGTTAAAAATGACCCATTACATTCCCCACTGGTTTTTGTGACTAATTCAAATCCTTGAATCCTGAGTATTTAATTTATCGTACTGGCTATGGAGAACTAGTAGCTTCACTGATTGGATTCTTTGTTTGATATACTTTACTAGGCAGTTAATAATGCAAGGTCCCACTGTTAACGTTAAAAAGAGAAGGGCAAGCGGTCCAGTTAAGGCTGTTAAAAGAGTTGTTGCCCAATGGGACATAGAAACAATCGTTCATACCAATTTTCATTTCTTTTCCTGGCCTCTTCCCTATCCTGTAGCCTCTTACGAAGTTGGCTAAGGCTGTCTTTTATAACTCTAGAGTGGTTAGTATAAAAACAGCAAGTTTCTCTAAGAGCTAAGCATAATTCTCCCTGTTTAAGAAAAAAAGCAGGTTTAGACCTCTTCTATTCTGTAATACTACTTCTGTTAGAGAATTGAGTGAATCTTCTAACTTACTGACACTTTCTTTTAACGTCCCTAAATCCTGGTCTATTTGAGTACTTAAATTCTTAAAGTTCTTGTCTCTAACCAGTAAGGCCAAGGTTCCTATGACAGCAGATCCTGCTATTCTAAGGCCAATGAGTGCTGGGACTAGTACTGGAGCTCTCTTATATCGGTGTAAACCCTCTAACCTCAGGTGCTCTCGACCTTGACTGCCAGAATAATAGTATACTTGGGGAAGGATATGAGCTAAAATACACAATTCAGGGAAACTGGGGTCTAGTGCGGAGGAAGAAATGCAGGGAGTTAATTTACTTGTACATGCAAACCAGGTACCTGAAGGAGCAACTAAGACAAATTCCGCTGCACCTCTGGGGGGTAGGGTAGTCATATGGGTGCAGGAACTGCTGTACGGGGAAATGGTGAGGGCGAAACTGGAGGAGAGAACACAAGCTCCCTGGCCTTCAAAGGACCCTAAAGTTAGTTTAGGAGCATGGCCCCACCGGCAGTCTTGGGGTCTTTTGGCTAACTGGGATAGAGTTAAGTTCTGTATATTCTCATTTTGGTTACCAAAATTGCGGTTGGCATCTATGCCAACATAATATGGAGGCTCTGGGTTAAGGCACAGCCAGCAGTCTTTAGTCATGTTAGGCTGAATCTTGTTTAGATATTGAAAGACAGTGCTCAGGGTCCTGAATATAGGCTGGGTCTCCGGCTTCGGGGTAGTAAGTGAGACTGGTCTGAAGGTGACCACCCTAGTGCTTCGGGGGCCGGGTTTCCTAGAAGGGGACGGTGAAGCTCTGGGTGGCGGGGGGGGGGGGGGGGGGGCTTGGGCTTCATGGGTAATCCGAAACCTGCAAGGGGACTGACTGGGAGGCTAGGCTGGGAGATACAACGCTTTTGGATGGTAAGGAGAATTCCAGGATCCCGACCAACTGCGACAAGTCTCAGTTCCCAGGTTTTTCTACTTTCCTACTGTTTGTCCCAGGGTTCAAGAGGCCACATTGAGACAGGATTACAGGTGCGCAAGGTTTCACATGTCACTGGACCCTTAGGTCAGCTCTGGGAGAGGGATGTATCAGAGCTGGCTTGCTGGTTCATAGTAACACAAGACTATTGGGGACAGTAAAACTCTGTGGATTTGTTACACGGTGGGGATTCTGAGAGGGGGCACATATAAAATTGAATAGATCGTAACTGTTTTTCTCCTGGTAGGGTACCGCACCCAGGCCCGGTTAAAGCCTTATTAAAGGCCCCGGTACCTAGCTGGGCTCCTAACGGCCCTGGAGGGAGTTTTGGGGTCCATTTTTGTTTTGCCCCCATTCTCCAGGGTAAAACTGATTACCGAGAAGGGCACAAAGGTCAAAAGTAAATACTGGGGCTCTAGGAGTGCTAACCTGGCTGATGATTTTTCCGTCTCCGGTTCGGGAGAGATGCCAGGTATAATTAATTAGGCGGTGGGGGTTTTCTGCAACTATAGTTAGGAGGGGGAAGGGGGAGAGGAAGAGGAAGAGTGCCGCCGCAGCCACACCCGCAGGGGGTGCTCTGTTTGCTCGACTGTCTATTTCTTAAGGTCCTTGTCCGATAGTTCTGCCGGCTTGACCTGGGAGCGGTGGATCCAGTACCTTTTCCCGGAGACTTTAACTGCAGTGGGGGTGCTGAAGATCACCTGGTGTGGTCCAGTCCACCTCGGTCTGAGCTTGTCCGGATTCTACTTCTTTAGCCACACGAGGTCTCCCGGTTCCAACAGTGGTTATCTGGAGTTGTTGTCACTTGGAGCGGGCCGGCACTCTCGGATATAGGCGTGCAGTCCTCGGGTGTTTGCTGAAAAAGCCTGTAGGGCCTTAAGAAGTTCTTGGTTAGTTATAATAGCTGTAAAGTCGGCCCTGAGCTTGGGGAGCAAGGGCGGTGGCCGTCGCAACAAAATTTCAAAAGGACTATACTTCTGAAAATAAGGAGTACAGCGGGCTCTTAACAGGGCAAAGGGAAGGAGGCTTAGCCAGTCATCGCCAGTTTCTAGCTTTAATTTAGTCAAAGTCTCTTTTAGGGTTCTAGTCATTCTTTCTACCTGACCTGAACTCTGGGGTCTATATGTGCAGTGGAGTTTCCACTTGATGCCTAAAGCTTTGCTTAATTGTTGGGTTATTTGGTTGATGAAAGCCGGGCCATTGTCGGACCCCATAGCTAGGGGGAGGCCAAATCGAGGGATGATAACCTGGAACAACTTCTTAGTTACTATTAGGGCTGTTTCTGACCAAGTGGGGAAAGCCTCAACCCAGCCCAAGAAGGCATCTATAAGGACTAGAAGATATTTGAAACCACCTCAAGCTGCAGGCATCTCTGTGAAGTCAACTTCCTATAGTTCTCCCCGCCTGAATCCACACTTACGGTGATGAGGTGCTAATGGGTCCTTGGAGACTGGAGCTGGGTTAACAGCAGCACACTGGGGGCACCGGCAACTGACACTTTTTGTCTCTTGGTATAGTCCTGGGATATAATAGGCTGTCTGCAGGAGTTCTGCTAATCTTGTTCCCCCTAAGTGTGTGCTTTGATGTACTTGCCTGATGAGCTCCCTCCCTAAAGCCTCTGGAACTAAGAGGCAGCCATCCTTGAGGCACTTCTATCCGTCCTGTGTCTCCTGGGCTTTTAGTCTGATAGCCAGCGCCTGATCTTTCTCTGAGTATACAGGAGGCTCTTGGAGAACTGGAGGCGGGATAAGCGGCAAAAGAGTGAGCGGTTCCACTGGCTGCAGGGCAACCTTCCGGGCCTCCCGATCGGCGAAGGCTTTTCCCCGGGCCTCTGGTGTCCGGATAACCTGGTGCCCTTTACAGAGAATTACAGCAACCTGCTTTGGGAGCCAGATAGCGGCAAGGAGATTCAGAATTTCCTGAGCATTTTTTATATGCTTTCCTTCTGATGTTAAGAGTCCCCTTTCCTGATAAATGCTACTATGAACATGTACAGTAGCGAAAGCATACCGGCTATCTGTATAGATGTTTACCCGCTTCCCCTTTGACTAGAGCAGCGCTTGTGTCAAGGCTATCAGTTCTGCCTTCTGGGTAGATGCCCCAGGTCCTAAAGCCTGCGCCCAGATGACAGTATCTATGGTTACAACAGCTGCTCCTGTATACCGGATTCCATCCTTGACAAAGCTGCTGCCATCGGTGTACAGGACGGCATCAGGATCTGTCAGGGGAATATCTGTTAGGTCTTCCCGGTAATTGGTGAGGGCAGTGAGCACATCAAGACAGTCATGAAGCGGCTGGCTGGGATCATCATCCGGGAGGAGAGTAGCTGGATTGAGGGCTGCAGACTGGAAAAACTTGACACGGTCTGGATCTAGAAGTAAAACTTGATACTGTACAATACGAGCATTGGAGAGCCATCTATCAGGGGGGCTTTTTAGCAGAGTCTCTACTGCATGGGCAGTGATAACTTGTAGTTCTTGCCCGAAAGTTAACTTCGTGGCTTCCTTCACTAGTTGTGCAGTAGCCTCTATAGCTTGCAAGCAGTTCGGCCATCCAGCAGCAATGGGATCTAATCGCTTTGATAGATATGCTACGGACCTCCTCCAGGGACCTAGTTGTTGTGTGAGCACCCCCTTGGTGATTCCTTTGTTTTCTGCTGCATAAAGTTGGAAGGGCCTGTCAAGTTTGGATAGGGCTAAGGCGGGGGCAGTTGCTAAAGCATCCTTAAGCGCCTGGAATGCCTCCTCCTCTGTTTCAGTCCATTTTAGAGAAGATCTCGACCCAGGAGAGGAAACGGGCAGTCAGGCATGACTAAAAAGGAGTGCATGACTGTGCGGCCACCGAGGTCTGTGATTCTGGCCTCAGTCCAGGAGTACGACTTAGCCTTGCCTGTAGCCCCTTGTATAAGAGTCTTCTTCTGGCTCATTAGCCCCCGGGCTTCCTGAAGAACTGAGAAAGTCGCGCCTGTGTCCACTAAGAAATTGATAGGTTGGCCCCCTACTTTGAGACAGACCCTGGGCTCTTTGGGGGCATAAAGTACAGAGCCCCGGCCCCATCAGTCCTGAGCTTCCTGTGCCAAGACTGGCTGATGGGGCATATGAGCCTTGTGCCTGGGGCACTCATGTTTCCAATGTCCTTTCTGTTTGCAGTAAGCGCACTGGTTTCTGCCAAGGGGGGGGGGTCTTTTCCTGTCCCATATGCCTTGGTCCTTTAAACAGTCGTTTGTCCCTCCGTGGGGGGGGTCTCCTGTCATAGTTAGGAGAACACGAGCCATTTTCTTATTCAAGTCCCTAGGATCCTCTCGGTTGTTAAAGACACGCTGGGCAATCTCTACCAACTAGGTCGGGGCTTTCCCTCAAAGCCTTCTAATTTCTGCAACTTCTTCCTAATATCAGAGGCCGACTGGGATGCAAAAGCTATATTTAGAGCCCTCCGAGAAACACAGCTGGCGACTCATCAGGGCCTTGACTTACCTCTGTGACCTTATATTAGTCAGCTGGCAAGTTGCAGCGCGGAGGGCGCAGAGGAGAATCTGGCGATATTGATTTAATGCCTCTTTACCTCATTCACTGGGTCCCAAGTTGGGCACGTTAAGGGGAAGACGTGCTCTAGTCTCACCGGGTCCTCAGACGGTTGCCTGTCCGGCCCAAGGACGAGCTTCCGCCCTTCCCCTCTTACGCGCTCTCGCTCCTCGGAAGTGAAGAGGGTATGGAGCAACTGCTGACAGTCATCCCAGGTTGGCTGGTGAGTAAAGGAAACAGACTCTAAAAGGGAGATAAGTCCAGTGGGATTCTGTGAAAGAGAAAGGTTTTGATTCTTCCAGTTATACAAGTTGCTGGTAGAGAAAGGGACATATACTATAAAGGGCCGACCTGAGGGCTCAGTGGGGGCTGAGGCCTCTCGCAGCGGGAGAAGGGGAGCTGGCTCTATTGTCGAGTCAGGGGGAGTGCAATCCCGGCCTGAACGGGTGTGGGAAGGACTGCAAGGAGGATTGCGGCCTGCCGCATCCCCCCCACCAGAAGGGTCCGGAATCAGTCGGGTGTAGGGAGGGGGTCTCACAGGAAGGGGACTTTCCTGTGAGGCCGGGAGGACCGGAGGGGGACCCTTAAAGGGCTACCCTTTGGTTTAGATGTAAGCAAAATAGTTGCATTTTTCTTCTGACAATTTTGTAGCCATTTGGGCTTTTCTTCCAAGATTTCAATCTAAATTTTGAATATATGGAATTTGGTTGGGGTGGCTAGGCTTCCCGGCACAGACCTGGCGGACCCCGTAGGCCTTTCAAAGGTCAAAAGACCCCTCAGATGGCCAGGAGGCCTCTGAGAATGTAGGCCATTCCAATTCATAAAATTCACAACGAGTCCGTAGTCGTCCGGGGGACACCTTCCCCCTAAAGAGGCTATAAGCCCTTCATTTAAAATCAGGAAAATTCTCGAGAAAACATTCTAAAGGAGAACAAGACGAACACGAAGAGGACTGACCTATTTCAGCAAAAAACAGACCAAGACCAAGACAGTCAGCAAACAGATCAGCAAACAGAACAGTAACCAGAAAACCTGAGGTTCGAACCCACCGTCGTGCGGTTCGACCTAGTCCGGGGAGAAAGACTGCGTCCAGTCCTCCACCAGACCCCCTGGGTGCACCAATTCCAGACCTGTCCAAATACACCTTTCCCTCGGTGTATTTGGCAATACCTGAATGCCAAACAGCCAATCAAGGATACAGCAGTGGTACGGCTCGGACTGCAGAGTCGGGGCCGAGAAAAATTCCTTGGAGATCTCCCCCTTACTCTCGTCCAGTGGCCATCCAGCCTTGACCTCCTTTCCCAACAAAGGTTGGGGATCTCTCTGGGGCCTCCAAATGTTATGGAGCATTAGCGAGCAAAGAGGACACGAGGCAATTTAGAAATAAATTTATGGCATTTATTTATCTGGCCAGGGATGGGTCTTCCCACCTTCAGAAGCAGAAGATGGGAGAGCCGCCCCGCCTTACAGACTAAAAGGTTTTTAAAGGTAAAAGAACTATACTCATGTCCTTGGGGTAGCCAGATAACAACAACAAAAAAAACTACACAGGCGTGAGAAACTACATATACACACACTTTCTAATTTAGAAGGAGCTTCAGCTGATAAATACTTGGCACAAAACTATTCTCATGTCCTTGGCTACAGTTAGGGTCAGCTAGCAAAGGGGGGGGGCTCAAGGTTGCTAGGATACGTGAGCAAAAAAATAACCTGCCACTGGGGTAAAACGCAAAAAAAATGGCAATGAGTTAAAAATGACCCATTACATTCCCCACTGGTTTTTGTGACTAATTCAAATCCTTGAATCCTGAGTATTTAATTTATCGTACTGGCTATGGAGAACTAGTAGCTTCACTGATTGGATTCTTTGTTTGATATACTTTACTAGGCAGTTAATAATGCAAGGTCCCACTGTTAACGTTAAAAAGAGAAGGGCAAGCGGTCCAGTTAAGGCTGTTAAAAGAGTTGTTGCCCAATGGGACATAGAAACAATCGTTCATACCAATTTTCATTTCTTTTCCTGGCCTCTTCCCTATCCTGTAGCCTCTTACGAAGTTGGCTAAGGCTGTCTTTTATAACTCTAGAGTGGTTAGTATAAAAACAGCAAGTTTCTCTAAGAGCTAAGCATAATTCTCCCTGTTTAAGAAAAAAAGCAGGTTTAGACCTCTTCTATTCTGTAATACTACTTCTGTTAGAGAATTGAGTGAATCTTCTAACTTACTGACACTTTCTTTTAACGTCCCTAAATCCTGGTCTATTTGAGTACTTAAATTCTTAAAGTTCTTGTCTCTAACCAGTAAGGCCAAGGTTCCTATGACAGCAGATCCTGCTATTCTAAGGCCAATGAGTGCTGGGACTAGTACTGGAGCTCTCTTATATCGGTGTAAACCCTCTAACCTCAGGTGCTCTCGACCTTGACTGCCAGAATAATAGTATACTTGGGGAAGGATATGAGCTAAAATACACAATTCAGGGAAACTGGGGTCTAGTGCGGAGGAAGAAATGCAGGGAGTTAATTTACTTGTACATGCAAACCAGGTACCTGAAGGAGCAACTAAGACAAATTCCGCTGCACCTCTGGGGGGTAGGGTAGTCATATGGGTGCAGGAACTGCTGTACGGGGAAATGGTGAGGGCGAAACTGGAGGAGAGAACACAAGCTCCCTGGCCTTCAAAGGACCCTAAAGTTAGTTTAGGAGCATGGCCCCACCGGCAGTCTTGGGGTCTTTTGGCTAACTGGGATAGAGTTAAGTTCTGTATATTCTCATTTTGGTTACCAAAATTGCGGTTGGCATCTATGCCAACATAATATGGAGGCTCTGGGTTAAGGCACAGCCAGCAGTCTTTAGTCATGTTAGGCTGAATCTTGTTTAGATATTGAAAGACAGTGCTCAGGGTCCTGAATATAGGCTGGGTCTCCGGCTTCGGGGTAGTAAGTGAGACTGGTCTGAAGGTGACCACCCTAGTGCTTCGGGGGCCGGGTTTCCTAGAAGGGGACGGTGAAGCTCTGGGTGGCGGGGGGGGGGGGGGGGGGGGCTTGGGCTTCATGGGTAATCCGAAACCTGCAAGGGGACTGACTGGGAGGCTAGGCTGGGAGATACAACGCTTTTGGATGGTAAGGAGAATTCCAGGATCCCGACCAACTGCGACAAGTCTCAGTTCCCAGGTTTTTCTACTTTCCTACTGTTTGTCCCAGGGTTCAAGAGGCCACATTGAGACAGGATTACAGGTGCGCAAGGTTTCACATGTCACTGGACCCTTAGGTCAGCTCTGGGAGAGGGATGTATCAGAGCTGGCTTGCTGGTTCATAGTAACACAAGACTATTGGGGACAGTAAAACTCTGTGGATTTGTTACACGGTGGGGATTCTGAGAGGGGGCACATATAAAATTGAATAGATCGTAACTGTTTTTCTCCTGGTAGGGTACCGCACCCAGGCCCGGTTAAAGCCTTATTAAAGGCCCCGGTACCTAGCTGGGCTCCTAACGGCCCTGGAGGGAGTTTTGGGGTCCATTTTTGTTTTGCCCCCATTCTCCAGGGTAAAACTGATTACCGAGAAGGGCACAAAGGTCAAAAGTAAATACTGGGGCTCTAGGAGTGCTAACCTGGCTGATGATTTTTCCGTCTCCGGTTCGGGAGAGATGCCAGGTATAATTAATTAGGCGGTGGGGGTTTTCTGCAACTATAGTTAGGAGGGGGAAGGGGGAGAGGAAGAGGAAGAGTGCCGCCGCAGCCACACCCGCAGGGGGTGCTCTGTTTGCTCGACTGTCTATTTCTTAAGGTCCTTGTCCGATAGTTCTGCCGGCTTGACCTGGGAGCGGTGGATCCAGTACCTTTTCCCGGAGACTTTAACTGCAGTGGGGGTGCTGAAGATCACCTGGTGTGGTCCAGTCCACCTCGGTCTGAGCTTGTCCGGATTCTACTTCTTTAGCCACACGAGGTCTCCCGGTTCCAACAGTGGTTATCTGGAGTTGTTGTCACTTGGAGCGGGCCGGCACTCTCGGATATAGGCGTGCAGTCCTCGGGTGTTTGCTGAAAAAGCCTGTAGGGCCTTAAGAAGTTCTTGGTTAGTTATAATAGCTGTAAAGTCGGCCCTGAGCTTGGGGAGCAAGGGCGGTGGCCGTCGCAACAAAATTTCAAAAGGACTATACTTCTGAAAATAAGGAGTACAGCGGGCTCTTAACAGGGCAAAGGGAAGGAGGCTTAGCCAGTCATCGCCAGTTTCTAGCTTTAATTTAGTCAAAGTCTCTTTTAGGGTTCTAGTCATTCTTTCTACCTGACCTGAACTCTGGGGTCTATATGTGCAGTGGAGTTTCCACTTGATGCCTAAAGCTTTGCTTAATTGTTGGGTTATTTGGTTGATGAAAGCCGGGCCATTGTCGGACCCCATAGCTAGGGGGAGGCCAAATCGAGGGATGATAACCTGGAACAACTTCTTAGTTACTATTAGGGCTGTTTCTGACCAAGTGGGGAAAGCCTCAACCCAGCCCAAGAAGGCATCTATAAGGACTAGAAGATATTTGAAACCACCTCAAGCTGCAGGCATCTCTGTGAAGTCAACTTCCTATAGTTCTCCCCGCCTGAATCCACACTTACGGTGATGAGGTGCTAATGGGTCCTTGGAGACTGGAGCTGGGTTAACAGCAGCACACTGGGGGCACCGGCAACTGACACTTTTTGTCTCTTGGTATAGTCCTGGGATATAATAGGCTGTCTGCAGGAGTTCTGCTAATCTTGTTCCCCCTAAGTGTGTGCTTTGATGTACTTGCCTGATGAGCTCCCTCCCTAAAGCCTCTGGAACTAAGAGGCAGCCATCCTTGAGGCACTTCTATCCGTCCTGTGTCTCCTGGGCTTTTAGTCTGATAGCCAGCGCCTGATCTTTCTCTGAGTATACAGGAGGCTCTTGGAGAACTGGAGGCGGGATAAGCGGCAAAAGAGTGAGCGGTTCCACTGGCTGCAGGGCAACCTTCCGGGCCTCCCGATCGGCGAAGGCTTTTCCCCGGGCCTCTGGTGTCCGGATAACCTGGTGCCCTTTACAGAGAATTACAGCAACCTGCTTTGGGAGCCAGATAGCGGCAAGGAGATTCAGAATTTCCTGAGCATTTTTTATATGCTTTCCTTCTGATGTTAAGAGTCCCCTTTCCTGATAAATGCTACTATGAACATGTACAGTAGCGAAAGCATACCGGCTATCTGTATAGATGTTTACCCGCTTCCCCTTTGACTAGAGCAGCGCTTGTGTCAAGGCTATCAGTTCTGCCTTCTGGGTAGATGCCCCAGGTCCTAAAGCCTGCGCCCAGATGACAGTATCTATGGTTACAACAGCTGCTCCTGTATACCGGATCCCTTCCTTGACAAAGCTGCTGCCATCGGTGTACAGGACGGCATCAGGATCTGTCAGGGGAATATCTGTTAGGTCTTCCCGGTAATTGGTGAGGGCAGTGAGCACATCAAGACAGTCATGAAGCGGCTGGCTGGGATCATCATCCGGGAGGAGAGTAGCTGGATTGAGGGCTGCAGACTGGAAAAACTTGACACGGTCTGGATCTAGAAGTAAAACTTGATACTGTACAATACGAGCATTGGAGAGCCATCTATCAGGGGGGCTTTTTAGCAGAGTCTCTACTGCATGGGCAGTGATAACTTGTAGTTCTTGCCCGAAAGTTAACTTCGTGGCTTCCTTCACTAGTTGTGCAGTAGCCTCTATAGCTTGCAAGCAGTTCGGCCATCCAGCAGCAATGGGATCTAATCGCTTTGATAGATATGCTACGGACCTCCTCCAGGGACCTAGTTGTTGTGTGAGCACCCCCTTGGTGATTCCTTTGTTTTCTGCTGCATAAAGTTGGAAGGGCCTGTCAAGTTTGGATAGGGCTAAGGCGGGGGCAGTTGCTAAAGCATCCTTAAGCGCCTGGAATGCCTCCTCCTCTGTTTCAGTCCATTTTAGAGAAGATCTCGACCCAGGAGAGGAAACGGGCAGTCAGGCATGACTAAAAAGGAGTGCATGACTGTGCGGCCACCGAGGTCTGTGATTCTGGCCTCAGTCCAGGAGTACGACTTAGCCTTGCCTGTAGCCCCTTGTATAAGAGTCTTCTTCTGGCTCATTAGCCCCCGGGCTTCCTGAAGAACTGAGAAAGTCGCGCCTGTGTCCACTAAGAAATTGATAGGTTGGCCCCCTACTTTGAGACAGACCCTGGGCTCTTTGGGGGCATAAAGTACAGAGCCCCGGCCCCATCAGTCCTGAGCTTCCTGTGCCAAGACTGGCTGATGGGGCATATGAGCCTTGTGCCTGGGGCACTCATGTTTCCAATGTCCTTTCTGTTTGCAGTAAGCGCACTGGTTTCTGCCAAGGGGGGGGGGGGTCTTTTCCTGTCCCATATGCCTTGGTCCTTTAAACAGTCGTTTGTCCCTCCGTGGGGGGGGTCTCCTGTCATAGTTAGGAGAACACGAGCCATTTTCTTATTCAAGTCCCTAGGATCCTCTCGGTTGTTAAAGACACGCTGGGCAATCTCTACCAACTAGGTCGGGGCTTTCCCTCAAAGCCTTCTAATTTCTGCAACTTCTTCCTAATATCAGAGGCCGACTGGGATGCAAAAGCTATATTTAGAGCCCTCCGAGAAACACAGCTGGCGACTCATCAGGGCCTTGACTTACCTCTGTGACCTTAGATTAGTCAGCTGGCAAGTTGCAGCGCGGAGGGCGCAGAGGAGAATCTGGCGATATTGATTTAATGCCTCTTTACCTCATTCACTGGGTCCCAAGTTGGGCACGTTAAGGGGAAGACGTGCTCTAGTCTCACCGGGTCCTCAGACGGTTGCCTGTCCGGCCCAAGGACGAGCTTCCGCCCTTCCCCTCTTACGCGCTCTCGCTCCTCGGAAGTGAAGAGGGTATGGAGCAACTGCTGACAGTCATCCCAGGTTGGCTGGTGAGTAAAGGAAACAGACTCTAAAAGGGAGATAAGTCCAGTGGGATTCTGTGAAAGAGAAAGGTTTTGATTCTTCCAGTTATACAAGTTGCTGGTAGAGAAAGGGACATATACTATAAAGGGCCGACCTGAGGGCTCAGTGGGGGCTGAGGCCTCTCGCAGCGGGAGAAGGGGAGCTGGCTCTATTGTCGAGTCAGGGGGAGTGCAATCCCGGCCTGAACGGGTGTGGGAAGGACTGCAAGGAGGATTGCGGCCTGCCGCATCCCCCCCACCAGAAGGGTCCGGAATCAGTCGGGTGTAGGGAGGGGGTCTCACAGGAAGGGGACTTTCCTGTGAGGCCGGGAGGACCGGAGGGGGACCCTTAAAGGGCTACCCTTTGGTTTAGATGTAAGCAAAATAGTTGCATTTTTCTTCTGACAATTTTGTAGCCATTTGGGCTTTTCTTCCAAGATTTCAATCTAAATTTTGAATATATGGAATTTGGTTGGGGTGGCTAGGCTTCCCGGCACAGACCTGGCGGACCCCGTAGGCCTTTCAAAGGTCAAAAGACCCCTCAGATGGCCAGGAGGCCTCTGAGAATGTAGGCCATTCCAATTCATAAAATTCACAACGAGTCCGTAGTCGTCCGGGGGACACCTTCCCCCTAAAGAGGCTATAAGCCCTTCATTTAAAATCAGGAAAATTCTCGAGAAAACATTCTAAAGGAGAACAAGACGAACACGAAGAGGACTGACCTATTTCAGCAAAAAACAGACCAAGACCAAGACAGTCAGCAAACAGATCAGCAAACAGAACAGTAACCAGAAAACCTGAGGTTCGAACCCACCGTCGTGCGGTTCGACCTAGTCCGGGGAGAAAGACTGCGTCCAGTCCTCCACCAGACCCCCTGGGTGCACCAATTCCAGACCTGTCCAAATACACCTTTCCCTCGGTGTATTTGGCAATACCTGAATGCCAAACAGCCAATCAAGGATACAGCAGTGGTACGGCTCGGACTGCAGAGTCGGGGCCGAGAAAAATTCCTTGGAGATCTCCCCCTTACTCTCGTCCAGTGGCCATCCAGCCTTGACCTCCTTTCCCAACAAAGGTTGGGGATCTCTCTGGGGCCTCCAAATGTTATGGAGCATTAGCGAGCAAAGAGGACACGAGGCAATTTAGAAATAAATTTATGGCATTTATTTATCTGGCCAGGGATGGGTCTTCCCACCTTCAGAAGCAGAAGATGGGAGAGCCGCCCCGCCTTACAGACTAAAAGGTTTTTAAAGGTAAAAGAACTATACTCATGTCCTTGGGGTAGCCAGATAACAACAACAAAAAAAACTACACAGGCGTGAGAAACTACATATACACACACTTTCTAATTTAGAAGGAGCTTCAGCTGATAAATACTTGGCACAAAACTATTCTCATGTTCTTGGCTACAGTTAGGGTCAGCTAGCAAAAGGGGGGGGCTCAAGGTTGCTAGGATACGTGAGCAAAAAAAAATAACCTGCCACTGGGGTAAAACGCAAAAAATGGCAAAGAGTAAAAAATGACCCATTACACAGCTCTCCCATGAAGTTTCCCTAACTTGTTTGCTAGGCTGTGTAGCTACATTTTCCCATTTCCCTGTGCCTGGTGATGAGTATCTTCCCCCTTTGATCTCAGAGGTATTTGTGCTGAGCTGCAGAATGTTCCTTCCTGACTTGTAATTGTGCTAATACTGTTGACTCTGACTCAGGAGACCTCTTAATTCAAGATTACATTTGTCCTTTGCTGCTAATTACTTCTTACTGTTACAGAAAGGGGGTGTCCAAAAACCCCAGAGCTTGCAACTGGGGGATAGGGAGAAGGAAGCAGCTTTCAGGATGCCTTCACATGCCTGAGGCTAGGGGCTAGTGTCTTTGTTATGCAAATGGATTTAATGCTTCCAAGGCCCAGGAAGATGGGAGGGGTCTCAGACCTGGGGATGGTACGGAAAAAGCACACAGAGCCTGTGTGAGGTTCTGTAAATGGTCAGAACTGGTACCATGCTCTCTCTATGTCACAGGACAGTCAGGGATTTAAAAATAAACGGCAGACATTTTAACTGGCTACACCATGTGAGAAACGCTCACAATAAAAACCGGGACACAGGACTTGAGCAGTAAAGCAAGGCCTTTATTCACGAGTCTGCAGAGCCGGGCGCACCCTCACAGCCAGGAGAATGTGCGTGCCAAGTAGACAAAGGAAACTGGTTTTATAGTCTTAGCTTCCCCACCCTGAAATTGCCACCCTAAAGTGATTATCTTCCTTGCCCTAAAGTGAGAGCGATTAGCTTCCCTGCCCTAACTCAATTAGCTCCCCCTCCCCTCTCCTTCTTCCCCATTTCTCCGTTACTGGTTACTCCAGAGTTACAATCTAACACGGTTATCTAATTGCCCCTTCTGTGGTTTGTAGATATGCCAGTGCTGTCAGCTCCCTTCTCAGAGATCCTCTAATTACATTTGCCCTTTGTTACTAATGACTTTTTACTGGTTTGGGAGTCACTATGTCCTTATTTCTAACAACCATGCAGTTTTAACTGGGGACTGACCATGCAGTTTTGAGAAGTTCTCCATGCAGATTACAAAGGAGGGTACACCATGCGGTTTTAAGAGGGTACACCATGCTGCTTTAAGAAGGGAAAACTCCATGCAGCTTATGAGGAGGCTGGGAATCTACGTGGTTCTGGATTGGAAGCTGGTGGGCACCACAACACAGAAAGACCTTCCCAATCAGAATTGAATGATTGGCAGCTACCAGTAAAGCTAAACTGTGTTTAGGAAGTAGGGAAACGGTATCTCTAACTTTTCTAAAACTAGCCTGGTTTGGTAGGGGGAGGCAGAAATATGTGTGTGTGAGTGCTTTAAGGAACATAAGACTTAATGGCAGAAATCCACAAATAATCTAAATCTATATAACTATTAAATAAACAATTATTTTTCTTTTCACTAAACTCTGGTATTGAGAGTTATAATTCTGGCGGCAGGCAATCGGGCCCCTAACAAAACAGCCTGTGGGTTCTGTTTCGATTGGAGAGCCCAGGGGTTCTGTAACACTACTGGATTGAGAGTCACCAGTTTCTTTGTCCTTTATAGGACTATTCCCTTTCTAGTGACATTAGGGACCTAAACTTCTAGTGACAACTAAATTAGTATTCTTCAGATTGATACATTTATGAACACATTTAATAATTTCTAAAACTATATTTTCTCATAGCACAATTTTTAATGTGGCATAAAACATGTTTACTAATGGACCCAAATATCTGTAGTTTCTCCACAATAAGCAGACAGAGAAACTTATGTTCAGTAATTAAAATGAGTCAGGATGTTATGACGCTGGAAAGATTCCTTGGCAAGTGGAATAGGAAAACTGATACAGATAGCTTAAGAAACTGATCTGGCAATTTACAGCCACATACAAAAGATTACTTAGCTAGAGATAACATCTAGGCCTCAGTTGGATTTCAGCCTCAGGCCCAGAAAAGCAGAAAAAGCAGATAGGTGATGCCAGGACCAGCTGCCATGACTGAAGACCTCATGCCCTGTCACTGACCAATCAATGAAGACTATGACACTGAAAGGGCACACCTGGAGAACTGATGAATATCCTACTGAACCACCCCACCCCCCAACCTCCCCTAAGATTCCCACCAGAGAGATAAAAGCCTCAAGACAGAGGACCCAGCCCAAGTGTTCACCCTCTGAGGAGCAGCCCCCACCATTCCCTTTCCCTTCTTCTTCCCCAACTTCTTTCTTCATAAGCACGCATCTCCTAACCTCTAAGACAATGGGCATACATAAGCAGAGTAAAGAAGGCGGGCATTGTCAGAACATGGAGGCAGCTAGAATGCACACGTGGACCTTTAGTATATGCTAATCAACTTGGCCCTGGATTTAGCCATTCCCAAATGTAAGAAAAAAAAAAACAAAAAACTGGTGATTCCCAAGCCAGTAGAAAATAATTAGCAGCAAAGGACAAATGTAATTACAGGGTCTCTGAACCAGAGTTAACATTATTAGCATATTTACAAATCAAAAGGGACATTCCACAGCTCAGCACCAATGCTTCTGAGGACAAAGGATATCTGAGATCAAAGGGGGGAGATAGTCATCACCAAACTCTGGGAAATGGGAAAATGTAGCTAGACAGCCCAGCAAACAAGTTAGCGAAATTTCAAAGAAGAGCTGGAGACAGACCTATAACCAGATCACCCTGAGTTAATTTTCACCCTCAGTTAATTTAGTTAATCATATTAGATTGTAACTCTGGAGTATCCAGCATGGAAAAAAAAGAGAAGGAGAAGGAAGGGGAGAGGGGAAGCAGGGGGGCTTTACTCATGTTAGGATAAAAACGGCCATCTCAGTTCTGGTGGCACGCACCTTGATTTGGCTTTTAGGCTGTGCCCAGAGCTGCAGATCTGTGAATAAACAACTGCCTCAGTTACTGCTCAAGTCCCGTGTCCCGGTTTTTATTGTGAGCATTTCTCACGCAAAGGATATGCTGATTGATTTAGTCATTCCCAAGGCATTTGCTGATGGACTGAACCTGTTCCCAGAGGAAATGGTAATAGATCTAGCCCAATATGTTAACTAACCTGGTGTGGGAGGAGGAAAGCAATGAGATGTAAATGACCTACTGAATATGTTGATAAGCAAACTCACCTTCACCGAAATGTGTGGTTGACAAGTATAAAAAAGGTGCCTGCAGAAGTGTGGGTGGGACTCCTACGGGCCCACGAGGAGGACCGGAAGTCCCCATTCCCTGTTCCTTTGCTCCCCATCCCCCTTGCTCCTATGGGCCCTTGAGTTGGTCTGGGAGTTGCCTCTTCCTTCCACTCCCATTTGCCCTTTTGCCCTCAATAAACCCATTGCCTGATCCTACTGTGGTCTCCAGGTGATTTCTCAAAGCAAGGCTGTCTTGAGAGGCATGTACAGAAGGTCAACAGAGTGGAAAGCCCCAGGTGCCTAGCAATGGGCAAAACTGGGAAAACAATGATTTCACCCCCAGGGTAACCTTTCTGCCCCTAGCATATTGTTGGTCCTGCTGTTCGGACCCCTTAACCTTTCACATTGCTGGTCATGCTATTTAGACCCCCTGACATTTCCTCCCTAAAGATAACCTCTAGGCCTCAGCTGTATTTCAGCTCCAGGTCCAGAAAAGGAGCAAAACCAGGTGGATGATGCCAGTGTAACCAGACAGGGGCCTGGCCCTGAGTAGGTCTGCCTGGGGCCAGCAGTAGTATGTGGGTTCTTGACTTCGTGTAGGAAGGATTTCATAACACAATTCCAGGTGACTATGTGGTTATCCTTATTGAAGCTGAGGATAATAAAAAAAGAAGTGCCTAGCTTAGAAGAAGCAACATGAGAGCCTAGGCTGGGCTGCCTTAGCTCACTGGGAAGACAGAGAAAAGGGGCTTTAGGGACAGTTCAGGAAATTAGCGCAGGACGAGCTGCCAGCTGCCATTGTCTTAAAGTTTAGGAGACCCGTGCCCATGAAGGAAGAAGTGGTGGGGGTGGGGGGAGGAAAAGGAAAATGGCACTCACTGCATCCCTGAGGGAGAGTACGTTTGTGCCAGGTCCTTTTTCTTGAGGCTTTTATCTCTTTCAGGCAGGCAGGGGGATCTTAGAGGAGGTTTCAGTGGAGGGTTTTAGTAGAATATTCATCAGTTCTCCAGGGGTGCCCTTAAGGGTCATGGTTTCCTCTGATTGGCCAGTGGCAGAGTCTTTAGTCTTTAGTCATTTCAGTCAGTCCCAGAGTTGCCTACCTGGTTTTGCTGCTTTTCTGGACCTGGAGCTGAAACACAACTGAGGCCTGGATGTTCTCTCCAGGGAGGAAAGGGCAGAGTAGATGAGGTTACCCTGGGGGTGAGGGCCTGGTTTTCTTAGTTTTGTTTGTCAGGCCTTCTGCCCTGGTGACCATCTGTACCTGGCTGTAAGTGCTCGGCCACTGTGTGGAGCTATCTGCCTCAGTTTCCCTGTTCCACTTGCCAAGGAATTTTCCTAGCTTCTCACTACCCTGTCTCATATTCACCCATGTTTAGAATGTTTCTTTCCCTCTGGGTAACTTTTTTTTTTTTTGAAGGCTCTGACACTACTTTTGAAGAAACCAACATTCAGCCACAGGAAAGCTGCTTTTGGGGGTATTGATTTTAAGCTGTTAATTAAGAAACAGAAGACTCTGAAAGAACCCTTGACACCCCCTTCCCTTTCCTGCCTAAGATTCAGACAGAAACTTGCTTCAGGAAGGAGATCTCAGGATGCTGCCTTAGCATACTTTGAATTAAGTATGTTAAACAAGAGGGCTTCAGGCAGGCGCTAGATACCAAATGTGTCCTATTGTTTCTGAGTTGCCTAGTGACTCCCAAACCAGTATAAAACCATTAGTAACAAAGGGCAAATGTAATTAGAGGCTCGGAAGGGACATCCTGAAGGGGTAAAGATAGTCATCACTGGACAAAGGAAAAATGGGAGAAGGGAGTTGACAGTAGTAACATATTTACAAATCACAAAAGGGGCATTTAGATAATCATGTTAGATTGGAACTCCAGAGTAACCAGTAATGGAGAAACGGGGAGAGGAGAGGTGAGGGGGAGCTAATCACATTAGGGAGGGGGAGCTAATCACATTACTAGAAAACCAGTTTTCTTCATCTACTTGGTGCGCACATTCTCCTGGCTGAGGGTGCACCCGACTCTGCAGACCCGTGAATAAATGCCTAACTTTGCTGCTCAAGTCCTGTGTCCCAGTTTTTATTGTGAGCATTTCTCACACTAGCAAAAGCAAAGATTTTCCCGCCTTTTGTGTTCTGCTTTTCCTCAACTACCTATGAATCGCACACTCTCACTTCTGAAATCAATCAATACCCCATTCCCCCCTTTCTCTTTTGTCTAAGAATGTCTCATATACCCAATGTTGCTGTTACAGTTAATGAGTACCAGAGGGGAAACAAAGTCAGGGCCCTCACCATTGCAATCTAACAAAGAAGTTAATAGAGAAGGCTAAAAGCAAAATGAGGCATGTCTCACCTGCTGACCCATAGTCCTGAGCCTGGTCCAATAACGCTACCAGGCATTTTGAACAACACAAGTAAACTATGATAGTGCAGGGGGAGCCCTTGAAAGTCTGTGTGCGTCATCTCTACTAGCTGGGAAATGGAAAACCTTGAGACTATGTCTTCATCCCAAGGCCTGGAAGGGGAGGGGTTCTACAGTGCCCATAGAAAAGCCCCTAAAACAACTTTGGTTAACTCCCTGCCTCCTGTCATGTATGCAAAATGAACAAATAGTCTGGAGCAAGGTAAGGATTCGGAATAAAAGACCCCTACACTATGCCTACGTTTGGGTATTCACGTCTCCCCAGGAAAGCTGGCACTATCTTTACCCGCCAATCAATACGTATAACTCCCTCACCCTCATCCCACCAACTATGTAAGTCCTCAGAACAAAGGACTCTCTCTTTTCTCTTGGAGGGGCCTCCCAGCCTCTGGCCACCTCTTTTTTTCTTGGCCATGTGGGGGGACTGTGGCCTCCCAGCCTCTGGCCACTCTCTCTCTTCTCTGGCCACCTGGGCACTGATCACCCTTTGGCCACCCTTACTTTGCTCTCCCATTCACTAATAACTTTGCATGCATTCTAATAGGCTTACTGATCTGTAACTCTTTATTGTATCGGCAAGAACCAGGGTTTCTCCAGTAACATTGCCTCACTGTTTTCAGAATTTTGTTTTTAATATTGCTGTTTGTTTTGGGAATTTTTATGGCATGATCATGTCTATGTGAATTCCCCATGTGCCTGTATTAAACTTTGATATTTTTCCTGTTAATCTGTTTCTGCTAATTTGGTTATTAGTCTAGCCTAAAAGAACTTAGAAGGTTTGAGGAAAATGTATTAATATTTTTCTAGCCCCCCACAGTTTCCTATTTGGCCAAATTCCTGATTAAAAAAAAAAGTTATTAAATCCTTTCAAATATGTCCTGTTTCAGCTGGGACAAACAAGAATACTTCTGGTATTATTAAACAATTCCATAGACTCAACAGGGTACAAATGTTGCCAGTGGCGCTGCTATATCCAGGCAGGTTTTGGAGTCCATGAGAAGTTGGCCACATGACTGGTTTTCTGGGCCTGAAGTTGAAACACAACTGAGGTCTAGATGTTATCTCTAGGGAAGAAAGGTCAGGGAGTCTAAACACATGACAAATGATTTAAAAGGTCAGAGGCTCCAAACAACATGCCCAGTGATATTCTAAGAGAGGAAGGGTTACCCTGGGGATGAAGTCTTTGTTTTTCCTGTTGTTAGGCACCCAAGACTTTCCACTCTGGTGACCTTCTCTACGTGGCCTATTGTCCTTGCTCTGCTTGTGTCTAACTGCCTACCACACCTGAGCATTTTACCCACTCTTGAGTATAAAGGCTTTGGGTCTCCATTGAGAGGTTAAACCAAGGGATCCTGACCATGTTATTAATGTTTAACTTGATTTAACCAGCTTGACTATTGCCCCAAGTGATTGCCGGTCAGGTTTCTCATTGTAATCCTTTCCTTCCAGTCTTTCAAACTTCTCCACACTGGGACAAATAAAACAGACTTATTTGAGTCCCTTTAATCATAGGGGGTCATTATTGTTATGGAGTAAGTGCAAGAACCAAATGGTCGGAGACAATCAAATTAGAATTCAAAGAGCCTTTATTAGCTGGCCAGCGACTGCCCACCTGTCCACAAGCCAGACTTAGGTGGACAGCCCCGACCTTAGGGATTGGGGGGTTTATAAAGCATTTCAGGTGCATTCATGTTCCTGCAGGTGCAAAAACTTGGACAGAAATACAGCTTGTGTAAGCAAAAATAAAATTTTCCCACTATTACCCAGGTCATTGCTCAAAGGAATCAGTTACTGCTATTCCCTAAGTCATTGCTCAAAGGAATAGGTCACTGCTCAAAGGAGGAACAGTTAGGTCAACTTCCTTGTTCTGCTTGGTTTAAGCATACAACCGTGGGGGTCTGGTTCCCGGGACCCAAGTTCAGCTGATTATCCTACTGGCTAGACATCTAAGAAATACCCTTTAACAATTATGGTCCCATTGAACCTTTGGTAGTTCTGTACTAAAACCTTTGTTTTAACCTTACCAGTGTCCATTTTATTTAGCCCAATTCTTTCTTTTATAGGTCTTTGGACAAAAAAGGTGCCACATACTAAACTTGAAAAGCTCAGGGGAGGCCTTACAAACTCCGATACCTAAAGGAAACACATAGGATGGTCTGAAATTAAAACTGCCAGGGCAGCCTTGCTCTGAGAAATCACCTGGAGACCACTGTGGGATCAGGCAATGGGGTTATCGAGGGGAAAAGGGGGTGAATGGGAGCAAGGGAACAGGGAACAGGGTTTCCCATCCTCCTCATGGGCCCCTAGGAATTCCACCTGCACTTCTGCTGGCACCCTTTTTTATACTTGTGAAACATACATTTCAGTGAGGGTGAGTTTGCTAATCAACATATTCAGTAGGTCATTTACATCTCATTGCTTCCCCCCCCACACACACACACACCAGGTTAGTTAACATATCTGAATGGGTTCAGTTCATCAACATTATCTTTTGGGAATAGCTAAGTCCATCAGCATATCCTTTGGGAATGGCTAAGTCCAGGGCCAGGTAGATTAGCATATACTAAATGTCCAGGTGTTCATTCTAGCTGCCTCCATGTTATGACATTTCCAGTCTTTTGTTTGTAATAAAAAGAATGATGCTGAGATCCAGGGTCACGGATGGAGGGTTTAGGGGAAAAGGGTGTCACAGTCGTTCTGAATACTTCCTGCCGACATATGGGTGTAGTTAGAGTGCACATTACCCTCTGTGTCTATATTTCCGATGTTTCTTTTGCTGGCAGGGGTGGTACTGAGGAGTAGACAGGAGCATGAGGTTGCGAGCTGTCTGTGTCATAGCTGTATTGATGGTTCTTTTGATGAAGCTGACAAGGAGTTGCTGGAGGCAGGGTCCTAGAATGAGAGCTAAAAGTAGTGTCAGCAAAGGTGTAAGAAGGGGTTGTGGGACTTTTTTTCCCATTCAAGCAGTGTATATCTCAGCCTGGTGGATGGGCTGGTAGCAGTAATCTCTCAACATTATGGTTAAGTGGTTGCCTGTGCAGTAGCTGCATTGACAGTCCTGTGGATAAAATAGTATAATTAATGATGCTGTGTGGTGGATTCAGGATTTGATTCCCATCAGCTTTAGGAAGAATGCATTGTCCACAGGATGTCATAGGGACCAGTCTACTGTTTGGCAAGCTGCTGGTCAGGGCTTTGAGTCTTCCAGGTCTGTAGTAAGACTCAGTCCCCTGGCTGGAATGGGTCAGGCAGACAGACAGACCTGCAATGAGCAAACTTGTGCAAAATTGTTAATTTACACCAAAACCTATAAAACAGTCACTGAGTCTATAAGACTGTCTTGGGAAGACATTCTGTTGCAAAGCCTTCTTTTAGGAATGACAGTTAACAGTTGCAATTTGACAGATTCTTTTTGCCTGTACATTGAGCATCTCTGATGATGTCACAAACCCAGTTTCAACTTCCAAATGAAAATAAACTTTGAAGGCAGTTAGCTGCACAAGTCTACAGTCTACCAGTAAGCACTGTGATTTTCCTTAATTCATGATTTTTCTCCTTAAGATTGTAAGGGGCAACGAAATGGTGACTCTCAAACCAGTAGAAAATAATTAGCAGCAAAGGACAAATGTAATTAAATCTTGAATCAGGGGGTCTCTGAGCCAGAGTTAACAGTATCAGCACACTTACAAGTCAGGAAGGGGGCATTCTGCAGCTCAGCACAAATGCTTCTAAGGACAAAGGATACCTGAGATCAAAGGGGGGAAAATATTCATCACCAAACTCTTGGAAATGGGAAAATGTAGCTAGACAGCCAAGCAGTCAAGATAGGGAAATTTCAAAGAAGAGCTGGAGACAGACCTATAACTGGATTACCCTTGGTTAATTATCACCCTCAGTTAATTTAGCTAATTGTGTAGATTGTAACTGGAGTATCCAGCATGGAAAAATGGAGAAGGAGAAGGAGAGGGAGGAGGGAAAGGGGGCTTTTACTTGCCTTAGGATAAAAACAACCAGTTTCATTTTGTTGGCGCGCATGCCCCTGGCTGTCCGTGTGCCTGGCTCTGCAGACTAGTGAATAAATGCCTCACTTTGCTGCTGAAGTCCTGTGTTCTGGTGTTTTATTGTGAGCATTTCTCACAAGATCACCCTCATTGTCATTAAAGGGACTGTATTAAGTCAGGTTTAATTTAGCCTGTTCATTTGCATAAACACAACAAGAGCAGCCATTGATCACATATGATCTTTAAGTCCACTTTGCTGGAACTTACACAAGGAACCTTCAGATTGACTGTTTAGTCTGCCCTTCGGGGCACAGAAGCTGACCCACACACCAGCCACCTGGCCTCACCTATAAACACTTGCTTCTTTCAAGTCCTTGAGGCTTTCCGTTGTGCCTTAAGGTTTTTTTTAGCCATCTTTCAGGAGAGCAACCTTCATTCCTTCCCATGAAAGATTGCCACAAATCGCACAACCCACCAAGGTACCAAGCTTTTTCCTCATGGGCTTTCATTAGCTTTGAATGTCAATATCAGTTCCTTGGGGCTTTCTGGTAACAACCAGAGCCCAGACACGCCTCCTTCAGGCATGACATTCCAGTCAAAGCTTCCATTGACAAAACCCCTGTTAACAACCTGTCTTATTAGTTTCATGCAAAGAAACATGGAGTCATCACTCACTCCCTCAGAAAGCCAAATTCTGGAGGGATCAGGTAGGGAGAAAAATGTAAATGAGGAAGGAAAATTCTTGTCCTTCTAATACTCACTAAAATTGCATTTCTGTGCCCTATACTTTCCATTACTAAAACCATCTAACAAAACTTCTATATACCTTTCACAAACCTTTATTTCCATGCCTTACACTCTCCCTTGTTCACTTTCCTACAGAGTGTGAAGCTTTAACTCTCTCCAGGATGTAACTTTTACACCCTTTTCCATTTTTCTTTACTACTTTCCACAGACCTTCTGCAACATTCACAAACTTTCTAAATACCTTTTACTCTTTCATATTTAACCATATGCTTGTTTTTCCTTCTCATTTCTTTTTTACTTCCCATGTCCTTTTTTCCCATGCCACACATGGATGTGGCGTGACTCTTTCCTTATTCCTTAATTCCTTTCTTTCTCTTTTCTTCTCTTCACTTTAACTTACACAGATCATCTATGACTTACATGAACCTTTTCAACATGCTCAGATGCTCTGCAACATATGCAATTCTACAACATAACATTCTAAAATAATCGTTAGAATTATAAATCAAAGTATATTGGAACTTTGTAGACTTTTGGAGATTCGCATAGAATTGTAACAGAACCCATGAGCTTTTCAGTTATGAGGGGCCCAATTGACCACCACCAGAAGCATAACTCTCATTTGGTGAAAAGAAAAATAATTGTTTATTTAAGGGTTATACAGATTTAAGATTATTGGCAGATTTTTGCTGTTAAGTCTTATTTTCTTTAAAACACCCACAAACACATAGTTCTGCCTCCCCCCTACCAAACCAGGCTAGTTTTAGAAAAGTCAGAGATACAATTTTCCTACTTCCCAGACACAGTTCAGTTTTACCAGCAGCTCCCAATCATTCGAGCCTGACTGGGGAGGTTTTGCCTGTGTTATGGTGCCCTCCAGCTCTTAACGCAGAACCACGAGAAGTTCCCAGTCTTCTTATAAACCACATGGAGTTTTCCTTTCCCTTTCAAAGCCACATGGTGTTCTCCTAGCCAAAATGCCTGCCATCTATTTTTAAATCCCTGACCATAGCCTGTGATTCAGTGGGCGTGGTAACTGGTTCTGACCATTCACAGAACCTTGCCAGGCTCTGTATGCTCTTTCCCCACTATTCCATGTTCAAAACCCCTCCCATCTTTGGGGCCTTGGAAGAAGCAAAACCATTCGCACAGCTAAGACACTAGCTACTAGCCATAGTCATGCAAAGGCACCTTAAGAGCTGTTCCCTTTTCCCCATCCCCCAATCCGCAGGCTCTGGGGATTTTGGGGGACCCCCCACTCTGTAACAGAATTTCCTTATTTAACAAAGCTTTCCAAGTATTTCAAAATGTCTTAGGCCTGATTAGTCTAAAATTTCTTTTATAAGAAAAGAATAAATTCTTGAGGTATTTCAAGGGCCCTTTGAAATACTTCAAAGCTGTAGAGAAAAGTCCTTTAAATGTTAAATCTTGGAAATATTGTAAAACATTTGATTTAAGGAATATATCTTATGAAATGATATTTGACTATTTATTTAAAGTGATAATAAAAGGTATATAGCATTAATATAGGCTGACAAAATTTCAGTTCTTAGAATTGAGAGACATGAATTTTTTAACATTAGTTAAGTATTTGAGTAATATACCACAATACATAACTATTTTACTGAACAGAACCTTGGCTATTAGGCAGATATAGGAAAAACTATTTTACAGCCTTTCTCTCAAGGCTTGGGTCAGGCAAGCAAGGAATAGCGTCACCTCCTGCTGAGTGATTAGCTGGCTGCTTGGCTGGAAAACAAACACAGCAACTACTTTGTACAGCAGATAGAAATGGGGGTGGTAGAGATGTAAATGGAGGAGTTACAGAAAAGGAAAAAAGACTTACGAGTGAAGCAATTTGAACAAGAAGCCTACTTAGATCAGGACCTGTAAAAGCCAGAACTTTTCATTGCAGGCTAAAATCTTGCTATCTGTTCTTGAGATCTAAACCTAAGTGGGAAATTGCACCACATGAGGTCCCTGCACATCTTAGGGATTTACCCCAGACATCCCCATGAGGCCCCCACTCAGGTAGGGATGCCCAGGAACTTGGGCCAGAGGGAGGAAGGGCCTCTTTTATCTTTGGAGCCCAGGCAGAACCTAAGCACTAATTTCAGATTTCATTGTTTCTACCTCCAAACACTGGCCTAGCAAATTTGAATGGCCCACCCCCACAGCACAGCATTTCCTTCACCCTAAAGGTGAGATGTTCCAAATGGCTGATAATGGAGGGAAAAGAGTGGGGAGTGGTGGGTGGTTTGAGACAGAGAGTGGAGAAAAATGCCAGTGAGTTCTGAGGAGAGAGGAAAGGGGACATGTACCCTAATGCGTCCCCAGGGTCCTGTAACCTCCTGGAGAAGGATAGGTTGCAGTCAGGCTGAAGCTGAAGGGGGAGGGAGGAGTGGATGGAGAACCTGAGACCATTTGCCATTATAGCTGAGTAAGTTGTAGAGGTGATTAAGAATTCAGAAGTCAAATGTTCCATGTTCTGGCCAACAGTGTTGATTATCAAAAGAATATTGAGGCCAGGCAGCTAGCTATCAGGAGGTCGCAAGGGGGCCAGTCGCCAACCTGCTGGCCATATAAGGAGGCAATGTAGCCTATCCTGTGCTGTTTCTCCATTCCAAGCCTCAGAACTCCTTAAAACTCACCTGCCCTGACCCTCCCTACTGACGTCTGACTCTAAGACCCCATTCTGCCATCTCACATATTCAATAAATTTTCTTGTTCAACATTTGGCTGCTACCTTCTCTACCTCTTCTGACCCCCCCAAACCTAACATTTTGGTGCTGATACCTGGGAGGGCTAGCCTCAGCACCTGGAGGCTTGCAGCCAGGAGAACAGTCAGCTGCAGAAGCATGCCCGGCATAACCCCCTGATCCTGCCTCTCAGGGCCACAGCTGCCTTCCTCTCAGACCCAAACTTTTGAGGACCTAGTTGGAGAAGAGAAACCACTGAAGACCAATCTTCCTTTGCCTGGCTTTCCATCCAGACTGACTAAATTCGGGTAAGTTTTCCCTTTTCCTGGGTATCTCCCCGTATTGTTCCTCAGGTGTCTGGGACACCCCTCAGAAGTCCTAGTGCTTGGCGGAAACTACCCACTGTTTGAAAGAAGTGAGAAAGGGGATGCCCTTCTGCCCTCTTTTCTCTGTTTAGAGTGTTCTGAACACCTCTAAGTACCCCTTGTTCGGGCGGCAGGGACACCCTTGTCTGGTCTCCGAGTCCCGGACTCTCAAAGTTAAGCTGCTGGGCTGCTCTTAAAGAGTCTTGAGCCACTGGGCTCTTGAGCTGCTGGGATTGTAACAGCATCCACGAGCTTTTCAATTATGAGGGGCCCAATTGCCCACCACCAGAAGCATAACTCTTAATACCAGAGTTTGGTGAAAAGAAGAAAGAATTGTTTATTTAAAGGTTATACAGATTTAGATTATTGGCAGATTTTTGCCATTAAGTCTTATTTTCTTTCAAACACCCACAAACACATAGTTCTGCTCCCACTACCAAACCAGGCTAGTTTTAGAAAAGTCGGAGATACAGTTTCCCTACTTCCCAAACACAATTCAGCTTTACCAGCAGCTCCCAATCATTCGAGCCTGTGTTATAGTGCTCTCCAGCTCTTAATGCAGAACCACATGGAGTTTCCAGCCTCCTTGTAAACCGCAGGAGGTTTTCCTTTCCCTTTCAAAACCGCAAGGTGTTCTCCTCACTAAAATGTCTGCCGCCTATTTTTAAATCCCTGACCATGGCCTGTGATGCAGTGGGCATGTAACCAGTTCTGACCATTCACAGAACCTTACACAGGCTCTGTGTGCTCTTTCTGCACCATTCCATGGTCAAAACCCTGCCCATCTCCTTGGGGCCTTGGAAGAACCAAACCATTTGCATAACTCGTCGTCGTCGTCGTCGTCGGCAGCCGTCCGTCTCGAGAGACGATGGTGTAGCTTCTTAAGAGTCTATCTGCACCGCTGAGAATGGCTGTGCAGTCCGACTCGGGAGTGACACGGTATCTGTCTCCTCCCGTGTTGGATCGACATCTTGCGATGACGCTGGAGCGTCCTCTCCAGTGAAGCTGAAGCTACAGAGCCTGGGCAGGGTGATATGGAGGGTCTGCTGTTGCCCATGCAGCAGACCCCCCCTCTCTTCGCAGCTGAAGGGTCCAAGGGAAAGACGGAGTCAATACAGCTTGGCTTCAGGTGCGCCGCAGGAGTTGCCGGTGTTGACTACAACGTCGAACCGCCTTAGGGACTCCGGCTCCGGATTTTCTGTCGGGGTTTACTCCCTTAGCCTTTCCCCTGAAGAGGTATGCCGCAAGGCAGCGGAGGTTTTTTGGAGTCAGAGTTTTCCTTCTCTGATTTGCATAACTAAGACACTAGCAACCAGCCATAGTTATGCAAAGGCATCTTAAGACCTGTTCCCTTCTCCTCATCCCCCAACCCACAGGCTCTGGAGATTTTGGGGGACTCCCACTCTGTAACAGGCTCATGGGAATTCTCCTTACCCTCCTCCCTTTAATCATGGGTACTGGCCTATCTAAGCTTCCCCAAGACCTCACTGCTGTGTGTCTCCTAAAACACCTCTGGGATATTGATCCCAAACCGAGGCCACAGTGGCTTCTTTTTCTGCAACACTGCCTAGCCTCAGTACAAACTTGATAATCAGTCTGCATGGCCCTGTAACGGGACCCTGGACCCTTCAATCTTAACTGATTTAGACAATTATTGTCTCTGCCTTGGCAAATGAAGTGAAGTCCCCTACATGCACCCTTCTTTGAGTTGCAGCAGAGCCCCTCCCTTTGTGGATCCTGCTCCACCTACCAGATCTTTCTCCTCCACTCTCCCCTGCCCCAGGTTTCTGCTTCTTCACCCTCTGCTCCACCCTTAGACTCTGATACCCTAGAGGGCTGGCTTCTTTCTGCCTCTCCCCCACCCCACACTACCCCTCCTTACCAACATCCTCCACCTCAACCCACACTTGCGGCCCCGGCACCCTCAAACTCTAACCCAGACCTGACTCTACTTCTGATGCTCCACCCCCTCAGCCAAGCCCTCGCTGTCTGCAGGCTCGCCAGCAACTCCTCCCACACCCCATCCTTCCCGACGTGCCCTCTTCTCTATCCTATCTGTCTCAGATTGAGCAATACCTTGGCTCCTTCTCCAATCCCACTCAGTTCATTAAGGAATTTCAATATATTACAATCTCCTATAGCCTCACCTGGAGAGATCTTTATCTTATCCACTCTACCTGCATGACTGCTGAGGAGAGGGAGAGAGTGTGAAGTGCGGCTCAGGCTCAGGCTCACACTGACGTACTTAATCACCAGGACCCCAACAATAGTCCAGCTGGGGACATGGCGGTTCCCCAAGAGAAACCAGATTGGAACTATCAGGAAGGGGCCCAGGGCATTAGCACTTGCAACTGCATGATAACTTGCCTCACTGCTGGAATGAAGTTTGTTGCCCTGAAAGCTGTAAAGTATGATAAACTCAAAGAAACTATGCAGGAACCTCATGAAAACCCTGCTGCTTTCTTGAGTCGAATATGGGAGGTTCTCCAGAGATTCACCAATTTAGACCCTAATACACCAGAGGGCGCTCTTCTTTTCCATATGCATTTTATCTCCTAGTCCACTCCAGACATTTGCTGTAAACTAAAGAAGCTGGAAGCAGGTCCACAGACTACACAGGCTGACCTAGTAAATCTGGCCTTCATGGTCTTCAACAAGCAAAGTGAGGAGAAGGCCCAGTCTCAGGTTAAGGCCCTTCAGATGTTGGCTTCAGCCCTGAATGAGCCCCGTAAGAAGAGTTCATTGAGGGCAGGGGCAGGTACCCAGGCACCCTGCAGAGATTGCTTCAAGTGTGACAAATCTGGCCACCGGGCCACCAACTGCCCAAGCCCATAACCACCGACCAAGCCCTGTCCTCTGTACAGTCAGAAAGGACACTGGAAGTCTGCCAGTACCCAAGTCTCCCAAGGCAAGGGGGCACCAGCTGCCCTGGCTGGTAGCATCCTGGGCTTTGAACTCCCCAACTGCCTGGGTCTGGCTGTGGAAAACTGAGGTTGCCCAGGAACCATTTCGGCCCCCATGCCCATCCTGACAATGGAACATCAGGTAACTTTTTCAGTGGCAGGTAAGCCAATCTCTTTTTTCACTGGTAACAGGGCCACTTATTCTGCCCTTCCCAAATATTCCAGGGAGCTCGCCAGTTCCTCTATCTTGATTGTTGGGGTTGATGTCAACGTTTCAAAGCTGTCTGTAACTTTATTCTTTGCTTGTTCCCTGGAAGAATTCACTTTTTCACATTCTTTCTTAGTTCTTCTTAATTGCCCAACCTCTATTCTTGGTAGATATAGTTTAGCCAAATCACAGGCCCAGATTCTTGTACCCTCCCCTCAGCAACCACAGGGAATCTTACATCTCTCTTTCTCACAATCTACTGACTCTTGTATCTTAAACACCCTCTTCCACTCTCCCAACTGTTTCCCCCATCATCTGGGACACAGACACCCCTGTCATTGCCACCCACCATGAGTCCATTAAGATCTGCCTCAGAAACCACCACCCTGAAACCCCTAGAAACAGATAAAAAAGGAATCTTGGAATGTGAGGAAGAAGCCCACCATTTTGAAGCCCACTATTCAAAACAAAAGCCTGCCACAAGGCAGCTCACCTTCCTCTTTCCACTCCTGGCTGCCTTAGACTCAGGTGGCTATCAGGAGGTTGCAGCTCAACCAATTGCCAACATGCTGGCCATATAAGGAGGCACCTTAGCCTATCCTGTGCTGTTTCCACATTCCAAGCCTCAGTTTTAAGCTCCTTAAAACTCACCCTGCCCTGACCCTGGCTGCTGGCGTCTGACTCCTGTGTCACATACTCAATAAACCATCTTGTTCAATGTTTGGCTACTGGCCTTCTCTACCTCTGCTGACCCCTCCGAACTTTATATATATATATATATACCTTTGGAATGTCAGGGTAATCCCCTTTTTCCAGAGCTCTCAAGACATAGTCACTGAGCCAGAGCACGAAATCACAGGATACCTCATTGTTATTGTTATTATATTATTGTTAACTGTTAACTAGACTATACCTATCAATATTTTTAAAAAGGTATGGGTCTATTTGTTTTACTTCTTGTCCTGCTTTCTTCTGCCTCCCTAATCTATCATTGTTAGGTTTCAAGGGTTGGCAGAGGTATAGAGGCCAGCAGCCAAATACTGAACAAGATGGTTTATTGAGTATGCAACGCGGCAGGCTGGGGCCAGGGCAGACACCAGCAGCGAGGGTCAGGGAGGAGAGTTTTTAAGGAGTTCTGAGACTTGGAATATGTAAACAGTACAGGATAGGCTAAGTTGCCCCCTGGTACAGCCAGCAGGTTGGCCGTTGGACAGTTGCCATCTGCTGATAGTCGCCTGAGGCTAGGACAGCTAGGGGCAGGGGGAGGTGAGCTGCCTCATGGTGGGCTTTTGGAATGGCAGGCTTCAACCTCACATTCCAGACCTTTTTTTTTTCCCCTTGGCATTGGAGAGACAGGCGCCCTGCTGTCTTCTCGGGAGGGGGAGGGTTGGGGATAGGAATGGGGTGCTGGGGATTTTAAGTAGCAAGTTAATTGTTCCCAGGACCTAGTAGCTCCTAGGTCTAGAAGTTACAGTGTTTCAAAGACTTATTTCCTTGTTTGACAAAGCTTTTCATGTATTTTAAAATCTATTAAGCCTGATTAGTCTAAAATTTTCTTTTTTTGTAAGAAGAAAAAATAAATCCTTGACATATTTTAAGGGCCCTTTGAAATACACTAAAGCCATAAGGAAAAATCTTTTAAATTTTAAACCCTGGAAATCTTGTCAACCAAGGAATATGTATCATAAAATGATACTTGACTAAAGTGATAATAAAAGGTATGTGACGTTAATATACACTGACAAAAATTCAGTTCTTAGTGTGGAGAGACATGAATTTTTGGAAGTTAGTTAAGTATTTGAGTAATATACCATGACATAATTATTATACCAAACAGAACCTCAGCTTTTAGGCAGATATAGGAAAGACTTTTTTTACAGCCTTCCTGTAATAGTTTTCTTTTGTGCATTGAGGGAGGGGGTGAGAATTCCTTTCTTTGCAATGTTGTTCCTAGTTAGCATGAGCACATTGGGGCTAGACCCAATTTGAAGCTGTGAATGCAAGGCTTGGGTCAAGCAGGCAAGGAATAGCATCACCTCATGCTAGGGGATTAGATGGCCACTTGGCTGGAAACCAAACACAGCAATTACTTTGTAAAGCAGATAGAAATGGGGGCCGGAGATATGTAAATGGAGCAGTCAGAGAAAAGGGGGAAAAGACTTATGAGAGAGGCAGATTTGAATGAAAAGACCTAGTTAGGTGCAGCATTTCCTTTACCTGGAAGGTCAGAGACCATACTCACTGTGTTCCAAATGGCTGATAGTGGAGGGAGGAGGGTGGGGAGTGGTGGGTGAACAGAGTGAGGAGAAAATTGCCATTTGAGTTCTGAGGAGAGGGAAGGAGTATCTGGACTTCAAGCTTGACTAGAATACCTTGGCAAAAACATGTTCTTGTAAGGAGCATAGAAGGAGGGTAGTAGTGATGGTTGCAATACTATGCCATCAACCCCAATGATCAAGACTGAGGAATTAATAAATAGCCTGGCATATTAATGAGAAAAGAAGTTGGCTTACCTGATACTAAAGGAGTTAACCAAGGCTTTCTCCTGGGGATAGGCCTGAAGGCCTGTGTGGTCCCTGGACAGCTTCGGTCCTCTGCTGCAAGTCCCAGAAGCTCTGGGAGGTCAAAGCCAGGGTCCGTTCTGGGTGTATAACCAATAATTTTATGCCTTAAGGGGCTCAGAGATAATCAAACTTCCCATGGCCCTCTAGATTGCACAGTGGGCACGGTCCTGCAGGGCCTCGGGGATTTAGGCACTGTTTAGCCCAGTTTCCAGACTTGCCACACTTGAAGCAGTCCCATAGAGAGGTCTGACTTTTGTCTTTTGATGGGTTAGGTTTGCAGGACTTTTTCAGAGCAGAAGCCAGGAATTGGAAAGCCTGAGTTAGCAACTGGGCATGTTCCTCACCTCGATTGTTGACCTTGAAGACCTGATTAACTAATTCAACCTGACTGGTTTGAGGGTGGGCCTCTGGTTTTTGGAGTTTGCTGCGTATGTTGGGAGCTGGCTGGGAAATAAAATGTATATGGAGAAGAAGGATGCCCTCTGGGGAGTCAGGGTTTAGGTTAGTGAAATGCTAGAGTGCTTCCCTTAATCTGGCTAGAAAGGCAGGGTCAGAAGAGGAATTCAAACCTGGGAGAGGTCAGAGAGGGAGAAGGGGACACGTACCCTTATGGCTCCTTGGGGTCCCACAACCTCCAAGAGGGGAAGGATAAGTTGTGGTCCAGGTGGAAGCTGAAAGGGGAGGGAGCAGGAGGTGGCTCTGACTCAGAGGCAGAGTCTAGTGCAGCAGGGGGCTTATCAAAGGTGGTGGCTACTCCTGCTGGGCCGGGCAGAGGCAGAGGAGCACAGGGAGGGACACCTGTGATGTTGAATTAGGGGAGGGAGAGAAATCATATCTCCCTCAGGTCGAGGGGCAGTTGCAGGGCATTCCCAGTCTGCCAGGGCCATGTATGGTGGAGGGGAATGGAGGGAACAGAGAGAAGGCAGTCCTCCACAGGATCTGAAAGGGGCTCAGGAGTCAGAGATGGAGCAATGGAATCAGTAGGATCAGAACAGCTGGGTTTGGGGAGGGGAGAGTGAAGGAGGAGGATTTGGTCAGTGGAACAGGATTCACAAAGGGAAGGAGGGGCACTGCTGCAACTCAGAGAAGGCCTGAATGTACAGAACTCCACTTCATTTGCTAAGGCAGTGATAATAATTGTCTAGATCAGTTAAAATAGAAGTGTCTGAGGTCCCATTAAGGGGCCAAAGGGACTAATTATCTCAGTTTAGGGGCAATACCCTGGAGGGCCAGTTACCATGATTAAAGGGAGGAGGGTAAGGAGAATTCCTGAGAGTCCAACAGCTCAAGACTCTTAAGAGCAGCCCAGCAGCTTAACTTCGAGAGTCTGGACCCAGAGATCAGACTAGGGTGTCCCCACTGCCCGATCAAGGGGCACTGAGAGGCATTCAGGATGCTCTCTAAACAGAGAAAAGAGCAGAGGAGGGCATCCCCTTGTCTCATTCCCTTTGAACAGAGGGTAGTCTCTGCCTAGAGCTAGAACTTCTGAGAGGCATCCTGGACACCCGAGAATAGCAGGTAGACAACCAGGAAAAGGGAAGACTCCTTACACAAATTTAGCCAGTGTGGATGGAAAAGCCAAGCAAAAGAGGTTAGTCCTCAGTGGTTTCTCTTCTCCAGTTGGGTCCCTGAAAGTCCAGGTCTGAGAGGAAAGCAGCTGTGGCCCCAAGAGTCAGGATCAGAGGGTTAGCCGGGGTGTGCTGCTGTAGCCCACTGCTCCGCTGGCTGCAAGCCCCTGGGTGCCAAGACTAGACCTCCTCCCAAGTTTCAGCACCAAAAAGTTAGGTTTGGGGGGTCAGCAGAGGTTGAGAAGGCCAGCAGCCAAATGCTGAACGAGATGGTTTATTGAGTATGCAACACGGTAGGCTGGGGCCAGGACAGACACCAGCAGCGAGGGTGAGAGAGGAGTGAGTTTTTAATAAGTTCTGAGACTTGGAATATGTAAGCAGTACAGGATAGGCTAAGTTGCCCCCTGGTACAGCAAGCAGGTTGGGGTTGGACAGTTGCCATGTCCTGATAGCTGCCTGAGTCTAGGACAGCTACGGGCAGGGGGAGGTGAGCCGCCTCATGGCAGGCTTTTGTTTGGAATGGGACATCTTGATAAAGGGACATAAACTTCTGGAAAAAGAACCTGCCACCTGAAATTTCTTGGAAGACATTTTGTTGTCATTGTCTAGTCTGCTGTAGTTCGACATAAAGAGAAATGACTTTTATTTTATTGTGAAATGATTATTTAAGCCAAGGTGTAAAATTTATATAAAAACCCATGCAAAATGACAACCTAGATATTATGTTTAAGGACAAAATAAAATGATTCCTGTTGAAAAGTCTGCAATGATAAAAGAAATAACTGCAAGAAAGGTGTGTATATTGATTTATACATCCACTCATTCACTATACAAAATAACTATTTCCTCTTGGAGTTAGAAAGATAAAATTACCATGTATATCCTCAATAACACATAAACTAATACAGAAAAAGAATTGTTCTAAATCCACTGTATCGTCCAAGTGGATGCTAAAAAATTTATAAATATTTATTTTAACATGTTAAAGGTTTAAGTAGATGGGAAGACATTTTGTGTTAATGAATTGGAAGACTGAACATAGTAAAGATGTCAAATACCCTTAAACTACTATGTAGTTTTAATGCTTTCTGAGGGTCAACTGATGGTGTCAGTGCCAATTCAATGCCAACAGAAATACCCAATTATAGGTGTGATAAAAAAAGAAAACTTTGTTCAGTGCAAAATAGCTCAATTGTGATATAACATGGCTGTGAAAACAGTAGGCCCAGGAACAGCTCAGTTATGCAGCAGCATGGCTATGAAAGAGCACAGCTGTGCAGAGACCTTGTGGCAAGGCTCCTCTTCAACTACGCAGCTCTGCTCTGGTCTGGTCTGCTCATGCCAGTCTGCCCAAGTCTGCCTTGGTCTGCTTCTATGCTTCTATGTTGGGTTGCTCTACTCTGCTGTAGTTATATGTAGAGAGAAACAGTCTTCAGTCTTCAGTGGAAAGGGAAAGTGCACTCCCAGAGCTGACATATATAGACAGAACTCCCTGCCCCTGGTTTCTGATTGGTTCATTCTTATGCATTAGGGTCCCTTTTTCCACATCTTAGCCAATACTTGTTGTTTGTTGATTTATAAATGATGGTCATTCTGTTCGTGATGAGGTGGTATCTCGTTGTGGTTTTAATTTGCATTTCTCTGATGGCTAGTGATGTTTTGCCTCCTTTCATATGCCTGTGGGCCTTCTGTATGTCTTCCTTTGAGATGTGTCTGTCCAGGTCCTTTGCCCATTTTAATTGGATTGTTTGTCTTCCTGGTGTTGAGTCATATGAGTTCTTTATATATTTTGGAAATCAAACCCTTGTCCGAGGTATCATTGGCAAATATGTTTTCCCATACAATTGGTTCCCTTTTCATTTTTGTTGATGTTTTCTTTAACCGTGCAGAAGTTTTTTAATTTGATGTAGTCCCATTTGTTTATTCTTTCCTTTATATTCCTTGCCCTAGGAGATATATTGATGACAATATTGCTGCATGGGATATTTGAAATTTTATTGCCTATGTTTTCCTTTAGGGCTTTTATTGTGTCACAACTTATATTTAAGTCTTTGATCCATCTTGAGTTTATTCTGGTGTATGGTGTAAGTGGTGGTCTAGTTTCACTTTTTTTGCATGTACCTGTTCATGCAAAGTCTCTATGGTCAATTAAAATTTGACAAAGGGGGAAGGAACATAAAATGTGAATTTTATATTTACACAGAAATTTGTACACAGATATTTATAGCAGCTTTATTCATAATTGCCCAAAACTGGAAGTGACCAAAACATACCTCAGTAAGTGAATGGTTAAATAAACTGTGGTATATCTACACCACTGACTACTAAGCAACAAAAAAAACCAAACTATTAATAAAAATAACTTGGATGAACCTCAAGGGCAGTATGCCAAGTTTAAAAATCCAATATAAAACATTATATACTATATAATTCCACTTACATATCATTCTCAAAACAACAAAACTAGAGAGATAAAGAAAAAATGCTGGTTGTCAGTAATTACTGGACGTTGGGTAGGGGTGTACATGTGTGGTAATCGTATTTTTATTTTCTGTATATTATAATGTTTTGACATCTTAAAAATCCTTTCTGCATAGAAAAAGACTGCCCCTTTTGGGTCTAGCCAATTCTTAAGGATAACAAAAAACTCACCCTTGAAGATGCAAACTAACCAATCCAGAGGCATACCTCTTCTATCTGGCTTAGACATGCCATGAAGCAATATTCCTCTGTCTTCATCATTCCAAGACCAGATACCAGGCAAATATGAACCACGTCCTATAGCTTATAGTCTGCTGACATTATTCAATCTAGTCAATCTTAAACTGGTTACTCTGTCCTGTCACAGAAACTTCAATAATGACTGTACCCTAAATCTGCTTCTTGCTTCTGCTTCTCCTTCTGCTTCCTGACCAAAACCTGGTGTTTACTCTGTGGCCCTGAATGGCAGACCATTCCTTTCATTTATAAGAGAACTATGAGTAACATACCTTTCTTGCAAAAGCATTGAACTCTTCATATTGTCACTCAGTCACCTTTATAATTTAAGACCTGGGCACAAAACTGTGTACATAAGTTTGTGTGTATGTATGTGTGTGTGGGGGGGGATGAGAGAGAGAGAGAGAGGCTATAAAGAGATAGCATTAGCACAGGGGAGATTGTTGTGGTGATAGAATGGTTCTCCATCTTGACTGCAGTGGTGGTTTCACAATTCTACATATAATGCAATGATGTATAATATTACACATACACATATTGTATATAGATTAAATTTCTGGTTTTGATATTCTACTATAATTGTCTAAAAAGTAACCATTGGAAAGAAACTAAGTAAAGGATAACACAACTTTTTGTGAATCTGTAACAATTTCAAAAACAGATCATATCACTGTATGGCTAAAACCCTCTTATAGAATCCAAGAACAGTTCGAACAAATCCAAATTTCTCATTATAGCCTGAAAAGACTTGTGTTTCAGCCCCTGTGCCGTGTATCTCACTACCTGCCACTGTCTTACTTAAGCCAAACTAGCTTCACTAGGTTTCTCCATTAGGCCAAGTTCTTTTCAGTCCAGGTTTTTCAGCACACGCTATTTCCTTTTCCAGGAATGCTCTTCCTCACTTTTGAACCCGAGAGATGCTTTTCTATTTTTAAATGGTTTGCATGATATCAGTTTCTGTTACTCTCCTCTGTCCTTCCTGAAGTTTATACCTTGATGCCCATTGTCCCACTTTTACAGACAAGAATACCGAGGTCCAGAAAGAAGTGATACTACCAAAAAATGACAGACCAATATCCCTTATGAATACAAAAGCCCTCAACAAAATATTAGAAAACCAAATCCAACAGCATTTAAAAAGGATTCTATACTACAACCAAGTGGATTTATTCTAGGAATACAAGAGCGTTTCACTAAAAAAATCAAGTAATATACCACATTAATAAAAAGAGAAAAACACATGAAAATATCAATTGACAAATAAAAAGCATTTGATAAAATCCAATAAGAATGAAAGCTAAGGTTAGGAATAAGACAAGGATGCCTTCTTTTACCACTATTTTTCAACATTGTATAAGAAGTTTCAGCCATGGATATTAGGCAAGAAAAAAACAAAAGATATTAAATTTAGGAAGGAATAAGTAAAATTACCTTTATTTACATACTACATGGTGCTATAAATAGAAAATCCCATAGACCCTACCAGAAAAACTACATGAATTCACAAAAGTAACAGAGTACAAAATTAATATAAAAATTAGGACATTAATGGTAGAAATATAAAATAGATGAGTTGCTGTGGAAAAAAGTTCAGTGGTTCCTAAAAAGTTAAGAATAAAATTACCACATGGTATATGATTCCATTTCTAGGTATATACATACCTTAAAGAATTGAAAACAAGCACTCAAATGAATACTTATACAAAAATGT
Organism: Furipterus horrens; assembly: GCF_987537825.1. NCBI lineage: Eukaryota > Metazoa > Chordata > Mammalia > Chiroptera > Furipteridae > Furipterus > Furipterus horrens. The sequence goes on from NW_028327183.1 coordinate 35,501,532, forward strand.
TAATAGTAGCACTATTCACAATAGCCAAAAGGCAGACACAGTCCAAACTTTTATCAATGGATAGATGGATAAACAAAATATAATAATATTCCATCATGTTTATATTAAACTATACACACAGTGGTATATTATTCAGCTATAAAAATAAATGATATAAGAAATTATACAGCATGGAAAAACATAAAAAGCATTACGCTAAGTAAAAATCCACAGACACAAAATATACATAGTATATGATTTTATTTATATGTAGTATGCAGAATAGGTAAACACATAGAACAGAAAGCAGATTGGTGGTAACCAGGAAATCATGAAAAGGGAGAATGGTAAGAACTTAATAGTATGGGATTTTACTTGGGGCTGATGAATACATTTTAGAACTAGATGAAGCTGGTTCTAAACACTGTGAAGTTACTAAATGCTTATTTTTTTCTTCAAAATGGTTAATTTTGTTGAGTAAACTTCATCTCAATTTTTTAAAAAATAAGTAAATAAAGATATGATCACAATGTTACATCAAATAGAGAACATCAATAGAAATATAGAAACTATGAAAAAGAACCAGGAGCAACTTTTGAAGTGGTAAAATACGATAGCTGAAATTAAAGATTCGCTAGAGGGGCTTATAGTAGATTTGAAATGGCAAAGGAAAAAATTTGTAAAATTCAAGGTAGAGTGATAGAGATCATGCAATTCAAAGAATGAGGAGAAGTGTAGAAAAAATGAACAAAGACTCAAGGAAATATGGGACACTATTAATCATATCGAACCAGCGACACTGGTGTCGCTGGTTCGATCTTCCAGTCAGGGCACACCAGAGAAGGAAAATTCTGACTCCAAAAAACCTCCGCTGCCTTGCGGCATACCTCTTCAGGGGAAAGGCTAAGGAGAAGGGAAACTCTGACTCCAAACCTCCGCTGCCTTGCGGCATACCTCCTCAGGGGAAAGGCTAAGGGAGTAAACCCCGACAGAAAATCTGGAGCCGGAGTCCCTAAGGCGGTTTGACGTTGTAGTCAACAATGGCAACTCCTGCGGCACACCTGAAGCCAAGCTGTATTGACTCTGTCTTTCCCCTTGGATCCTTCAGCTGCGAAGAGAGGGGGGGGTCTGCTGCATGGGCAACAGCTGGCCCTCCATATCACCCTGCCCAGGCTTTGTAGCTTCACTGGAGAGGACACTCCAGCGTCATCGCAAGATGTCGACTCAACACGGGAGGAGACAGATACCGGTTATAAGCTCATCCGATTGGCGAAGGAAACGAGCGCCAGGGGTCTCCTCTGACGGTGGGAGAGGTCATTGCACCTCACTGGACAGCTACCGCCCACCTCAAGCTGGGCAGCCCCCAGCCAATTAGGTGCTGTCTCGCCATGGCTCGCCTGCCCCACTGGGTGCGTGGGGATCAGAGAGGCGTCTCTTGAAAAGTGGGCCACAAAACACTCGCACCAGGCAATTCCAAGCAAACAACAAGAAAGAAGCCTCCAGCTCTTCGCCTCGCTAGCTGGAACATCAGGACCATGTGTCCCGGACTTACTGCAGACCTTCCGTGGATCAATGGTGCCAGGAAAACCGACGTCATCGACAGGGAACTGGCACGACTAAACATCGACATTGCGGCTCTACAGGAGACCCGGTTGGCCGACAACGGAACTATCAGAGAAACCAACTACACCTTCTACTGGCAAGGGAAGTCTCCGGACCAACCAAGACAGCACGGTGTTGGGTTCGCTGTGAAGAACATGCTTGTTAACTCCATAGAGCCACCCACAGGAGGCACAGAGAGATTACTTACCCTCCGATTGTCAACAACTTTCGGCCCAGTCAGCATTCTTAGCGCGTATGCCCCAACCCTCTTTGCCACCACTGAAGAGAAAGAACAGTTCTACCATGCACTGGACGAAGCGTTATCCAAGATCCCCAGAAGTAACGCTCTTTATCTCCTTGGAGACTTCAACGCAAGAGTAGGAGCCGACCACATGGCCTGGCCCACCTGCCTCGGAAACTTTGGGAGAGGAAAGATCAATGAGAATGGTCAGCGACTGCTTGAGCTTTTGTGTCACCACGGCCTGTGCGTGACAAACACATTCTTCAAGTGCAAAGAGATCCACCAGGTGTCATGGAGGCACCCCCGCTCCCGCCACTGGCACCAGCTTGACCTCGTCATCACCAGAAGAACGGATATTGACAGCACCCTCCTCACCCGCAGCTACCACAGTGCAGACTGCGACACGGACCATGCCCTCGTGGTAAGCAAGGTGCGCATAATGCCGAAGAGGTTGCACCACTCCAAGATGAAGGGTCGCCCACGCATCAACATCAGTTGTGCCAGCAACCCAGTTAAGACCCAGCAATTCATCAACAGGATGGAAGATGCACTCAGCGAGGGAATGGCGGCAGATGACATTATCGAATCCAATTGGCCACGTCTCCGCGATGCCATATACAACTCCGCCATTATTGCTTACGGGAAGAAAGAGCGGAAGAACGCTGACTGGTACGAGGCTCACTGGAAAGAAATGGAACCCGTGATCGAGGCTAAGAGGAAGGCCCTACTGGCTTACAAGGCCACGCCCACTCCCAGTACACTTCAAGCTCTACGGGCTGCCAGGAACAAAGTCCAGAAGACCGCCCGCCACTGTGCCAACACCTATTGGTTAAACCTGTGCAGAAGCATCCAGGAAGCCGCCGATATAGGCAACGCACGAGGAATGTATGAGGGTATCAAGAAGGCAACAGGCCCAATCCCCTCCAAGATCGCCCCCCTTAAGTCCAAGACAGGTGAGGTCATCACTGACCAGGAACAGCAAATGCGGCGGTGGACCGAGCACTACCTCGAGCTGTACGCAACGAAGGACACCGTAACAGACACTGCTCTTAATGCCATCCCAGACCTACCAATCATGGAGGAGCTAGACACCCCACCTACTGCGGCAGAGCTCGGCAAAGCCATCAACCGCCTCGCTTGCGGGAAAGCACCAGGAAGCGACGGAATCCCTCCAGAAATCCTAAAGAGCGGGAAACCAGTCCTGCTACAGCCGCTCCACCATCTACTCTGTCGCTGCTGGAAGGAGGGTTACATCCCCCAGGATATGAGAGATGCCAACATTATCACCATGTACAAGAACAAAGGAGACCGCAGCGACTGCAACAACTACCGGGGCATCTCTCTCCTCAGCGTCGTCGGCAAAGTATTCGCCCGGGTCGCCCTTGCCCGCCTGCAGACCCTTGCTTCCCGCGTCTACCCAGAGTCCCAGTGTGGCTTCAGAGCTGGCCGTTCAACAGTGGACATGATCTTCTCCCTACGCCAGCTGCAGGAGAAGTGTCACGAGCAGCATAAACCACTCTACCTCGCCTTTATCAACCTTACGAAGGCGTTTGATCTGGTCAGTCGAAGCGGTCTCTTCAGCTTGCTACGGAAGATTGGCTGTCCACCACATCTGCTTGCTGTGGTCATGTCCTTTCACGACAACATGCACAGCACGGTGTCCTACAATGGCGTAACCTCTGAGGCCTTCCCAGTCAGCAGCGGAGTAAAGCAGGGCTGCGTCCTCGCACCTACGCTGTTCGGAATCTTCTTCTCCATGCTCCTCCAATACGCCTTTAAGGACTGCAGCGAGGGTGTCTTCATTCACAACAGATCTGATGGCAAGCTCTACAACCTGGCCCGTCTACGAGCCAAGAACAAAGTCAAAGAGGTGCTCATCCGTGAGATGCTCTTCGCCGACGACGCAGCTTTGACATCACACTCTGAAGAGGGACTCCAGCAGCTAGTCACTTGCCTTTCCCACGCATGCAAGGAGTTCAGACTAGCCATCAGCCTGACGAAGACGAATGTTATGGCTCAAGGCACGGGGACTCCCCCATGCATCACCATCGACGGATACACCCTGGAGGTTGTCAACGATTTCACTTACCTTGGGTCCACCATCTCGAGCTCTCTGTCAGTCGACTTGGAGGTCAACCGGAGAATTGCCAGGGCAGCCACAGTTATGGCCAGACTGAACCGGCGAGCGTGGAACAATTCCAGCCTCACTGAGAAAACCAGACTGCGCATCTACCAAGCCTGCGTACTCAGCACTCTCCTCTATGGCAGCGAGACGTGGACCACCTACGCAAGGCACGAAAGGAAACTCAACAGCTTCCACATGAGGTGCCTGCGACGCGTCCTGCATGTCGCCTGGCAGGATAAGGTCCCCAACACCGAGGTGCTGAAGCGAGCCAATATGAGCAGTTTGCATGCAGTTCTTAGCGAGAGACGCCTCAGGTGGCTCGGCCATGTCAAAAGAATGGATGCAGGCCATATCCCCAAAGACCTCCTCTACGGCGAGCTAGCAGAAGGCAAGAGGATGAGAGGGCGCCCAAAACTGCGGTTCAAAGACATCTGCAAAAAGGACATGACACAATGCTCCATCAATCTCAACACATGGGAAGTTCAAGCAGACGACCGCCTAGCCTGGAGGCTCGCGGTCAGGCAAGGTACGTCACGTGCAGAGGCTGCGCGCAACGAGGTGGCGGTCCAGAAAAGATCGAGGCGGAAGCAGCGTCAACAGCAGCAACAACAGCCATCTGCCTTCACCTGTACCAAGTGCGGCAGGGATTGTCACTCCCGAGTCAGACTGCACAGCCATTCTCGGCGGTGCAGATAGACTCTCAAGAAGCTACGCCATCGTCTCTCGAGACGGACGGCTGCCGACGACGACGACGACGACAATTTACAATATCAATGCTGCTATGAAAGTTTTTATCTCATATACTGATGCACTCTTTAAATGAGTGGTTTCCAAGTTTTTGACGGAAAATGGCAGAGGAATAGGTGGAAGCTACACTAACCTTCTCCCAGGACCAATCTGGAATTAAAACTTAATTGTGGAAAAATAATCCAGAATAACCAACAGAACACTAGCTGGTGAGAAGCCTTATAACCACAGACATACAGAAGAAAACAGTTCATCACAATGTGACTGGCAGGGAGTGTGGAGGAGACATGATAGACCTGGCTGGGCTCTCATGGGCAGCAGCTGAAGGAGCCACCTTGCTCAGGAAGACTGCTCCCCTCCAAGTGGCATTAGCCTGAGGGGAAGCAATAGCCCCCTCAGTAATTCCCCACAGGAATTACTCTCTCCAAAGAGTGGTGCTTAAACCTGACTGCTGATTACAGAGCAACTAGATCAACAACAGAAGGAGACAGCCACAGGCAATAGATTGCTGGTAGTCTCAAACAGGCTGCCTAGGTCCAGACTGGAACATAGTCTGATGTCACCAAGGGTGGATCCAGAAAGGGAAGTGGTAAAAAACAGATACTACTGAGACAAATTGCACTATGCTCTTCTTTATGAGTTATTTTCTCTCCTGCATATCTTTTATTTTATTTTATTATTTTTATTTTACTTTTTAGAGAGAGGGGAAGGGAGGGAGAAAGAGAAGGAGAGAAAAATCAATGTGTGGTTGCCTCTCACATGCCCCCAGTGGGGACCTGGCCTGCAACCCAGGCATGTGCCCTGACTGGGAATCAAACCTGCATAGCTTTTTAACATTCATTTCTTGTCCTCCAGTTTGTGCATTTTAAGTCACTAGTTTTTATATTATAGTTTATTTCAAATATATTTTGCTCCTCCTCTTACTCCATTTTACCATCTGATTTCCTCTTCTTATTTTTGTTTCAAATTCTATCTTCTCTCTTGTTATGACTTGTTTCCATTCCACACTCTTACTATTTCTCTTCTCTCCAGCCTTTCAAACCATTTTCTGGTAATTAGGTATCTCAAATTCTTTTTCCCACTCAGAAAATACACTTGTTCTCTCTCCACCTTGATCAGTCTTTGCTCATTGGTTGTGGATATAGTGATAGTTGTACATTTCTGCAAGTTTACTCATAGATCTTCACTATTTTGGTATTTCAAAATTCTAATCTTATCATCCCCCTCTTCTACTCCACTTGTACCTTCCTCCAATTCTTTCTTTTTTTCACTTTAAATTTGAATTTTTCCCTATCTTGGTTTTCATTTCTCACTCTTAGTATTCCCTCTCCACCTATCACCTTAAAATCACTCCCCTTTCCTCAAGACATCTCTTAAGCTTTTTCCCCCTCTTATTCCTATCCCACCTACCTTAATCTTAGCTCATTGGTTGTTGACAGTACTGTGGTAAAAAAATTTCTCTAATTTGGTACCTATTTCTTCTTATTCTTCTTTTTTGTGTGCATGTGTGTTGTTTCTGTTCTATCACTATATACGTATTTTATAAATTTTGTTTAAACCTAATACTATATGCTTCCCCTTTATTACTTCATTCTGCCTTCTTCCCTCCCTTTTTTTACACAAGATGTAAATTTGAATCTCTCTCACTGCCTTGTCACTACTTGCTACTCATAGCTTCTTTCTCTCCCCTCTCAAAAATCTTTTTTTAATCTCATTTAGACATCTTTTTTTCTGTATTTTCTTTCTTATAATGATCTTATTCTCTTTACACCTTTATTAATACTGGCTCATTTTTTGTTGATAGTGTGATTGTGGGTGGTGGTTATTTTGTGGTTGTGGGTTTCTTGCCTGAGTTGTTTGGTTTTGTTTTGGCAGCAGCTCTATAACATTATACAAGACAAGGTGGGCAGAGTGACTCTCAGCCAGCTACCTGGAGGGAAGGACCCACCAAAGAGCAAAACGACAACAACCAACACCTAAGTAGAATGAGACAGCCCAAATAAAGAGCATAAAGGTCATCCCAAGAGCATGAAGTTCAGGAGATCAAGGAAAATGCACCACTGAATCCCACATGTCTCCTAATACAGGTCACACCATGAAGACAGGAGGTCAAAGCAGATCAACCTAAAATGCAGAACCAACCAAGAAGAGTCACCTAAAGTGGGTGACAAAGAAATAACCCCCAAGCAAAAGGAAAAGAGAGATCTCCAGAAAGAGTGGTAAATGAAATGTAGACAAGAAACTATCAGACATTGATTCAAAATAATAGTTACAAGGAAGCTTAATGAGCTAGGCAAGCTCAGAGAAAACTACAAAGAACTCCAGGGAAACTACAAAGAACTCCAGGAGAGCTATAAGGAACTTACTGTGAACTACATAAGCATTAAAAAGGACATAGAAACTATCAATAAGAACCAGGAGGAAACGAAGGATACAATTTCAGAAATGAAGAACACAGTAGAAGGAACAAAAAGCAGGCTGATTGGACCAGGAAGCTGGAGGACAGCATAAAAAAAAAATTCACAGTGCAACAAAACAAACAAACAAAAAAACTGGAAAAGAGTGAAGAAGGTTTAAGAGAGCTGCAGGAGAAAATGAAATATAATAATACCTATATCTTAGGGATACAAGAAAGAGAAGAAGAGGAGCAAGGGATAGAAAACCTTTTTGAACAAGTAATGACAGAAAACTTCGCTAACGTGGTGAGAGAAAAAGCCACACAAGTCCAGGAAGCATAGAGTCCCAATGAAGATGAACCCAAAGAGGCCCTCTCCAAGACACATCATAATTAAAATTGCAAAATTCAAAGACAAGGAGAGAATCCTAAGGGGAGCAAGAGAAGAACAACTAATACCATACAAGGGAACTCCAAAAAGACTATCAGCTGATTTCTCAGCAGAAACATTACAAATCAGAAGGGAATGGCAAAAAATATTCCAAGTAATGAAAAGGAAAGGTTTACAACCAAGACTACTCTACCCAGCAAGGCTCTATTCAAAATGGAAGGTGAAATACAGTGATCCCTCAGTTATCGCACATATTACATTCTAGACCCCCTGCATAGGTGGGAATCCGTGAAGAAGGAACTTTACATTTACTTTAGTATTTATATATATGTTAAGGTTTTATAAATCCTTCCCGCACACTTATAAACCATTCCCAGTCCCTTATTAACCTTTCCCACTTCCTTATTTGAGTCCAAAGCATTTCTGAAATTTGTCAAACCAGCCCTTGCTGGCACTGAATGGGATTGGTCAAGTTGGAGAAGCACTCGAAGGTCCTGCTTTAGCGTCGTGATCATCGTCCTCTTCTTCATTCTTATCACCGTCATGATCATCCCTTTTTGCTGCTAAGCGATCATACAGTTGCATGGCCTTCATTCAGATTGTGTTTGTATCCAGTGAGATATTCTTTTTTCTGCCATCGTTTATTCACACAGCTAATGCAGACTCCATCTTCACAATGATCTTATTGTAGGAAGTAACCACCCTCTTTGCTGTTTTGTTGAAAGTCACTGATGCTGTAGACCTGATATTCTTCTTGTCCTTCTTTATATAGCGAACCATAGACTCGTTGATCCCATAATGGCGGCCAATAGACGCATAGCTTCTCCCTTCCTTCAACATGTTGAGAAGTTCCATCTTCTCTTTTATGGTAAGCATCTTCCTCTGGCACTTGGGTTCACTGCCAGAATCCTTAGAAGATACAGAACATTTGGGTGGCATAGTAGAGCTTGCAATAAATTCAGTCTTTAAGGAAAATTTCACAAAACACAACACTGCAGAGCAAAACTACACACAGCAATCGGAGGTAGGAGTGAAGTGGACAAGGTGAGATGCTGAACGTATGCGCACAGTGCTGAATAACAGAAAGATGCTATGGTTACGTGCCAATCAGCACCCAGTATACACAGGACAATGCTCTGGTTGGTTGCCTTCCATTAATCAGCCAATTGTGTGCCATGTACAGTCTCACGTAGGCAAACGAGCTTGAGCATACATCTCGTTTTCAGCGTAATGTATGTGTTTGTCCTCAAAAAATATACATACTGTAAACAGTGTGCAGTATTTTATTTTGACTTAACATTCTTTTAATGTTAGAATCATTTGTTATATATTTATATATTTTTTGAAAGTTTTTAGGCAAAAATCATTAAAGTCATAAATACTACGCATATAAATACATATACAGTACCACAAAACCCCACGATATAGCAAAAAATCTGCGATAAATAATTAAATATAATATTTTTAAAAATTCTGTGATACATTGAGGCCGCGATTTAGAGAGGGACTACTGTAAGGAGTTTCCAAGACAAAAGGATAAAAGAATACATCTTGACTTCTAGCCAAGATGGAGGCATAGGTAGACACCCTAGGTCTTCCTCCACAATTAAGAAGGAATACATTTACCTCAAAAACTATAATAATCAATCAAAAAAATTGAACAGAAGTCCAATAAAGAAGAAATACCCATCTGGACAGGTGGGAGGGATGGAGCCAGGGTGGAGAGGAACTGGGGAGGCGCACCGGCAACAACACCTGGAAGGCATCACTGGTGGCAGAGCCGGCGGCAGCTCCAGCAGCACCAGAACACCACTGGCAGAACTGGGGTGGTGATACTGGTGGCAGCACCAGCAGCACCAGCAGCACCAGGGTTGTGAAGACTGGAGTAGCACCTGCACCAATAGCAACAGTGCTGGTGGCAGTGGGAGTGCAGTGGCTGAGGCTGGCCAGCAGAAAGCACTGTCACACATTTTTAAAAGTCAGGGACAAAAACCCGAGGAATCATCACATCCCAAGACCAGACTGGGAAGCTCATGGCTTCCCTGCTGGGGGAGAATAAAGTCACATTGCTCCTGATTGTAAAAACCAGGGTTGGGGTGGTGGAAGGAGCTGCTGGTCCCTCAGCAGAGTCCATGTGTTTACTGGAAAAGGGGCAAGTGCTTAGAAGGTGGCATTGTTCCTTCTCAGACCCCTCCCCCACATAGAGTGCCACAGCATGGGGAAACAGGTCAACCCCGCACTGATGAACACCTAAGGCTCCACACCTTACAGTGTAACAGGTGTGACAGCCCTACCCAAGATGCATAGGCAAACACAGGAGGCTGTCAGGTAGAATAGACAGAGAAGTACAGTCCAAAGGAGGGCGCAGATCAATGGTGCAGTGGGAGAACTAAATGACAGGGAGATAGCCATCCTAACAGACAAAGACATAGCTAACCTAATAGATGCACAGTTCAAAACGCTGGTGATAGGATGCTCGCAGACTTGACAGAAAAGACTAAGCATGACAAGGAAGAAATGAAGGCTATACTAAGTGCAATGAAGGAAAATCCACACGAAACCAGTGATGAAGGGAAGGAAACCAGGATTCAAACAAATTATTTGCTGAATAATAGGGGTGCCAGAAGGAGAAGAGGAAGAGCAAGAAATTGAAAAATTATGTGAAAAAAAGACAGAAAGAATCCCAAATTTGGTGAAGGAAATAGACATACAAGTCCAGAAAACACAGAGAGTCTCAAATAAGCTACACTCAAAGAGGATGACACCAAGACACATCATAATTAAAATGCCAAAGGTTAAAGCTAAAGAGAGAATCGTAAAAACAGCAAGAAAAAGAAAGGAATTACCTACAAAGGAGTACCTATAAGATTACCAGCATATTTCTCAAAATAAACTTTGCAGACAAGAAGGGACTGACAACGAGTACTTAAAGTGATAAAAAGCAAGGACCTATGACCAAGATTACTCTATACAGCAAAGTTACCCTGTTTCGCCCAAAATAAGATATTCCCCAAAAATAAGACCTAGTGCAATTTTTTTCAAGCTTAGAAATATAAGGCCTCCCCTGAAAGTAAGACCTAGTGGCAGTCATTGCTACAGCTCCCCCCAAATTCTTGATGGAATTCAGCGTTTGGCTGTTTGTGATGAGATGACTGCAGTATATTAATAAGTGTTGATTTTTTGTTCAACAATAAATGTGAACTCTTGTTCATGGAAAAATAAGACATCCCTGAAAATAAGACCTAGCGCATCTTTAGGAGCAAAAATTAATATAAGACACTGTCTTATTTTTTGGGAAACCCGGTATCATTTAGGATTGAAAGGCATATCAAGTGCTTCCCAGACAAGGTAAAGCTAACGGAGTTTATCATCACTGAGCCATCATTATATGAAATTCTAAAGGTACTTATTTAAGAAAAAGAAGATCAACGCTATGAACATTAAAGTGACAACAAACTCAAAACTATCAACAACTGAATATAAAAAATAAAAACAAAAACAAACTAAACAAACCATAAGAACAGGAACAGAAACATAGATGTGGAGATCATTTGGAGGGTTATCAGCTGGGAGGGGGAGGGGGTAAAATTGGGGAAATGGTGCAGGGATTAAGAAGCATAACTGATAGGCTCAAAATAAGGGAATGTTAAGAATAGTACAGGAAAGGGTGAAGCCAAAGAACTTATATGCATGACCCATGGACATGAACTAAGTGGGGTGGGATTGCTGGGGCATAGGGCGATAAATGTGTGGAGGGGAGCAAGTGTAATAGCATAATCAATAAAATATACTAAAAAATAAAAATAAACAAATAAAAAACATGTAAAATGGAGGGGAAAAAAAAGAATACACTTCATCAGACCAACATTGCAAGAGATGTTAAACAGACTGCTTCAAGAAAATGAAGAAAAAGACAGAGATAGAGGAACACAGGTAGAAAGGGAGAAAATGACAATGAATAAATTCCTATCAATAATAACCTTAAATGTAAATGGATTAAATGCTACAATCAAAAGACATAGAGTAACTGAATGGATAAGAAAACATGACCCACATATATGCTGTCTACAAGAGACACACCTAGAATAAAAGATTTATACGGAGTAAAAGTGAAGGGATGGGAAAAAGTATCCCAAGCAAATGGACATGAAAACAAAGTTGGGGTGGCAATACATATATCAGACAAAAGAGATTTCACAACAAAAGCCATAGAAAGAGACAAATAAGGATATTTCATAATACTTAAGGGAACAATCCATCAAGAAGATATAACCCTTGTAAGCATATATGCACCCAGCATAGGATCACCCACATTTATAAGGAAAATCTTGGAGGACTTCAAGAAGGACATCAACAGCACACGCTCATAGTAGGAGATTTTAACATCCTGTTGTCAACAATGAACAGATCTCCCAAGCAACAAAACACCAGGGATATTGAGGCATTGAACAACACTCTAGATCAAATGGACTTAATTAATATATACTGAAACTTTCTTCCCAAAGAAGCAAAATATACATTCTTTTCAAATTCATATGGAACATTTTCAAAGATAGACCATATGATAGGACACAAAACAAGCCTCAACAAATTCAAGAAAATTAAAATCAAATCAAGCATCTTCTCAGATCACAACAGCTTAAAACCAAAAACCAACTTCAAGGAAAAAACTCAAAAACTTGCAAATTTATGGAGACTGAATAATATGCTATTAAATTATGATTGGGTTAACAATGAGATCAAGGAAGAAATCAAAACATTTCTGGAAACAAATGAAAATGAATACATAACAGCCCAAAACCTGGGACACAGCTAAGGCAACCCTGAGAGGGAAGTTCATAGTAATATAGGCCTACCTAAAAAGGAGAGAAGAATCTCAAATAAACAACCTAGCCCTACAGCTACAGGAACAAGAGGAACAACAACAAACAAAGCCCAGAGCGAGTAGAAGGAAAAAAATAATATCAGAGCAGAATTAAATTATATAGAGACTAAAAAAAACATTTCAAAAGATCAATAAATCCAGGCGCTGGTTCTTTGTAAAGATAAATAAAATAGACAAGCCTTCAACCAGACTCATCAAAAAAGAGAGAGGACCCAAATAAATAAAATCATAAATGAAAAAGGAGAAATCACAACTGATACCACAGAAATACAAAGGATGGTAAGAAATTACTATGAGCAACTTTATGACAAGAAATTTGACGACCTGGGTGAAATGGACAAATTTCTGGAAACATATTCTTCAAAAACTGAAGCAAAAAGCTTGAATAAATGAATAACAGCTAGTGAAATTGAAGGAATAACAAAAAAACTCTTGGCACACAAAAACCACAGGCTGAAAGGCTTCACAGGTGAACTTTACCAAACATTTAAGGAAGAGCTAACTCCTATCCTTCTCAAACTATTCCAAAAAATCCAAAAAGAGGGAAGATTCACTGTTGCAGGAACACAGATCTCTGGGTAGGGGCATTCTCATGCTCCTCCACCCAGGTGTCGTCCCATGACCCAGGAGATGATGAGCAAATCTTGTCTCCGCCTTCAGCTTTAGGCTGTTGAGGCCACTGAGTCATGGAATCCTGGGAACAGTGAGTTCTGTTGTGTACTCCATCTGCCTCATTAATAAAGTCTTAAAATGGAGCTGGCATTGAGGATTAGCGTGTCTGCCTTGCTTCCCTGATAGGTGCTAGCTAAACCAGGAGTTATCCTGGCTGTATTTTACATATTAATGACACTTTGTAAGAATTCTTTCACTTGTAAAATTCTTCTGTTATTGGCTGGAATGTCACACCCCCTGTTCTAGTAACTTTTGAAATCCTAATAAAAGGAGGATGAGGCTTCCCGCTCACCGCTGTTGGTCAGAGCAAGCCACAGTCCTCCGTTCGTTACTGGCCAATAATCCTGCTTGCCGGATTTATTTCAGCGTCCGAGATCATAATTAACACTTCAATTCACAAACTCTTTCTATGAGGCCAGTATTACCCTAATGCCAAAACCAAGTCAAGACACAGTAAAGAAGGAAAACTACAGGCCAATATTGCTGATGAACATAGATGCTAAAATCCTCAACAAAATGTTGGCAAACTGGATCCAGCAATATATGAAAAGGATCATATATCACAATCAAGTGGAATTCATTCCAGGGATTCACAAATCAATAAGTGTAATACACCACATAAACAAAATGAAAGAAAAAAGTCACATGATCATATCAATAGATGCTAAAAAAAATTTGATAAAGTACAGCACCCATTTATGATAAAAATGCTGAGCAAAGTGGGAATAGAGGGAGCATACCTCAACATAGGAAAGGCCATGTACAAGAAACCAGCAGCCAACATTATACTCAATGAGCAAAAACTAAAAACTTTCCCCCTATGATCAGGAACAAGTTGAGGATGTCCACTCTCTCCACTCCTATTCAACATAGTTTTGGAAGTTCTAGCCACAGCAATCAGACAAGAAAAAGAAATAAAAGGCTTTCAAAAGGGAAAGGAGGAGGTAAAACTGTCATTATTTGCAGATGACATGGCAGTGTACATAGAAAACCCTATAGGCACCACCAAAAGACTACTCAACCTAATAAGTTAATTTGGCAAAATAGCAGAATACAAAGTCAACATTCAGTAATTGAAGGCATCTTTGTACACAAACAATGCAATATCAGAGATAGAAACTTAAAAAAAATCTCATTTACTATAGCAACAAGAAAAATAAAGTATCTAGGATTAAACTTAACCAAGGTGTTAAAGCTCTGTACTCAGAAAACTACAGAACACTGAAGAAAAACATTAAGAAAGATATAAATAAATGAAAGCATATCCGCACTCATGGATGGGAAGAATTAACATCATTAAAATGTCTGTACTACCCAGAGCAATTTATAGATTCAATACAACCTCTCTTAAAATACCAATGACATATTTTACAGACCTAGAACAAACACTTCAAAAATTTATATGGAACCCACAATCACCCCAAATAGCCTCAGCAAAAAGAAGAGAAAGAAGAACAAAGGAGGAAGGATCACAATACCTGATAAACTATTACAAGGCCACTGAAATAAAAACAGACTGGTATTGGCATAAGAACAGATGTATAGATCAATGGAACAGAATAGAGAACCCAGAAATAAGCCCAGGTCTCTATGGCCAATTAATATTTGACAAAGAGGGAAGGAGCATATAATGGAGGAAAAATGGGGTTGGGAGAACTTGACAGGGATATGAAAAAAAATGAAACTAGACCACCAACTTACACCATGCATCAGAATAAATTCAAGATAGATAAAGGACTTAAATATAAACTGTGACACCATATAAGTCCTAGAAGAAAGCATAGGCAGGAAAATTTCAGATATTCCATACATCAATATTTTCACTGATATATCTCCTAAGGCTAGGGAAATAAAGGAAAGAATAAACAAATAGGACTACATCAAATCAAAAAGCTTCTGCTCAGCTATAGGAAGCATTTGAAAAAAGGAATAGGGAACCAACCATATGGGAAAACATATTTGTCAATGATACCTCAGACAAGGGTTTGATCTCCAAAATATATAAAGACCTTATATGACTCAACACCAGGAAACAAAGAATCCAATTAAAAAATGGGCAAAGAACCTGAACAGACACTTCTCCAAGGAGGACACACAGAGGGCTCATAGACATATGAAAGAATATTCAACATCATTAGCCATCAGAGAGATTCAAATTAAAACCACAGTGAGGTACCACCTCACACCAGTCAGGATGGCCATCGTCAACAAATCAACAAACAACAAGTGCTGGTGAGGGTGTGGAGAAATGGGAACCCTACTGCACTGTTGGTATGAATGCAGACTGGTCCAGCCACTGTGGAAAACAGTATGGAATTTCCTTTAAAAAACTAAAAATGGAACTGCCTTTGACCCAGTTATTCCACTGCTGGGATTATACCTAAATAATCCTGAAACACCAATTCAGAAGAACCTATGCACCACAGTGTTCACAGCAGTTATTTACAATAGCTAAGTGCTGGAAATAGTCTAAGTCCCCATCAGTGCATGAGTGGGTCAAAAAAATGTGGTACATTTTCACAATGGAATACTACACAGCAGAAAGAAGGAACTCTTATCTTTTGTGACAGCTTGGGTGAAACTGGAGAGTATTATGCTTAGTGAAATAAGCAAGGTGGTGAAAGACAAATATCATATGATCTCACCTATAAGTGGAACCTAATGAACAAAATAAAAAGGTGAGCAAAACAGAACCAGAGGCATAGAAACGAGGAACAGACTGACAGTGGCCACAGGGGAGGGAGAGGGGAAAATGGGGGGGAAGAAGGGGATGGATATAGTCAAGGAACTATTAGTATAAATGACCAATAGATATGGACAACAGGGTGGGGACTGACTGTGGGAGAGGGGCAAGTGTGGGTGGGCTAGGGGAGAGCAAGGGGGGCAGATAGGACAACTATAATAAAATAATAAAAAATAAATTTAAAAAAGTGTTGTACCAATTTACTTTCTCACCAGCAGAATATGATAAGCATGTTCATTGCCCCTCAATCTTATAAATGGTTGTATTACACTTCTTAAAAGAAAAAAAGAATAAATTTGAAGAACATACACTTCCTGACAAAGGCATTATAAGAAATCTCCGGACCAAACCAAATCCACAATGAGGTATCATTTCATATCTATGATCGTTATTAAAAATGCTCAGAAAATTAAGAAGAAAAATGCCTCAAAATTATAAAAGTTACTTATGGTAGCTTCAGCTTCACTGGAGAGGACACTCCAGCGTCATCGCAAGATGTCGATTCAACACGGGAGGAGACAGATACCATGTCACTCCCAAGTCGGACTGCACAACCATTCTCGGCGGTGCAGATAGACTCTTAAGAAGCTACACCATCGTCTCTCGAGACGGACGGCTGCTGACGATGACTTATGAAAATTCACAGATAACCTCATACTTAATAGAGAAAGAATGTAAGTTTTCACCCCTAAGATCAGGACAATTCAAGGTAATTTGCTTTAACCACTGCTATTCAACATTATACTGGAATTTCTATCAGAACTATTGGACACAAAAAAGACATAGAGGATATTCAAGTTGGATAGGAAAAGGTAAATGTATATCTATTCACAGATGGCATTGTTATATATAGAAATCCAAAAGAATCCACAAAAAAAGCTAATAAATCCAACAAGTTACAGGATGCAAGAGCAACATGCAACATTGTTTCTATATACCATCAGTACACAATATGATAAACTTTTTTTGAAGTGTATTTTATTGATTTTGTTGTTACAGATGTCCCAATTTCTCTTCCCTTCACTCCCCACTTCCCAGTACCCCCCTTCCCTCCAGCAATCCCACACCCCTTAGCTCATGTTCATGGGTCATCCAAATAAGTTCTTTGGCTTCACCCTTTCCTATATTATTCTTAACTTCCCCCTGTCTATTTTGTATGAACCAATTGTGCTTCTTTATCTCTAGAGCACCGTTTCCCCATTTCTCCCTCTTCCCCTTCCCAGCTGATAACCCTGCAAATGATCCCCACACCTATGTTCTGGTTCTTTGCTTAGTTTGCTTTTGGTTTTTTTTTTAGATTCAGTTGTTGATAGTTTTGAGTTTGTTGTCATTTTAATGTTCATAGTGTTGATCTTCTTTTTCTTAAATAAGTTCCTTTAAAATTTCATATAATAATGGCTTGGTGATGATGAACTCCTTTAGCTTTACCTTGTCTGGGAAGCACTTCATCTGCCCTTCCATTCTAAATGATAACTGCTGGATAGAGTAATCTTGGTTGTAGGCCCTTGCTTTTCATCACATTGAATACTTGTTGCCAGTCCCTTCTTGCCTGCAAAGTTACTTTTAAGAAGTCAGCTGATAGTCTTACAGGCACCCCTTTGCTTTTCCCTTGCTTCTTTTAAGTTTCCCTCTTTATCTTTAACCTTTGGCATTTTAATTATGATGTGTGCTCCTCTTTGAGTCTAGCTTGTTTGGGACTCTCTGTGCTTCCTGGACTTGTATGTCTATTTCCTTTGCCAAATTTGGGAAATTTTCCTTCGTTATTTTTTCACATAAGCTTTCAATTTCTTGTTCTTCCTCTTCTCCTTCTGGCACCCCTATGATTCGAATGTTGTCACGTTTAGAGTTGTCCCAGAGGTTCCTAAGCCTCTCCTCACTTTTAAAAAAAAATTCTTGTTTCCTCATTCTGCACTGGTTTACTGTTTTCTTCTTCCTTATGTTACAAATCATTGATTTGAACCTGCTTCCTTCTCTTCACCTTGGTTTTGTGTGGATTTTTCTTTGCTTAATTTTAGCATAGCCTTCACTTCTTCTCTTATGCATCTGCCATACTTAAGCATATCTGTGAAACCTGTGAGGATCTTTATCACCAATGTTTTGAACTCTGCATCTGTTAGGTTGACTACCTCCTTGTTTGTTAGGTTGGCTATCTCCTCACTGGTTAGTTCTCCCACTGGGACCTTGATCCATTCCCTATTTTGGTCCATACTTTTCTGTCTCCTCATCTTGACAGGCTCCTGTGTTTGTTTGCCTCTGTGTCTTAGGTAGAGCTGTCACACCTGTTATGTTGTAAGGAACAGAGCCTTAGGTATTCATCAGTAGAGGGTGACCGGTTTCACCACATTGTGGCGCTGTGAGGGGGGAGGGGTCTAAGAGGGAAAAATGCTGCTTGCTCAGTACTTGCCCCTTTTCCAGGCACTCCTCCCACTTCAGTATGGGCCTGGTGCCTCCCTAGCTGATACCCTGGCCATTGTTTCCAGAGTGGGTGAATCTGCAGACGCTCTAGGAACATGCGGACCCTTTAAACAAGTGATTCTGCTGAGAGACCACCAGTTTCTGCCTCCACCCCAACCCCCACTAATTTGCATAGTCAGAAGCAATGAGGCTTTATTTTTCCTGGTGCTGGGACCGTGAGCTGTGCGGTCTGGTCTGGGGCTGGGACTGCTCCCTTATTGTCCCTTCTGACTTTTTAAAAACATGTGACTATGCTTTCTGCCAGCCTGCCACTGCTGCTGCTGCTGCCACCACCACAATGTGTCTTCTCTGTCCTGGCTCCACCCCTCTTACCTATCTGGATGAGTATTTCTTCTTTATATTTTTGTTTGTTGGACTTCCATGCAGCTTGATTTTCTGGAACTTCTGGTTGTCTCTAATTTTGAGGTAGTTGTATTCCTTCTTAGTTGTGGAGAGAGACTCAGCATATCTGTCTAGGCCTCCATCTTGGCCAGAAGTCAGATAAACTCTACTTTTTCTTGAAGTGTTATATATTGCTGGGTTTAGTTTTCCAAAATTTTGCTCATGTTCTGCCTTTGTTAATAATGTTATGTATTTTTTCATGTGCTTATTGGCCAATTGTATATCTTATTCACAGAAATGTCTAATCAAGTCTTTTGTTCAATTTTAAATTGGGGTTTGAATCTTTTTTGTTGCCGTTGTTATTTTTGAGTTGTAGTTCTTTATACATTCTGGATATTAATCCTGTGTCAGAAATGGACTTTGCAAATATTCCCTTCATTCTCTATATTCCTGTTTGCTTTCTTGATAGTGTCCTATGATACAGAAAAGTTCTTACTTTGACCAGGTTTAATTTATCTATTTTTTCTTTTGTTGCCTTTTGGTATTGCATCCAAGATATCACCAAATCCAATGTCATGAAAGTTTCTCCCAAAATGTCTTAAAATTTTGCAGTTTTTATGTTTAGGCTTGTGGTCCATTTTGTTAATTTTTATGTATTATATAAAGGTAAGATCCCAACTTCTTTTATTTTTTTTCCCAGCGCTGTTGAAAATACTGTCTTTTCCTCACTGTATGGTCTTTGCATCCTTGTTAAAGATCAATCCACCATACATATTAATACTTATTTCTCAGTTCTTTATCGTATTCCATTTGATTTATGACTGTTTGTTATGCCACTCGCATACTCCAAGATACATCCCCAAATTCCTACTTCCAAGTATTCTTACCCTTGTGTATCCCTCTCACTTTTTACCAGTGTTCATCCATGTGAACCACATAATACAGCAAAAGTGAGAGCATATCACCTTCAATATTAGTTTATAAAAGATACTGTAGTTCCTTCTTGCATGCACTGTCTTGTTCTTGCATCACTTGCTTTGAAAGAGTTCTTGTGATGAGCATCCCTACAGAGACCTATGTGACAAAGAACTGAAGCTCCTGTCAACAGCCATGGGAAAGAGCTTGAAATTTAACCTCCAGCCTCTGGCAAGTCATCAGACTTGTTACATACAAAGGATACTCAATAAGATCATTCACTGGTTTTTCTTCAGAAACCTTGGAAGCCAGAAGGCAGTGGCTGCTGTGTTCAAAGTGCAGAAAGAAAGAAAAACTGTTAATGAAGAATCCTGCATCAGGCAAAACTGTCTTTAAAAAGTGAAGGAGAAAAAGTGAAGTTCCCCAAACAAAAGCTTAGGGAGTTTGTTACCATTAGGCCTGCTCAGCAAGAATGCTAAAGGGAGTATTCAGTTGAAATAAAAGGGGAGCAGACTAACCTGAAAGAATAAAGATTAATATGAAGGAAAAAAATAACTGGTAAAAGTAAGTACATAGACAACTTAAAAAACTTCTATTATAACTTTGGTTTGTAATTCTATTAAGAAACTAATGCATTAAAAACATATTAGTTGTTGCCTTTTGTCATCTAGTGGTTATGGATTGAATGATGTCTTTTAACCCTTTTGCCAAATCTGTTGTCCCCAGAATACAACAAGGATGCCAGCCTGTTAAACCAAGCACGCTGTTGTCTGGGGACAGCCAACTGACCTGGAGTCTGCACGATCCTTCCTCATGTGGGAAGGCCACCCTCCCCTCCACACCCCCACTCATGTTAGGTATGTCTGGACCCAAGGGTAGGTAGGACGACGACCATGTCCAGCTTGAAGCAGCTAGAGGAGCTTGAGACCTTTGCTCATTATCCTTTATAAGATTATAAAGGATCTTAATATCTGAGAGGGAGGGATTGTTATTTTTTATTGTTAAAATAATTAATCATTTATTTATTAAAAAAAGAAGAATATATGAAAGGGTGAAGCGGGAGAGCTTGTATGTATGAACAATGGGCACGGACTTTGGGGGGATTGCTGGGGGGAGAGGGGTGCTGGGTGGAGGGGAGTAAAGGGGAAAAAATTGGAGCTATTGTAACAATATAATCAATAAAACATACTTAAAACATATTAGTTTATATTTTAAACATATAATGTATAAAGATATAATTTTGTGATGTCAATAACAAAAAGGGTTGGGGACAGAATTGTATAAGAGCAGAGATTTTGTATGTTATTGAAGTTAAGCTGGTACAAATTAAAATTAGAGTGTTATAATTTTAGAATGTTTAACCTCCACGGTAATCACAAAGAGCTATAAAATATACACAAAAGGAAATACGAAGGGAATTAAAATGTTTCACCTTAAAAAAAAATCAAAACAGCCTTTCCCAGAAGCATGGAGTGACAGTTTGTTTCCAGGTCCAAGGACTTCCAGCCAAGATAGAGGCATAGGTAGACACGCCATACCTTCTCGCACAACCATAAAAAGGATTACAACTAGCTTCAAAACAAAAAGCAACCAGAACTGCCAGAAAAATCAAACTGTATGGAAGTCTGACAACCCAGGATTTAAAGAAGAAATATTCATCCAGGTGGGTGGGAGGGGCGAAGGCAGGGAACTGGGGTAGGGAGGATGCGGTGTGGTGGCGGTGGCAAGGCAGTGGTGACTGGTGGAATAGGCAGTCCCACTTTCATGTGTGGTAGATAAAAGCCAGGAGGGACACCTGGGGAGTAATCCCAGCCCCAAGCCAGTCCACACAGCCTAGGGTTCCAGCGCTGGGAAAATAAAGCCTTATAACTTCTGGCAATGAAAACCAGTTGGGTTTAGGGTGGTGGAAGAAACTGCCCATCTCTTGAAAGAGTCCATTTAGAGTGCCCCACTGTTCTAGAACATACAGAAGCCCATCTACTTGAAATCCCCACCAGGGAAAAAGCTAAAGGGGTGCCAGTCGCATGCGGGAAGTGGGTGAAGTGACTGAAAATGGGGCAAGTGATGAGCAAGAGGCATTGTTGCCTCTCTGACCCCTCGCCCACAGATAGCATCACAAAGCAGTGAAATGTGTTGCCCCGCACTGATGAATACCTAAGGTTCCACCCCTTACACTGTAACAGGTGTGCCCAGATAGGGAGTCAAAGCAGCTCTACCTGCTATATAGAAATAAACACAGGGAGGTTGAAAAATTGAGGAGACAAAGAAATATGGCCCAAAGGAAAGAACAGATCAAAACTCCAGAAAAAGAACTAAGCGAAACAGAGATACCAATCTATCAGATGTAGAGTTCAAAACACTGGTGATAAGGGTGCTTAGAGAACTCATTGAATATGGGAAAAAATTAAGGCTACATTAAGTAAAATAAAGAAAAATCCACAGGGAACCAATAGTGAAGGGAAGAAAGCCAGGGTTCAAATCAATGAATTGGAACATAAGGAAGAAATAAACAGTCAACCAGTACAGAATGAAGAAACAAGAATTCAAAAAAATGAGGAGAGAATAAGAAGACTCTGGCACATCTCCAAAAGTGCCAACATCTAAATCACAGTAATGCCAGAAAGATACACAAAAGTTCTTAGTTTGATCAGGTTCAATTTATCTAAACTTATCAAAAACTTATTTTTCAAGAAATCAAAAATTTACTTGAAGGCCCTGGCTGCTGTGGCTCAGTGGATTGAGCATCAGCCTGAGAGCCAAGTGTCACTGGTCCGATTCCCAGTCAGGGCACATTACTAGGTTGCACGTCAGGTCCCCAGTTGGGGGCACAAGTGAGAGGCAACCACACAGTGATGTTTCTCTCCCTCTCTTTCTCTTTTCCCTTCTCTCTAAAAATAAAATAAACAAACAAATAAAAATGTAAATTATTTTTTTAAAATTTATTTGAAAAGAATAATGAAAGAAAACATCCTTAACTTGGCAATGGAAATAGACATACAAGTCCAGGAAGCAGAGTTGGACTCGAGAGGACCACACCAAGACACATCATAATTAAAATGCCAAAGGTTAAAGAGAGAATCTTAAAAGCAGCAAGAGAAAAGAAGAGAGTTACCTACAAAGGAGTTCCCATAAGACTATCAGCTGATTTCTCAAAAGAAACTTTTACAGACAAGAAATATTCAAAGTAATGTAAAGCAAGGACCTACAGCCAAGATTACTCTATATAGCAAAGCTATCATTTAGAATCGAAGGGCAGACAAAGTGTTTCCCAGACAAGGTAAAGCTAAAGGAGTTCATCATCACCAAGCCCTTATTATATGAAATGTTAAAGGAACTTATTTAAGAAAAAGATCAAAACTATGAACAGTAAAATGACAACAAACTCACAACTATCAACAACTGAATCTAAAAAATAAAAACAAATCCAACTAAGCAAACTAGAATAGGAACAGAATCAGAGGTATGGGGATCATTTGGAGGGTTATCAGCTGGGAGAAGGGAAGGGGAGAAATAGGGAAATGGTGCAGGGATTAAGTAGCATAATCAGTTGGTTCAAAATAGACAGGGGGAAGTTAAGAATAATATAGGAAAGGTGAAGCCAAAGAACTTACATGAGTGACCCATGGACATGAACTAGGTTGGGTGGTATTGCTGGTGGGAAGAGGGGTACTGAGCAGAGGGGAGCAAAGCGGAAAAAAATTGGAACTACTGTAACAACATAATCCATAAAATATACTAAAAAAAAAAAAAAAAAGAATACTATCAACAGAGTGAAAAGGCAACCCACAGAATGGGAGGTAATAAAAGCAAATCACACATCTGATAAGGGATTAATATACAGTATATAGAGAATTCCTAAAACTCAACAACAATAAAAAAGCAAGCAACCCAATTCAAAAATGGAAAGAGGACTTGAATACACATTTCTCTCCAGAAGATATACAAATGACCATTAAGTACATAAAACAATGATAGCTATCATGAATCATTAGGGAAATGCAAATCAAAACAATGACATATCACTTCACATTCATTAGGATATTATAAAAAAAGGAAAATGAAAAACAAGTGTAGATGAACATGTGAAAAATTAGAGCTCTTGGGTACTGTTGGTAGGAATGTAAAATAATATAGCCACTATGAAAACCAGTATGGAGGTTCCTCAAAAATTAAAATTATAATTACCATATGTTCCAGTAATTCCACTTCCATGTATACATCCCAAAGAATAGAAAGCAGGGTCTCAAAGAGGTATTTGTACACCCATGTTTTTAGCAGAATTATTCACAACAGTCAAAAGGTGGAAGTAAACCAAGTATCCATTGAAAGATGAATAAGCAAAATATGGCATATATATACAATACCATATTTTTCAGCCTTAAAAAAAAAATTCTGACGCATACTACATGAGTGAATCTTGAGGATATTATGCTAAGTGATATTAGCCTGCCACAAAAAGACAAATACTATATGATTTCATATATGAGGTTCCTAGTGCAGTCAAATAGCAACAGAAAGTAGGGTGGTGGTTTCCAGGGGCTTGGAAGGGGGGAATTAGGAGTTATTATTTAATGGGTGTAGAGTTTCAGTTTTATAAGATGAAAAGTAGAGATGAATGATGGTGATGATTGAACAGTATACTCATGTGCTTAATACCACTGAACTGTTCACTTAGAGGGTTAACATAATAAATTTGATATTATGTGTATTTTACCAGAATTTTAATTTACAAAATAAAGCAAATTGTGGATTCATTCAACTGAGCGCTAATCAACAGTAAAAGGAATGAACTATTCATACACACAACATAGATGTTCCCAAGATAATTGTCCTGTGTGAAAGAAAACAGACCAAAAATTGAGTAAATACTTTAGGATTCCAGTTGTATAAAATTCCACAGAAGAAAAACAAACCTATATGAAAAAGGTAAATTAATAAATTCCTTGGGATGTAGTTAATGGTTTCCTGGGAAAGACAAAGAGGATTAATAAAGGGCCACAAAGTTTCTTTGTGGGTGATAGATAGGTTTATTATCATGACTCTAGTGTTGGTTCCCTGAGTATATACATACTCAAAAATTTACAAAATTGTACACATTAAATATGTACAGCCAATTATTGCCTGACAATTTTATCTCAACAAAGCATTAAAAGAAATTGTTGCGTGTAAGAATCTGATCTCCATTCATTTTAGAAAACTGGAAGATTTGGCAACTCTACTATCTTGCTCCTTGCCTTGGCAGCAAAAGTGGCTGGCTGTGTCGCAAAGGCTACATCCCTGGAGGACAGAATCTACCTTCTCTCAGGCCTCATTTTTCTGCCAGTGCAACAATGGCCTTGAGATAGTGCAGTGAGCCTTCATTAATCCACAAAACTTTTTAGATTATTTGCTCTGCCAGTAATCTTAGTCATTGAACAGAGGTCTGGTGGTCTGGAAATTTCTGCAAAGCCTGAATCCTGCAGTCAGATTCAAGGGAACATTTGTAGATGCACTTTTAAAACAGGTACATTCCCTCTAGTTTGCTTCAGTGTTACCTACTCCTTGTTATAACTCCTAGTGTTTCTGTACAAATTATGATCCCACTGGACTCAATAAGTCATTCAACCAAAGACTTACAATGAAATACTAGATGTTAGACTTCAAGGTATATGGCTACTTGGCAGGTGCCAAATAAATAGTGTCTGTTCAACAGGGCTAGGGAATATGAGGCCTCCCCTGGGAAAAGGGGGCCTAATTTATGCTACTCTCAGATGCACTGGAGTTTGTCACAAATGCCCCTTCCTCAGGCTAATCTCTGGTCCACAAAAATTCAGGCCATTCAGACTACAACATTAGCCCCCCAAAAGCCCTAAAATTTTCCCTAGGAGGTCTTGTATACCATTACAAATGGGGCCAAAACTGTCTGGACTGAGCTGTTCTCTGCCATCGTGCTATTTTCTCTGAGACAATAAATTTGGGAACCCCTTTAACCTGGTAGACCATAATTCTGTTCTCAACCATTCCACACAGTGATCAGAACATCAGAACAGAGAAGATTAAAGGTGGCTTTATCAATAAGACCCTTATTATCACCCAAACCAGAGTGATGTAGAGTAGGTAGTTGGGATGGGTAAAGCAGAGGCCAGATAAATTCATCATGAGCATCATGAGATCAACAATAGCCTTGAAAATAATACACCTTCTCACCAAGCTGCCAGCAGAACCCAGACCAGGTCTTCATAGCCAAAGATGGATCATGTGCACAGCTACACAAGTAACAAAGGGAGGGAATGAGGCACTCTCATGGCCACGATTCCCTCTTAGCAAGAAGACAGAGGTCTGCCTTCCCTGAGCACAGGAAGTAGTTGGCATACCTCTGAAGACCTGCCAGTGGGCAGAACTGAGATGGCTTCTGCCAAAAAACACTGGTAAAGTCCATGGTCAGAGCATACAACTTAGCTCCAGAAAGCTTCCAACATATCTAGCATTCATAGGGAATCTCCCTAGTGTGAATATCTGGATGAACAAGGTCCCAGTTTTGGCTGATGGCTCCCTCATAAAGACTGCTCTCAGAACTTATCTCTAGTGTGTATTGTTGTGAAGGAGGAAGCACATTCTCTGTACTCCTCTCTCTACTGTGAATTTTCTGATGCCGAATGAGGGTAGGCCTTTGGCTAAAGGCTTTTTCACATTCACTGCACTTATATGGCCTATCTGGGTTATGAACTTTCTGGTGCTGCCTCAGATTAGACCTTTGTCTGAAAGTTTTCCCGCATTCAAGGCATTCATAAGGCCGCTCACCGGTGTGAAGTCTCCGGTGGTTATTGAGGCTGGAGCTTTGGTTAAAGAATTTCTCACATTCAGGGCACTGATAAGGCCGTTCACCAGTGTGAAGTCTCCGATGGCTACTGAGGCTGGAACTTTGGCTGAATGATTTCCCACATTCAGGGCACTGATAAGGCTGCTCACCAGTATGGACTCTCTGATGTTTCATGAGGTCGGAGCTCCGACTGAAGGCTTTGCCACACTCACTGCACCCATAAGGCCGTTCACCAGTGTGAACTATTTGATGTTGAATGAGACTAGCAATGTGGCTAAAGAATTTCCCACATTCATTGCACTTATAAGGTCTTTCTCCAGTGTGAACTCTCCAATGTTTAATTAGGCTGGAGTTGCAGTTGAAAGATTTTCCACATTCACTACATTCATGAGCACTTTTACCAGTATGAACCCTCTTATGATGAATGAGGTTGGAGCGCTGGCTAAAGAATTTCCCACATTCATTGCACTCATAAGGCTTTTCTCCAGTGTGAACCCTCTTATGTTGAATGAGATTAGAGCTTCTGCTAAAGAATTTCCCACATTCGCTGCACACATGAGGACTTTCACCAGTATGAACTCTCTGATGTTTAATGAGACTGGAATGTTGGCTAAAGAATTTCCCACATTCACAGCACTCATAAGGCTTTCCTCTGTTGTGATCTCTTTGGTGTTGAAAGAGGCCAGTAGTGTGGCTAAAGAATATCCCACATTTGCTGCACTCATGAGGTCTTTTTGCAGTGTGGGTTCTCTGGTGTTGAGCAAGTGTGGGTTTGTCACTGAAAGCATTCCCAAATTCACAACTGTCATGGCTTTGGATAGTGCGAAAACCCTCTACGCCTTTGGTGCCCTGGTGTGGCTCCTCCACACTGTGAGTGACCTGATGCTGGAGAAAGCCAGATCTGGCCACAAAGTCCTTCCCACCCTCCCTGAATGTGAAAGGTTTCCCAGATGTGACATCTCTACAGCTCTTCACAAGCAAGGCCCTACCCTCTTGCCTTCTGACAGACTTGCCTATGTCCTGCTCCACCTTTTGTTGGTGAAAGTTTGCACTGAACTCGAACTTTCTCCCATTTGCTTCACACACATATGGTTTCTGCCTGGGGTTTGTTGCCTGGTGTTCAGCCAGTTGCAAAATGTCTTTCAAGTGTAGGTCATACGTGTCACAGGGGTAGTCCTGTGTGGATAGAGCTGTCTTGGGATTCCTGTCTTGTGACCCTCCTTCTATAGAAACATTATGCTCAGAAGGTGACTCCTCATCCTCCATTTCACAGCGAACATCTGAAAGTAGAGAAATAACTGGTAAAAATCATGTTAACTTTGATAGAAGGAAACATCCCTGTCACAAGTACATATCTAACCCAGGAATGAGTTCTAGGGACTGCTGGCAAGATGAGAGGCCTGAGGTCAGGGTAAACAATGGTCTTCTCTGCAGTATGGTGCCTGGCAAGATTACAAAACAAGGAAGGCCTTACTAGGACCAAAGATACAAGAATGGGGTATAGCATCAGGCAGAAAGGCATGGTCTCCAACTCACTTCTCTACAAAGGCTTTTCAGCAAGACCCTGGCTGCTGGGAACACATGAACCCTATGCAGAAGGGTGTGTCTAGACTCAGGAAAATCTGATTGCAATTGGGTAGCTAGTGTTTGAGGACTATTAAAAGAAATGTGCACATCTCATGGCATATTAAGTGCAGGTCCATACTGGAGAGGGCCACAGAGGGAGCTGTGGAAAGAGTGAGACATGGAGGACAGAAAGGTGGGGCACAGTCAGGGGCCCCAAGTCAAAGTAGAAATCACAAGTGGGCAATGTGTCAAGAATGGGAAGAAAAGGAGAAGAGAGATACGGTCATAGCCTTTGGCATCAAAACGATGACCATGGGAAAAGTTGCAGGTATGGTTTGAAGACAGTTAGTGACATCACATGCTCCCCCATCTCCCACTTACCAGAGCTAGGCCCATTATATGCCCCTCTTGCCATGGCTGAAGTCATGTCCACTCTGTCAGGCATCCAGAGCTCTGCCCCCATCCCCAACTGGGCAACTACGTAGGACCGAAAAGATGTAAGTCCTAAGAAAAGACAGGGCAGGTAGCACTTGCTCAAGTGAACTACTCCACCAGAGACAACTGGAAAGAAAACAAAATATTGCAAAAAGAACACACAAGGGAGGTATGGCAAGAACATCCAATGGTCACAGCAATAGTAACCACATCAGTGTCTAGAGTTCCTGATGGCAGGCCTCAGGAAATGTTAGCTAAAGGAAAAGAGCACAGAACTGTCATATGTCTGAGCAGAGACCCAGGCAGAGAGTGTCCAAGTCAGACAGGATCCACTGGGATGACTGTGAGACTCCTCATTCCTGGCCCCTTCCCCACAAAGCTTCAGGGCAGCAGGTACAGGGGCTGCTCATAAAATAGGATGGGACCTTACACACAGCTCTCCCCTGGAACTCATAACTCATACACCAGGGTACTGGGGAAGGGAGCAGCATCCCTGGTCCAGCCATGGGAAGGAAAATGCTGCCTCTTGGGAAAACAGGACAGGAAGAGATGAGCCCAGGACATCCAGGTGCAAGTGAAGGCCTTACCCAGAGAGGCTATAAGTGCAAAGTTCTCCAGCATCATGTCACAGTACAGGAGTCTCTGAGCTTCATCAAGGAGTCCCCACTCCTCCTGGGAGAAGTAGATGGTCACATCCTCAAAGGTCACACAGCCCTGCCATGATGAGGACAGTTCATTCCATGATCAGCTTCTGTCCTCAGGACTCCGGTCTGTTTCCTGCTAACCCTCCTCCCTAGTTCTCCTACTCAGGAGATCCCAGACCGTGGTTCCGTTGGCACATGCCCTTTTCTCAGGCCTCACATAACTGACAGGCAGGTGGGCAGAGACTAGCTAAGCTCTGGGCCTGAAGAGCAGAGCCAACCTCCTCTTCTGTAGGCCCCCTCCCCTAGTGTCACAAATGTCAACCCTTCCAGATACAAACAAACACGGACTCAGTCTTCTCCCTTAATCGCCAGTACCAGCTCACATTACTCCCTAATGCATACCACTTTTTGGACAGCACCTTCCTCAAACTTTGCACCTCACCACTGCATCCCTATTATGAGGGTACTCTCTCCCCATCCCAGCCCACATCACAGCCATCTTCACAAACTCCCACAGGTCACTTTGCACAAAGCATCCAGAGAGTTCTTGGCAAACAGAACCATACCATCCTGCTTCAGTTCCTGGCTCCAATCTAAGCCACCCAGAACAACAGACAGATATGTGATCCCCATGGCCCTCTTCCTGTTCTCTGTTCCAGTTGTGCCTTCATCAGTCACACTCATTTCAAAGCCAACGTCTCTGGTCCTCCTAGCCCTACTACCTTCGCTGAACTCATTTCCCCTGGGCTAATTTCCCATTCTTACTGAAAATTCCCAGGCCCCTCAAAGAGTCACCACAGGGCCTGGTGAGAAGGCAGAAGAGGAAATAAGCACCAGCCCAGGCCTCTCTGTAATATTACTTCCATTATGACTAAGCCTCAGCACCTCTCATACCTACACCCCCAGGGAAATTTGGCCATCTGTTACACAGCCCAACCACCACCACCACTACTCTTCCTTATCTGTCTTTACATTCTCAAGCCCCACCTTCCTCTGTCATTGCCACAAGGACCTGAAGTGTCACTCTCCTACATCAGACACACAGCTACACCCTTGTCCATATACCAGGTGCCACATTTTGGATGTTTCTAACTGTGGAAATAAAGGCCAACCAAATGAGAAAAGCAAAGGTTATTTATTCTGACCTTGCTATAGCAAGAGAGTCACCCATTGTCACTTATGTTTTGGCAGACTTGAGGGAAGGCAGAGGGGCAAGGAAGCTTTAGATTGGACAAACAGGAGGGACAAACGGATTCAGGTGGGCCCTGCTGGCATGTGGGAGCTGTGGGCAGGCTAACTAGAAGCAGGGCATTCTATGTGATTGCTTAGGATGCATATTTGACTTTCTCTGGTAGGACCTAAGATGGAAGAGGGAACAAAAATTATAGAAGCTGTCAGTTATTAATCAAGCCATGGCCACTTGGGGCCAGTTGTTATCGAGGTTACTGTTTAGCTTCTTGGATTGTCACTAGAGATACTGCAGTCTTACTTCCTGCAAGTCTGACTTATAGCAGGCTGGCTTCCTGGGCTGTTTATTGTAGATAGAGGTTGGTTTCTTGGGCAGGTTGCTGCAAGTTGTGAATCAAAGTTCTGTTTTTATATATGATCTGGCCATTGTCCCTTTGTGTATTCAGTCTCTCATTACCTTAACTATACCTCCCCAGAATACCGTAGCTGTGTCCAGCTGCCCACTCTCCACCTCCAGTCAGAACATCATAACTTAACATGCCTAAAACCTAACATCTGTTTTCCCACTGAAAATTCCTTCTATAACCAACTACCCCATCTCAGCTAATGGCTAATCCATCCTACCAGCTGCTAAAACCAAAATCCATGGAGTCGTTGTCCCTTCTCATTCTCACTCTCCACATCAAAAATTTTTGTCAACCCCACTTAAAAGACGACCCAAAATCCAATCACTTCCACCTCCGACCACCTGCACGACTCAGCTAGACATTGCAGTAGCCTCACCACACAGTCAGTTTTCCACTCTGCATCCACAGGTATAAGGCCTAAGTCAGCTCACCTTCCTCTGCTCTGAGCCTTCTGTGGCTCCCAACATCCTCCGAACAGAAGCCCAGCTCCTCAGCCCGCCCTTCCAAAGATTACTTGGGCCCCCCTGCTCTCTCAATCTCACCGCCAAGCATTTCCTAGGTCCTGTGCCTAGGAAACCCTTTCCTACCTCATCCCCCTACGTTTCAGAAATGGAAACCGCTCTATTTGATCCTTGACCTGTATTCTGCGCCCTAGGCTGGTAGTGACTCCCCTCCTTGGCCCCAGACTCAAAAACAGAGCAGTGGGAAAGGAGAAAAGCCACAGATTACGCCTACTTTTTCTGTCCAGGCGCCAGGCTCCCGCGGGCGGGGAGGGGTCTGAGCGCCTCAGGGCCTGTCACACGACCACTCACCTGCGCCGGGTCCCTCAGCCCTGCCGCATCTGCCATAAAGGCGGGTGACAGAGGCGGCTTTAGCGGGCTCAGCCTAGCGCCCACCTTGCCTTGCCCTGGGCAATGTGTGACCTGCGTTGCGGGTCACGCTCCTAGGCTCAGTCTCCCGGGAGCCCGGAGCGCCCCCTTTAGGGCCGCAGACAGCGTATGGCCCCTCCGGACCCTGGCGGTCCCCGACTCGGGGCGATCACAGCTGCTGCGGAGGAGGGTCCTGACCTCCGTGTCCCCCAGTCATCCGAAAAGCTGCGTAGGAAGAGCCCCATAGGAAGGGGGTACACAGACGCGCTAGGGAAGTGACTTGCTGGACTGAAATGCAGGAAGTTCCGGCCCCCTCCCTCCAGCCCCAAAGAAACGCCACTCTTCCTAAACTGTCATTGGCCCAGGGCCAGCCGGTGACGCCTCCTGAATTGTGTGCTCTCCCTTCTGCATCCGGCCAAGCGGGTGGGTTGCCGCCTGGGGAAAGGAAACCAGGCCTTTCTGGTTGTCCGTGACACTGGCCCAATCCCACCGGGAGCTTTTCCTCTTAAAGGGGCTTTTCCCAGACTTCTATGACTGCCTGGGGGCAAGCCCCGCCCTCCAGGTCTATAAAAGACCAACTTCTGCGTGTGGGAGATTAGTTTCTTGACAGTTTGGCTACATTTTTCTTCAAGGTGTGATTCATATTCTCTATTTTTCTAGAAGTCTGAGGTCCCCCTGCGGTGTGGAGTCTCCACCTGAGTTCTAAAAATTTACTAAGTTTCTGTGGCATTTCTGAAACGAAAGCAGGTCCATTTTCACTCTGGATGCTGCCAGGTAGGCCAAAGTGGGGGATTATTTCCTTCAGTAGGGCTTTCATTGTCTCCGAGGATTTCTCAGTTCTAGTAGTATAGGCTTCTATCCATCCTGAAAAGGTATCAACAAAGACTACAAGTATTTTCATCCTCAGACCCTAGTCATCTGGGTGAAGTCTATTCACCAGTCCTCAGATGGGCACTGTCCTTGGTACTGTATCTCTTCTTTCTTCTGATGGGGATCTGTCTTGGGGTTGTTATTCTGGCATGCAACACAAATTCCAGGTCCTGTGAGCCACGGTTTAATATAGGTGGTTAATGAATCCCTTCCATAGTAAGTGGCCTCGTGCAAATGCTTCAAGACTGGCTCTACTAAATGTGCAGGAAGCAGTATACTTACTCCTTTCTTACTCCTTCATCCACTATCAGCTCCTTCATCAAAATTCCAGCTCTCAGCTTTCTGTAAGTCTGCAGTCAAATATTCAGGGTCAAATTGTGTCAACTCTAGAACAGATACCAAAGGCATTTTAAACATTCCTTTAGCTCAACCAGCCAGATTGTTTCCCCTAGCCACTTCAGGTCCTCTTTCTGATGCCCAGGGCATAACTGCCACCTGTAAAGGTACCTGGACAGTTTCTAATAATTTTAAAATTTCTGCTTCATGCTAATCTCCTTTTTATTGAAGGTTAATAGACTTCTTTCCTTCCAGATGGAACTGTTAGGTTTCAGGGGTCAGTGGAGGTAGAGAAGGCCAGCAGCCAAATGGTGAACAAGATTGTTTATTGAGTATGTGACACAGCAGGCTGGGATCGAGGCAGACACCAGCAGTGAGGGTCAGGGTGGAGTGAGTTCTTAAGGAGTTCTGAGGCTTGGACTATGTAAGCAGTACAGGATAGGCTAAGTTGCCCTCTGGTACAGTCAGCAGGTTCATGGTTGGACAGTTGCCATCTGCTGATAGTCGCCTGAGTCTAGGGCAGCTTGGGGCAGGGGGAGGTCAGCTGCCTAATAGCAGACTTTGTTTTGAATGGCAGGCTTCAACCTCACAGGAACCATGTGTATGCAAAACTGGGAAAGCTTACCTTGACTTGATATAAACATTCACTCTTTTTGTGTGACAATTCTAGTGCTCTCATCAATTCAATCAGTTCAGCATTCTGAGCAGGGATTCCCAGCAGCAAGGCCTTAGCCTCCACTATTTCTTCAAGAGTCACAATTGCATACCCAGCCTTTCTGTTTCCTTTGCCCATGTAACTTTCCATCTGCATATCAAGTCCAGTCTCTTCTAAAGGATGGTCCTGTAAATTAGTTCTGCTGGAATAAACTTCATCAATTATTTCAGCACAGTCATGTTTTAGTGTGGCCAAGTCAGGCTCCAGGAGAAGAGAGGCAGGATTTAACTTACTTATAGTTTTGAGAGAGATGTTGGGATTGTGGAGAAAAATTTCTTGGTACCTGCCCATTCTTCCAACAGTGAGCCACAAATTTCCTTTTTGCTCTGGCAGGCTCAACACATGGTAGGATGAATAAATGGTGATAGGCTCTCCCAAGGGAAAACTTTTCAGCTTTCTGTGAAAGCTAGAAGATGGCTACCACAGCTCTCAAGCAGGCTGGCCACCCCTGGACAGTAAGATCTGGTTTCTTTGACAAGTATACAATGGGTTGTGGAATGTCACTAAGCATTTGGGTGAGGACTCCTAGGGCAATGCTCTACCTTTCATGAACATATAAACTCAGAGGGGTCCTCAGAGGCCTTTTGTTGTACCACCTGTACCAGACTTTTCTGCTTAAGGACTCCTTTCTTCAGTCCCTCAAGGATATACCACTTATAATGCTCTAAGAGAGAAAGGCCATTCTCATTAGGGTCCAAAGAGGGCTCAGTCAAAGGTATTGCCTTAGTAGGGTTGGGAGCTCCAACTGGATTTTCTTGGTGCAGTTTCCAAGCCTCTTCATTTGTCTTATCTAATGCCCACCTCTGCTCATCCACTGTAAGTAAAATACTCAGTAAGGCTTGTATGTCTGCTCAGTTGGGATGGTGGGTGTCAAAAAATTACATGACTAAGTCAGTTACTTTAGTAGGATCATTCTTATAAGAAAGATTTGAGTTTTTCCAGTTTAACAGATCCCATGTAGAAAACAGAATATGTGCCCAATAATATCCAGTGGGCTAGCCCTCTGGCCCTACTCCTACTGGAAGTCCTTGTCCCTACAGGTTCAGGAAAGAAAAAAACAGTTCAGGCTCACCTCCTTTGGCTCCCTCAGCTGGATAAGGAGGATGATCTTCCAGGGCTAGAGGGGCCATGGAAACCCTGACCATGCTTGCAGCAGTCATAACATCTTGCTCTTTCTGGTTGCTCTCTTCTGAGTGTCTGCTCTCTACCACAGGTAAATTTCCTTTTCTCTGGGACATTAACTTTTTCCTCTTAATACTGCATATGCATCTTTATAATATAAAGTCATAAAAGCTTATACATAAGATATTTCATACCATTGCCATGATCTTTGACAAAACAATTCTAACTGCAGTATAATATAGTAATTTAAAGACCTGTTCAGTGGCCAGTGTGCTCCTGAGTCCAGATTGTATATAAACCAAGCAGTATTTCAATAAAAGCCAATTTTTCTTAAGCCAGAATTCACCAAAAGAGGCTGTTTCCTAGAACAGAAGCTCCTCTACCAATTCTACCAGACAGAGCTCTACAGTATCACACAAACCAGAAGGCACCTTAATTCCTGACAACTGTTCTAAATCATAAGCCAGGACCATAATCCTGAACCAGAAAGTGCAGCAATTCAATCAAAAGTGAAGGTAGACTTCCAGCCAAGATAGAGGCGTAGGTAGGCATGCTTCACCTCCTTGCACAACCATAAGATGGATTACATGTACCTCAAAACAAAAATCAACCAGAACTAACAGAAAATCGAATTGCATGGAAGCTCAACAAAAAAAGATATAAAGAAGTAGTACTCATTGAGGCAGTTAGGAGGGGCAGAGATGGGGAGCTGGGGCAGAGAGGACGAAGTGTGGTGGTAGTGGAGGCAAGGCAGTGGCTATGGTCAGTGGCAGAATGAGCAGTCATACATTATAAAAGCCAGGAGGGATACCTGGGGAGTGATTCCAGCCTCAGGCCAGACCACGCAGCTCACAGTTTCAGATCCAAGAAAAAAAGCCTCATTGCTTCTGGTGGTGAAAACCAGTGGGGGTTGGGGTGGCAGAAGAAACTGCCATTCTCTCAGGAGAGTCCATTTAGATGGCCCCCATTGTCCTAGAATGTCAAAAAAACCATTCACTGTGGGAACCATCAACAGGGCAACAGCTAGAGGGGCACCAGTCACATATGGGAAGTGGGCGAAGTGACTGGAAAGGGGGCCAGTACCAATAAAGCAGCATTGTTCCCTCTCTGACCCCTCCTCCACATACAGCCCTACAAAGCAGTGAAATGGGTCACCCAGCACTGACAAAACCTAAGGCTCAACCCCTTAAAATGTAACAGGTGTGACAGCTCTACCTATTACACAGAGGCAAACACAGGGGACTATTACGTTGAGGAGACAGAGAAGTATGGCCTAAAAGAGTGGGAACCAAGCAAGCAGGAGACAGCCAACTTAACAGATGCAGAGTTCAAAACACTGGGGATAACAATGCTCACAGAAATGACAGTACAGCAAATGCATAAGGGAAGAAATGAAGGCTACACTAAGTGAAATAAATAAAAATCCATAGAGAACCAATAGTGAAGGGAAGTAAGCCAGGGTACAGCTCAATGATTTGGAACATAAGGAAAAAATAGTCAACCAGTAGAGAATGAAAAAAACAAGAATTGAAAAAAACAGAGGCTTTGGAATATCTGGAGCAACTTTAAACATATCAACATCTGAATCATAGGGATGCCAGAAGGAGAAAAAGAAAAGCAAGAAATTGAAAATTTACCTGAAAAAACAATGAAAGAAAACTTTCCTAATTTGGAGAAGGAAATAGACATACAAGTCCAGGAAGCACAGTCTCAAACAAACTAGACCCAAAGAGGACCACACCAAGACACATTATAATTAAAATACCAAAGGTTCAAGATAAAGAGAATCTTAAAAGCAGCAAGAGAAAAGAAGATTGTTATCTATGAAGGAGTTCCAATAAGACTGTCAGCTGATTTCTCAAAAGAAATTTTGCAGTCAAGAAAGGACTGGCAAGTATTCAAAGTGATGAAAAACAAGTACCTACAACCTAGATTACTCTATCCATCAAAGCTATAATTTATTTATTTATTTATTTATTTTTGGTTTTTCAATTACAGTTGTCCCCTTTTCTCCCAATTTCTCTTCCCCATCCAACCCACCCCCTCTCCCGCAATCATATCCCTCCCCGTTGTCCATGTCCATGAGTCATTTATATATGTTCTTTGACTAAACCCTTCCCTTACTTATCCCCCTTCTCTCCCTCCCCCCTCCCCTCTATTGACTGCTATTCTGCTCTTTGTTCTATTTAGTTCTTTTGTTTGTGTTGTTCTTTAGTTTCCTGTATTAGGTGATATCATATGGTATTTTTCTTTCTTTGCCTTGCTTATTTCACTAAGCATAATTCTCTCTAGTTCCATCCATGTTGTTGCAAATGGCAGGAGTTCCTTCTTTCTCTCTGCTACATAGTATTCCATTGTGTAAATGTACCACAGTTTTTTGATCCACTCATCTACAGATGGGCACTTAGGTTGTTTCCAGCACTTAGCTATTGTAAACAATGCTGCAATGAACATAGGGGTGCATAAGTTCTTTTGAATTGATATTTCAAGATTCTTCGGGTATAATCCTAGTAGTGGAGTCACTGGTTCAAAAGGCAGTTCCATTTTTAATCTTTTGAGGTAATCCCATACTGTTTTCCATAGTGGCTGCACCAGTCTGCATTCCCACCAACAGTGCAGTAGGGTTCCCGTTTCTCCACATTCTCGCCAGCACTTGTTGTTTGTTGATTTGTTGATGATGGCCATTCTGAACTGGTGTAAAATGGTATCTCATTGTGGTTTTTATTTGCATCTCCCTGATGGCTAATGATGTTGAGCATTTTTTCATGTGTCTATGGACCTTCTGTATGTCCTCTTCGGAGAAGTGTTTGTTTAGGTCCTTTGCCCATTTTTTAATTGGGTTGTTTGTTTTCTTGATGTTGAGTTGTATCAGCTCTTTATATATTTTGGAAATCAGTCCCCTGTCTGTGATGTCATTGGCAAATATGTTTTCCCATGTGGTTGGTTTCCTTTTCATCTTGCTGATGTTTTCTTTTGCTGAGCAGAAACTCGTTAGTTTGATGTGACCCCATTTATTCATTTTTTCCTTTATTTCTCTTGCTTTAGGAGATGTATCCGTGAAGAAATTGTTACGTGAGATATCTGATATTTTCTTGCCTATGTTTTCCTCTAGGACTTTTATGGTGTCACGGCTTACATTTAAGTCTTTGATCCATCTTGAGCTTATTCTTGTGTGTGGTGTAAGTTGGTGGTCTAGTTTCATTTTTTTGCAGGTCCCTATCCAGTTCTCCCAGCACCATTTGTTAAAGAGGCTCTTCTCACTCCATTCTATGTTCCTACCTCCTTTATCAAATATTAGTTGACCATAGAGGCCTGGATTTATTTCTGGACTCTCTATTCTGTTCTACTGATCTATATGTCTGTTCTTATGCCAGTACCAGACTGTTTTGATTACAGTGGCTTTGTAGTATTGTTTGATATCTGGTGTTGTGATTCCTCCTGCTGTGTTCTTCCGTCTCAAGATTGCTTTTGCTCTTCAGGGTCTTTTGTGGCTCCATATGAACTTATGGAGTATTTGTTCTAGGTCTGTGAAATATGTCATTGGTATTTTAATAAGGATTGCATTGAATCTGTAAATTGCTTTGGGTAGTATGGCCATTTTGATGATGTTGATTCTTCCCATCCAAGAACATGGTATTTGCTTCCATTTATTTGTTTCTTCCTTAATTTCTTTCTTCAACGTTATGTAATTTTCAGAGTGCAGGTCTTTTATCTCTTTGGTTAAGTTTACTCCTAGGTACTTTATTTTTCTTGTTGCTATAGTAAATGGTATTTTCTTTTTTGTTTCTGTCTCTGATATTTTATTGTTGGTGTACAGAAATGCCTTAGATTTCTGTATATTTATTTTGTACCCTGCTATTTTGCCAAATTCACTTATTATATCTAGTAGTCTTTTAGTGGAGTTTATAGGATTTTCTAGGTATACTATCATGTCATCTGTATATAATGAAAGTTTTACTTCCTCTTTCCCAATTTGGATGCCTTTTATTTCTTTTTCTTGTCTGATTGCTGTGGCTAGGACTTCCAACACTATGTTGAATAGGAGTGGAGAGAGTGGACAACCTTGTCTAGTTCCTGAATTCAGGGGGAATGCTTTTAGTTTTTGTCCATTGAGTATGATGTTGGCCTCAGGTTTCTCATATATAGCCTTAATTATGTTAAGGTATGCTCCCTCTATTCCTATTTTGCTGAGTGTTTTCATCATGAATGGGTGTTGTACTTTATCAAATGCTTTTTCTGCATCTATTGATATGATCATGTGATTTTTGTCTTTCATTTTGTTTAGGTGATGTATTATATTTATTGATTTGCGAATATTAAACCATCTTTTCATCCCTGGAATGAAGCACACTTGATCGTGATGTATGATCTTTTTGATGTATTGCTGGATCCTGTTTGCCAATATTTTATTGAGGATTTTAGCATCTATGTTCATCAGTGATATTGGCCTGTAGTTTTCTTTCTTTGTTGTGTCTTGACCTGGTTTGGGGATTAGAATAATACTGGCTTCATAGAAAGAGTTTGGGATTTTCCCCTCTTCTTGGATTTTTTGGAACAGTTTGAGGAGGATAGGAGTTAGTTCTTCCCTGAATGTTTTGTAGAATTCGCCTGTGAAGCCATCCGGTCCAGGGCTTTTGTGTTCAGGGAGATTTTTGATTACTGTTTCAATTTCCTTCTTTGTTATTGGTCTGTTGAGGCATTCCACTTCTTCTTGATTCAGTTTTGGAAGGTTGTATGCTTCTAGAAATTTGTCCATTTGTTCTAGATTGTCAAATTTCTTGCCATACAGTTGTCTGTAGTAATTTCTAACTATCATTTGTATTTCTGTGGTATCAGTTGTGATTTCTACTCTTTCATTTCTGATTTTGTTTATTTGGGTCTTCTCTCTTTTTTTCTTGATTAGACTGGCTAGAGGCTTCAAAGCTATAATTTAGAATGGAAGGGCAGATAAAGTGCTTCTCAGACAAGGTAAAGCTAAAGGACTTCATCATCACCAAGCCCTTATTATTTGAAGTGTTAAAGGGACACATTTAAGAAAAAGAAGATCAAAACGATGAACATTAAAATGACAAACTTGCAGGTATCAACAAACGAGTCTTAAAAAACAAAACCAATTAAGCAAACAACTAGAACAGGAACAGAACCATAGATATGGAGATCATATGGAGGGTTATCAGTGGGGATGGGGAAGAAGGAGAATGGGGGAAAAGGTACAGAGATCAAGAAGCATTACTTGTAGGAACAAAATAGGGGGATGTTAAGAATAGTAAAGTAAATGGAGAAGCCAAAGAATTTATATGCATGAGCCATCGACCTGAGCTAAGGGGAAGTGGATTGCTGGAGGGAAGGAAGGTACTGAGCAGAGAGGGGCAAAGGGGAAAAACTAGGACAACTGTAATAATATCAATAAGATATACTGAAAAATAAAATAAAATTGCATGTAAGGCCCAATGGGTTAAAATGTCCCTAAATAAAAAAATTAAAAAGTGAAGGCAACAGGGAATGCAGAGAATAAGAGGAGAGTCCTCAAGTGAAATAAGTTGGCAGCTGATAGGGAGTCTCCAGATCATCCACATCTTGGGGCCCCTCAATGCAGGCAGCCAACAGGTCCCCTCACCAAATTCCCAGACTTACCACAGAGTCCTAAATGTATCCCACCAGAGTTGCCAGAAAATGAAACCAGAAAAATTGGCATTTGTGCTGCCTGTCACTATGAGAGCCAATTAGTACAGATAAGAACTGAATCTTTATGGGTGCTTTATTCAGATACTGCCAATCTGAGAAAACAGCAGGTTATGTACTGCATCTTAACATCTCATCTCAAGCCAACCTTTTTATAAAAAGAAAATGGTAGGTAAGGGGTTTAGAAAAAGGTTAATCAGGTAAGAGTTGCTCCAGTGGTGACTTTACTTATTATTTATTATTGATCAACAATTCTTTATCTATGTCACAGACATTCCCTCCTTCAAACACAATGGCTCAGATACCATCTCCATTGCTTCCAAACACCTTGGGGCACAAAGGTTGAATTGCCTGTCGACCTCCTGGAGTCACAGAGGTCATGTATTCCAGTTACAAAAGCAACAGTTTTCCACATGCATTAATCATTTCAGCCCATCAACTATAACTAAAGCTAAAATCTTTAACTCTTGAGTTCCTCTATCATTTTTAGATATTGATGGGTTAATTGGATAATAGTTTTTTGAATATATCTGTATCTATGTTCACAAGTATAGGTGTATAGTCTTATTTTCTTATAATGACTTTGTCTAGTTTTGATGTTAAGATAATGCTAGCCTCAAAATGAGTTAGTAGGCATTTTTGTCTGCCTCTATTTTCTGGAAGAAATTTTAGAGAATTGGTAAAATTTCTTCCTTAATTATTTGGTATAGTTCACCAGTAAACCCATCTTGACTTTTTAAAATGTTTTGAAATATTATTAATCATTGATTCAATTTCTTTAATAGATTTATATCTAATCAGGTTATCTAACTTACGTGGTCCTTTGCATTTTTCTAAGTATATTTTATTGATTATGTTGTTACAGTTGTCCCAATTTATTTTCCCTTTGCTCCCCTCTGCCCAGTACCCTCCTTCCTTCCAGCTGTCCCCCCCTCCTTAGTTCATGTCCATGAGTCATGCATATAAGTTATTTGGCTTCACCCTTTCCTATGTTATTGACTTCATCTGTCTATTTTGTACCTACCAATTATGCTTCTTAATCCCTGCAACATTTCTTCCCTTCCCCCTCCAAATGATTCTCATACCTATGATTCGTTTCTTATTCTGGTTGTTTGCTTAGTTTGTTTTTCATTTTATTTTTTAGATTCTGTTGTTGATAGTTGTGATTTTGTTGTCATTTTAATGTTCATAGTTTTTATTTTCTTTTTCTTAAATAAGTCCCTTCAACAATTCACATAATAATGGCTTGGTGATGATGAAGTCATTAGCTTTACCTTGTCTGGAAGTACTTGATCTGCCCTTACATTCTAAATGATAGCTTTGCTGGACAGAGTAATCTAGGTTATAGGTCCTTGCTTTTCATCACTTTGTATTCTTGCCAGTCCCTTCTTACCTGCAAAGTTTCTTTTGAGAAATCAGCTGAGAGTCTTAAAGGAACCTCTTTTTAAATAACTGTCTTCGTTTCTCTTGTTACTTTTAAGATTCTCTCTTTATCTTGAACCTTTGGCATTTTAAGTATGATGTGTCTTGGTGTGGTCCTTTTTGGGTCTAGCTTGTCTAGAACTCTCTGTGCTTCCTGGACTTGTATGTCTGTTTTCTTCACCAAATTTGGGAAGTTTTCTTTCATTATTTTTTCACATAAGTTTTCAATTTCTTCCTTTTTCTCTTCTCCTTCTAGCATCCCATGATTCAAATGTTGGCATGTTTAAAGTTGTCCCAGAGGTTTCTAAGCCTCATTTTTTTCAATTCTTGTTTCTTCATTCTGTACTGGCTGACTGTTTATATATCCCTTTATGTTCCAAGTCAATTATTTGAACCCCAGTCTCCTTCCCTTCACCATTGGTTTTGTGTGGATTTTCCATTGTTTCACTTAGCCTAGCCTTCACTTCTCCCCTTCTGCATTTGCTGTACTCAAGCATACCTGTAAAGTTTGTAAGCATCGTTAGCATCAGTAAT
This sequence comes from Furipterus horrens, assembly GCF_987537825.1. Lineage (NCBI taxonomy): Eukaryota > Metazoa > Chordata > Mammalia > Chiroptera > Furipteridae > Furipterus > Furipterus horrens. Next base: position 35,543,612 of record NW_028327183.1, read on the forward strand.
TTGAACTCTGTGTCTGTTAGGTTGGCTATCTCCTCATCGCTTAGTTCTCCCACTGGAACCTTGATCTGCACCCCGTTTCGGGTCATACCTCTGTCTCCTCAACTTGACTGTCTCCTGTGTTTTCCTCTGTCTTAGGTAGAGCTATTGCACCTGTTACATTTAAGGGGTGGAGCCTTAAATATTTGTCAGTGCAGGGCGACCACTTTCACCACGTTGTGGTACTATATGTGGGGGAAGGGTCTGAGAGGGAACAATGCCGCTTGCTCAGTACTCGCCCCTTTTACAGGCACTTCTCTCACTTCCCATATGGGACTGGTGCCTCTCTAGCCCTGGTTGTGGTTCCCAGAGTCAGTGGGTTTTCAAATGTTCTGGGACCGCGGGGGCCCTCTAAACAAATGGACTATGCTGGGAGACTGGCAGTTTCCTCTGCTGCCCCAATCCCCACTGGTTTTCACAATTAGAAGCAATAAAGCTTTGTTTTCCCTGGTGCTGAAACTGTAAGCTGTTCGGTCTCCTCTGGGGCTGGGATTGCTCCCCAGGTGTCCCTCTCTACTTTTATAATGTGTTACTGTGCTTTCTGCCAGCCATAGCCACTGCCTTGCTGCTGCCCTCACCACACCGCATCCTCTCTGCCCCAGCTTTACCCCTCCTGCCTATCTGGACATTACTTCTTATATCTTTGTCTGTTGGACTTCCATGCAGTTTTCTGGAACTTCTGGTTCTCTCCAGTTTTGAGGTAGTTGTATTCCTCCTTAGTTGTGGAGGGAAATGCAGAGTGTCTAGCTATACCTCCATCTTGGTGGGAAGTCTGTATGATCTTTTTAATGTATTGCTAGGTCTCGTTTGCCAATGTTTTGTTGTGGATTTTGGCATCTATGTTCATCAGTAATATTGGCCTGTAGTTTTCTTTCTTTGTTGTGTCTTGACCTGGCTTTGGAATTAGGATAATACTGGCCTCATAGAGTTTGGGAGTCTTCCCTTTTCTTATATTTTTTTGGAATAGTTTGAAAAGGATAGGAGTTAGTTCTTCCCTAAATGTTTGGTAAAATTCACCTGTGAAGCCATTTAGTCTGGGGCTTTTGTGTGCCAGGAGTTTTTTATTACTGTTTCAATTTCACTAGTTGCTATCAGTCTATTCAGGCTTTCTGCTTCTTGATTCAGTTTTAGAAGACTATATGTTTCCAGAAATTTGTCCATTTCACCCAGGTTGTCAAATTCCTTGTCATAGAGTTGCTCTTAGTAATTTCTTACCATCCTTTGTATTTCTGTGGTATTGGTTGTGATTTCTCCTCTTTTGTTTCTGATTTTATTTATTTGGGTCCTCTCTCTTTTTTTCTTGAAGAGCTTGGTTAAAGGCTTGTTTATTTTATCTTTTCAAAGAATCAGCTCCTGGATTTATTGATACTTTGAATTGTTTTTTTAGTGTCTATATCATGTACTTCTGCTCTGATCTTGATGATTTCCTTCCTTCTACTTGCTCTGGATTTTGTTTGTTGTTTTTCCTCTATTTCTTGTAGATGTAGGGTTAGGTTTTTTATTTGAGATTTTTCTATCCTTTTCAGTAGGTCTGCATTGCTACAAAGTTCCCTCTCAGGACTGTTTCACTGTGTTCCATAGGTTTTGGGCTATTGTGTGTTCATTTTCATTGTTTCCAGAATTTTCTTGATTTCTTCCTTGGTCTCATTGTTAACCCATTCATTATTTAATAGCATGTTATTCAGTCTACACGAATTTGAATGTTTTTGAGTTTTTTCCTTGAGGTTGGTTTCTAGTTTCAAGCCATTGCAATCTGAGAAGATACTTGCTATAATTTTAATTTTCTTAAATTTGTTGAGACTTGTTTTATGTCCTACCATGTGGTCTATCTCTGAAAATGTTCACTCTGTATTTGAAAAGAATGTATATTTTGCTTCTCTGGGTGAAAGGTTCTGTATATATTAAGGCCGTTTGATTTAGGGTGTTGTTCATTGCCACAACATCCTTTTTGATTCTCTGTTTGGAATATCTATCCATTGTTGACAGTGGGGTGTTAAAGTCCCCTACTATGAGTGTGTTGTTGTCGATGTCCTTCTTGATGTCCTCCAAGGTTTTTCATATATATTTGGGTGCTCCTATGTTGGTTGCATATATGTTTACAAGGGTTATATCTTCTTGGTGGATTGCTCCCTTAAGTATTATGAACTGTCCTTCTTTGTCTCTTGTTATGGCATTTGTTGTGAAATCTGTTTTGTCTGATGTAAATATTGCTACTCCAGCTTTTTTTTTTTTATGTCAATTTGCTTGAAACATTTTTTTCCATTCCTTCACTTTCAGTCTGTGTAAATATTTAGTTCTTAGGTGGGTCTCTTGTATACAAAATATATGTAGGTCAAATTTTCTCATCCATTCAGCTACCCTATGCCTTTTGATTGATGCATATAATCCATTTACATTTAAGGTTATTATTTACAGGTACCTATTCATTTTCAATTTTCCCTCTTGAACTTATGTTCCTCTCTGTCTCTCTGTGTTTCTTCATCTCCTTAACGCAGAACCTTTAGCTTCTCTTGCAATGCTGGTTTGGTGGAGATGTATTCTTTTAGCCATTTTTTGTCTGGGAAACTTCTTATTTCACTTTCCATTTTGAATGAGAGCTTATTGAGTAGAGTATTCTTGGTTGTAGGCCTTTGTTTTTCATTGCTTGGAATACTTTTTTACCATTCCCTTCTAGCTTGTAGTGTTTCTGTTGAGAAATCAGCTGATAGTCTTATTGGAGCTCCCTTGTATGTTATTAGCTCTTTCACTCTTGCTGCTTTTAGGATTCTCTCTTTGTCTTTGAATTTTGCCATTTTAATTATGATATGTCTTGGAGTGGGCCTCTTTGGATTCATCTTGATTGGGACCCTCTGTACTTCCTGAACTTGCATGACTTTTTCTATCATCAAGTTAAGGAAGTTTTCTGTCATTACTTTTTCAAACAGGTTTTCTATCCCTTACTCCTCTTCTCCTTCTGGCATCCCTACAATATGGATATTATTATGTTTCATGTTATCCTGCAGCTCTCTTAAAACCTCTTCATTCTTTTTCAGTCTTTTTTTATTTTGTTGCACTGTCTGGGAATTTTTTTTTTTTTTATTGTCCTCCAGCTCACTGATCTAATCCTCTGCTTATTTAACCTGACTTTGATTCCTTCTACCACGTTATTCAATTCATAAATTGTACTCTTCATTTCCTCCTGGCCCTTAATGATAGTTTCCATGTTTTTTTAAATGCTGGTTTAGTTCTCAGTAAGTTCCTTGCAGCTTCCATGGAGTTCTTCATAGTTCCCCTGGAGTTCTTTGTAGTTTTCTTTTAGCTTACTGAGCTCATTGAGCTTCCCTATAATCATTACTTTGAATTTCATGTCTGATAGTTTGCTTGCCTCTACTACATTTAATGCTCTTTCTGGAGATTCCTCCTTTCCTTTTGATGGGATGTTGTTTCTTTGTCTCTCCATTTTTGTGACTCCTCTTGTCTTTTTCTGCTGCTTATATTGATCTGATTTGACTTCTTGTCTTCATTTTGTGACCTTCTGTGGTGGGAGATCTATGGGATTCAGTGGTGCAGTCTCTTTGATCTCCTGAACTTGATTCTCTTGTGATGCTCTTCATGCTGTTTATTTGGGCTGTCTGGTTGTACTTGGGTTTTGGTTGTTATGTTGCTCTTTGGTGGGTCCTTCTCTCCAGCTAGTTGACTGAGAGTCACTCCACCCACCACATCTTGTACTTTCTTTACTTCCTAGATCTACCCCTGGTGACATTAAATTGTGTCCAGTCTGGGCCTAGGCAGCCTGTTCAAGACTACCAGAGATCTACTGTCTTTGTCTGTCTTCTTCATTTGTTAACGTACTCAATCTGTGATCAGCCATCAGGCTTAAGCACGGAGGGCAGGGCAAATTAATTCCTGCAGGCAGGGCTATTACTTCCCCTCAGGCTGATGCCACTTGGAGGTGAGTGGTCTGCCTGCAGTATGGAGAATGAGTAAGCACTGGGTCCCTGTCAGCTGCTCCCTCAGTTTTCTCCTCAAAGCCACCACCTCAAACTTTCCTTAAGTGTCTCTAGTCCACTCTGCCCTTTCTCTGCTAAAGCACAGGGTAAGTGGGTGCCAATGTGTTTTTGTATGTGGTCCCTTTAAGAACTATTTGTGTCTCCAGCCATCTCTCTCAGGCCAGCAAAACACCCTGTGACTTTTCACTTTTCACAGCCAGATGCTATTTTACTCTCGGCTCTGCCCAGCTGAAGATTTAGAATGCCCCCTTCTCAGGGGGAACCCCCATCTGCTGAGGTGTTTCTTTATCCCTTCAGCTGCCACCATGGGAGCCCCGCCAGCTGTCTCATGTCTCCACACTTTCTACCAATCAAGTTGTGATGAAGTGGCCGTTTCTGTCCATCCATGGTTATAAGGCTTCTCACCAGCTAGTGTTCAGTTGGTTATTCTGGATGATTTTTCCACAATTAAGTTGTAATTATGGATTGGTCCTGGGCGGAGGTTAGTGTAGTTTCCACTGCTCTTCCACCATCTTGGATCTCCTGTTTGTTTATTTTTGGAGAGGGGAAGGGAGGGAGAGAGAGAGGGTGAGAAACATTGATGTGAGAGAGAAACATCAATCAGTTGCCTCTCATATGCACCCCAACCAGGGACAGACCTCATAACCCAGGCACATGCCCTGAATGAGAATTGAACCAACAACCTTTCACTTTGTAGGACGATCAGCAACCAACTGAGCTATACTGGTCAGGGCACTGAGATTAATTTTTAAAAATACTCTTCTATATTTATTTATAGTATTTCATGCTTTTTGTGCTTTATGGTTGTGTCTTTGCACCATTTGGAGTGGATCCTGATTACACATTTTGTTCTGTGGGGAAAGTGAAAAATTCCTCCTTTCCTCTATATGTGAGAGGTTCAAAAATAGAAAGGAAAAATGAGGCATATATAACGTTCTGGGCTAGGGATGAGATAAGGCACCTTGGGGCTTCAGAGGGAAATAAAGAAGGTCATTGCAGGATGATAAAAAGAGCAGAGGATCAGTGATTAGAAGTTTGTCCTACCCTATAGAATGGTCATAAAGTTATTTTGATAATAGCTCCTTATTAGGGAAAGGTTCCTAATTAAATTTTTCTGGGTAGTTGAGAAGAGGGGAGCAAAAATTTCTCATGAGCCTGAAGACTCTCGATTGTCTTTAGTTCAAAATAATCCATATACCACAGCAGCACATCTTGGAGCAAATCTTTCTGAACCCCTACAGCTCTATATGTTTATCCTCTTCTGTAGCACAGTGTCTGAAACCTAGTGACTACTCAGTAAGCATTTGTTAAATGGATGAAAAAAATTAGCACACAAGTCTGCTAACACATGTTTCCTGAAACCATTATTTCCTGTTGCCTGTGGTACTTTATTACATCTTAGGGACCTCTGTACTGCATAGCTCCCATTTTCCTTATTTCTCACAGGAGAACTCAGAGCATTTCCCCACAGAGAAATGTTCATTGGCTTCTCAGAGGATGAGGAAACTAACAGCAGCCTCACTTCAGGTGGGGGTTTCTGGCAGAGAAGACAACCAATGGCTCTGATTGCATCTGTGTGGTTGTAGGAAACAAGGAAATAGTGACTCCCAAACCAGTAGAAAATCAGTAATAACAAAGGGCAAATGTAATTAAAGGGTCTCTGAGAAGGGAGTTGACAGCATTAGCATATTTACAAATCACAATAGGGGCATTTAGATGATCGCCTTAGATTGTAACTCCAGAGTAACCGTAATGGAGAAACGGTGAGAAGGAGAGGGGTGGGGGAACTAATTAGGGTGGGGAAGCTAATTTCACTTTAGGGCGAGGAAGCTAATCAATTTCACTTTAGGGTGGGGCACTTTACTATAAAAACAGCTTTCTCTGTCTGCTTTGCGAGTACATTCTCCTGGCTGAGGGTGCACCCGACTCTGCAGACTCTTGAATAAATGCCTCGCTTTGCTGCTCAAGTCCTGTGTCCTGGTTTTTATTGTGAGCATTTCTCACAATTTGGGGGCTCGTCTGGGATCCTCTGCCTGTGTGTGGGAAGGGGCTCTGAGCCGAGGCGGGGAGATGTGTCCTACCCGCTTTTGGGTGGCTCACTTGACCCAGGGCCCACCCTCCTCAGTGTCCGGAAACGACCCGAGACTTCTTGTTGGGACAGCAGTAGATCAACGCAGGGGGAACAAGAGCAAACACAGCAGCAACCAGGTAACCTCGTGCATGGGCCAAGGTAAGAAAATTGGACTTAAGTACTGCCTTAGTGGCTGGGCATCCTCAGGAAGCTATTGTGTGTGTGGCTGGGATGTGTCTCTAGACACGAAGCGAGTCTGAAGTGCCCCTCCACTGGGTCTGTTCTCCTGTGAGAAAAACAGCTGGAGACAGACGAAGCATCTCAGGCTGTGTGCAAAGTCTCTGTAAGAGGGTTGAGCACACAGGACTGTATACAAGAAACTTCCAGAAAGGGAAGTTGAGTATACAGGGCGTGGGTAGTAATTCTCCGGTGGAGGGTGATTGAGCTCATGGGGTCTGTGTTCAATAAATCTCTGGTAAAGGAGGTTGAGAACACAACCAGATTCAGCCACAGGAATCAGCTGAGGATGGGAAATAGAAATTCTAGGCCTAGGGAAATTCAAAGGGGTGGGGGCCAAGGAAGGCCGCACAGACATTCCACGCAACAGTCCATTAGGGAGAATGTTAGAGCACTGGGGAGAGGATCCCAGGACCAAAAGTAAGAAAAAACGGACAATGGTAAATTATTGTCGTTTCCTTTGGCCAAAGGAACCCATTGAGGGGAAATCTGTCTTCTGGCCCCAATTTGGGCCTGATGAATGTTGGGTTTGTCAAGCCCTGGTCTTATATGTGAGTGATGAGGCATCAGCTTTTTTTTGGATTATTTGTTTGTTTGTTTGTTTGTTTTTGGAGAGAGGGGAAGGGAGGGAGAGAGGCATCGCTGTGTGCTTGCCTCTCACTCATGCCCCCAGTTGGGGACCTGGCATGTGGCTTGGTCGTGTGCCCTGACTGGGAGTTGAACCAGTGACACTTGGTTTGCAGGCTGACGCTCGGTCCACTGGGCCACAGCAGCCAGGGCCAGGCATCAGCTTTTAAGGAAGAGAGGGAATATGCTCTCTGCTGATCACCACCTACCAGGAGATCCGCAGGTCTCTTCCCTGTAAAGGAGAAAGAAGATAAAGCCTGGGACCCTCTGTCCTATCTCCCACTGCCTTATAGCGTTGGCCAGCCGGTGGCCAACTGGGCGGAGGCACTGCCGACAGACAGTACAGATGGAAGAGGCCAGGAACACCTAGCAGATACCCCACCAGTATCCACCCTCATGACACCTAAGGCACCGGTGGGAACTTATTCTAGATTAAGAAAAGAATTAGAACAATGTAAGAAAGACCTGAAGAACTTCCCCATTCCCTCAGAGCAGCCGCTGTTTCCCCTTAGGGAGGTCTTCATGGGTCCAGGACATATTGGAGGAGTCAAATGTTCCTTCAACAAGCACTGAAGTTAGAAACTTCAAGCACGATATGAAGCACTTGGTAGAGGACCCCTTTGGATTGGCAGAACAATTAGATCAGTTCCCTGGACCCAGCATATACATGTGGACAGAATTAATGTCTATACTAGACATCTTCAGTGGGGAAGAGAAGTGAGTGATCAGACGGGCTGCTATGAGGATATGGGAATTGTCCCAGCCTAACAAAAGTGTCCCAGTATAAACCCCGAATGGGATAACAGGCCAGAGGATAGGGCTCAGATGAGAGACCTTAAGAGCCTTGTCATCAGGGGAATCAAGGAGTTCGTTTCCCAAGCACAGAATGTCTCCAAGGTATTCGAGATACAGCTCCATCAGCATTCCTATTCAGGGACCAGATGAGGAAGTATTCTGGTCTAAATCCAGAGAATGCTGTAGGACAGGGACTCTTAAAAGACACCGTTGTAACAGAAAATGGCCAAATATTTGTAAGAAATTGCAGAAGGTAGATGAACTAGTTCACCTTGGTTGGTTGTGTGGTTCATGGCAATCTTTCTAGGGAAGGAACGAAGGTTGCTTTCCTGAGAAATGGCTAGGAGGAAACTTAAGGCACAATGGAAAACTTGAAGGACTTATAAAAGCATGGGTTTTACAGGCAAGGCCAGATGGCAGGTGTGTGGCTCAGCTTTTGTGCCCAGAGGGCAGACTGAAGGTCAACCCAAAGGTTCTTTGTGTGAGTTCCAGCAAAGCAGACTTAAAAGATTTATGTGGTCAACTGCTGCTCTTGTTGTGTTTATGCAAATGAACAGGCTAAATTAAAACTGAACTTAATGCAGTCCCTTTAATAACAAGGAGGGTAATCTTAAGGAGAAAAATCATGATTTGAAGAAAATCACAATGCTCAGTGGTAGACTATAAACTAGTGCAGCTAACTGTGTCTATAAAGTTTATTTTAATTAAAAGTTTGTCTTCATTCGAAAGTTAAACCAGGTCTGTGACATTATCAAAGATGCTTAATTTACAGGCAAGAAGAATGTCAAATGCCTTGCAACTGGATATCTTCCCAATAAGATAGTCTTGCAAATTTAGAGACTGGTTTGTGAATTGTGTTGTGTGAATTAACATGTGTGTTCTTTCTGTTTTCATAGGGCATAAGCCTATGATCTCATTACCTGAGTGATTGTCTGTACATACAAGCCTCACTTAAGAAGCCCATCTGCATAGCCACCTCCTGAGACTCAACAGTTTGGTTGAACTAAGTGGTTGGGTTGGCGAAGTATGGGTTGGTCTGTGGGCTCACTTTAAAATTGGTCTCTCTTTTGTCTAAAATAACTTTAAGCAAAGGAGCTCCTCCCCCAAACTGCCAGCCTCTTCAGTGCAACCCTCTTCTTCTGACACTGAACCAGCCACAGGCCTTAAGTCAGGAACTCCGTGTGGCTACCAGAGTTTACGGCCTAGGAGCTGATGTATCTGGCATAGATCCAGTAGGGTGGCTAGGTCTTCACTTAGTGACAATCCTCCTTCCCTAGAAAATCTAACTACACCCCCCTCACCTCCCAGACCTCAGAAACACCTCAGAAAAGACCCCAGAATGATCCAGCCAAGGTAAAAGTTTTTAAGGTATTAGATCTCAGACAAACCTTAGAGATAGAGACTGGGTACGGAGACGCAAATGCTTGGGTAGAATGGGTCAAATTTATCGTTAAATCCCTGAATAAAAGCACCTGTTACGCTTGCACCACAGGGAGACCCCAGGCACAGGTCATACCATTTCCACTAGGCTGGGACTCTGATCCCTTGGGAATGGCCTGTATGCTCGCTCTCTACCAGGATGAGAATGCATGGGGAAATGACACTTGCAGAAGCTTGTCTCTCCTCTTCCCTCTATAAGGAGTAATGGAACTCAATCCCTCCCTTCATACTCAGTGGGGCCCATGAATTACTCTTCTTGACTCTCTAGGTGAGAAGCGAATTCAGGTACCCCTGCAGAAGAACTCCGAACATGCACTCATACCAGATATGCGAGCCACCTTCACAGTGGGGCTGGCGACTATATTCCCCTCTGAATCCCCAGAGCAGATGGTCTGGTGGTATTGTGGACAGAGGAATCTGTGGAAAATCCTACCTGACAGGTGGAGTAGAACTTGTGCCCTGGTTCAATTGGCTATCCCATTTACCCTAGCATTTCCAAAACCGATCCAGACTGCCCCTGCTAGGAAAAAGAGGTCAATGGTGCCTGGTGGATCCTTTGATCCTCATATCTATATTGACGCCATTGCGGTCCCCAGAGGAGTTCCAGATGAGTTTAAAGCTAGAAATCAGATAGCGACAGGGTTTGAGTCAGCGCTCTTCTGGTGGTCAACAATTAATAAAAATGTTGATTGGATAAACTATATTATAATAACCAGCAGAGGTTTATCAATTATAGTAGGAATGCTATAGAAGGAATTGCTCAACAATTAGATGCCACCAGTCGAGTGGCTTGGTAGAACAGGATGGCACTGGATATGATGTTGGCAGAAAAGGGAGATGTATGTGTAATGCTTGGAGGACAATGTTGCACCTTTATCCCTAATAATGCAGCTCCTGATGGATCTATCACTAAGGCTCTGCAGGGACTAACTACCTTAGCAAATGAACTAGTGAAAAACTCAGGTATTGACAATTCCATAACAAGATGGTTAGAAAGTTGGTTTGGCAACTGGAAAGGAATGATCTCATCAGCTCTTGTATCCCTCCTAGTGGTAGCAGGCATCCTCACAGCTTTAGGATGTTGTATTACTTCATGCATCAGAGGTTTAGTTCAGAGACTAATTGAGACTGCACTAACTAAACAAATGCCAGCAACTTTTCATAATCTCCTCCTCCTAGAGGCCAAAGGGAATCCTGACTATGAGGAGGAAAATCGAGAAATCCTCCTTAGATTCAAAGGGATAAATAGAATGGTTTGAGTAGTCAATTTTCCAAAAGAGACAGGGGGGAATTGTAGAAAACAAGGACATAGTGACTCCCAAACCAGTAGAAAATTAGTAATAACAAAGGGCAAATGTAATTAAAGCGTCTCTGAGAAGGGAGTTGACAGCATTAGCATATTTACAAATCACAATAGGGACATTTAGATGATCACGTTAGATTGCAACTCTAGAGTAACCAGTAATGGAGAAATGGGGAAGAAGGAGAGGGGTGGGGGAGCTAATCACTTTCACTTCAGAGTGGGGCACTTGACTATAAAACCAGCTTTCTCTGTCTGCTTGGTGCGCACATTCTCCTGGCTGAGGGTGCGCCCAACTCAAGTCCTATGTCCTGGTTTTTATTGTGAGCATTTCTCACATGGTGTTTACCTACCCAGTCTTGCTGAATCCTTTTTCATAACGTGGGGTGGCACTACAGTATGCCTAGCTCTGGAACATAGAAAACATTCTCTTCTATGTCTGGACCTGAAAAGCACTGCAGAAGTTAACCCAAAAGTCCTGGAAAAGTACACTTTTCTCCAGTACTTGAGAACCACAGCAGGTCTTTTTATCTTGGTGTGCAGTGATTGGTTCTGGTTTACAGAATGTAAATTAAAAACATAATGTGTGAAGACAAAAGGAAAACTTGGGGTGTAAAGGCACCCTCATGTGGCAAGCAACTGATGTTGTCACATAAATATGAATGTGTAGATGTGGTAGCAGAGAGGGAAGGCAGGGAGACAAAGAAGAAATATTCAGGTGGCCCCAACTTTCACTGTCCTGCATCCAAATCTTCTTCCAACAAAACTCGTTCCAGAAGTACACTTCTGCTCCTCTTGCCCTCTGGCCTGTTCCAATCAAGAATTCATGCATCAGCTGTACTGGGCACGACTTCTCAGATTCCAACATGGAAAAACATAAACGGCTTCTGACCCAGGGTCCAGAACTGCCACAGAAGGAGAGGCAGGAGCTCAATTGTTACAGAGCAGGGTCCCCAAAGAGATGGGAGGGGCTTTAACCATAAAATAGTGACGAAAGGCTTACAGGGCTTATGTAAAATTCTGAGTGGCTGCAATTAGTCACCCTGCCCACTGCGTCACAGGACACAGTCAGGGACTTAAAAATAAGGTGGCAGGCATTTTGGAAGAGAATACCTTGTGGCTTTGAAAGGAAAGGAAGAGCTCGATGCAGTTTATAAGGAGGCTGGGAATTCCACCCCGTTCTGCACTAAGAGCTGGAGGGCACCATAACACAGGCAAAACCTCCCCAGTCAGGCTCGAATGATTGCGAGCTGCTGGTAAAACTGAACTGTGTTTGGGAAGTAGGGAAACAGTATCTCTGACTTTTCTAAAACTAGCCTGGTTTGGTAGCGGGAGGCAGAACTGTGTGTTTGTGGGTGTTTGAAAGAAAATAAGACTTAACAGCAGAAACCCACCAATAATCTAAATTTGTATAACCTTTAAATAAACAATTCTTTTTTCTTTTCACCAAAATCTGACATTGAGAGTTATGCTGCTGGCGGTGGGCAATTGAGCCCCTCATAACTGGAAAGCTCATGGGTTCTGTTACAAAATGACAGACAGTTCATGACTTGGAGGAAATGGCTCTTCCTGTCATAGGAAGAGCCAGTACATCCTGAGAAAGCCACTTGTACAGAGCTGGAGCCCCACCTGGCCTAGAGGGCATGCACATGAATTTGCCACTTTAGGGGGATGGGGGATGGAGAGTATGCTTGAGGCTTCAGTTGATCAGACAGAATCTGACACAGGCTCCAGGGGAGAAGGTTCATAAGAGGGAAGCAAGGAGTCAAATGTTCCAAGATCAGCTCAGCAAACACAGGTACAGAAACTGAAGAAAAAAGCCAGAGTGGAGATGAAATACTTCCTTCATTTAGACACTGGCTAGCTCACATGGGTGAGAACTCTGCTGTGTGGGGGGAGTGTGGGCACATGTTTAGCTTGATTGTGACTGGGGATTCTGATAAATAACACACGGGCAACCAGGGTGTTACTGGACAGGGGCCTGGCCATGAGCGGGTCTACCTAGGGCCAGCCTGTAGTGTGCAGGTTCTTGACTTTGTGTAGGAAAGATTTCACAATATGAGTCCAGGTGACTATGAGGGTATGCTTATTAGAGCTGGGCCTAGCATAGAAGAAGAAACTGGAGACTCCTGGCTGGGCTGCCTTAGCTCACTGAGAAGTTAGAGAGAAGAGAGCCTTGGAGACAGTTTCAGGGAATTAGCCTGGAACAAGCTGCCCCTGACTATTGCTCCCCTGTTTTCAAGTCTCGGGGTCCCTTAGAGTTTAGGAGACTTGTGCCTGTGGGAGAAGAAGAAAGGGAAGGAGAGAAAGGGAATGGCAAGGGCTACTCCTCAGAGGGAGAGTCCCTGCTGGGTCCTTTGTCTTGAGGCTTTTATCTCTCTCTTGCAGGCAGGAATCTTAGGGGAGGTCTCAGGAGAGTGTTCAGCAGAATATTCATCAGTTTTCCAGAAGTGCCCTTTCAGGGTCCTGGTCACCACTGATTGGTCAGTGACAGGGCAGGGGGTCATTAGTCATTGTAGCTGGTCCTGGAGCTGAAATGCAACTGAGGCCTAGATGTTATGTCTAGGGAGATGACCTTTTATATCTGGCTGTAAAGTGCCTGGCCAGTTTGTGGAGCTATCTGTCTCAGTTTCTCTATCCATTTGCCAAGGAATTTTCCTAGCTTCTTACTATCCTGCCTCAAGGGGAAGGGTGGTATATCAGTTACCTATTATTGCATAACAAAGTGTTCCCAGACTTAGTGGCTTAGAACAATACACATTTATTATCTCCAGTTTCTGTGTGTCAGGAGTCCAAGCACAGCTTCACCTGCTCCCCTGCTCAGGGTCTCTCCAAGATGCCAGCTAGAAAAGAGCTGCTTCCAAATTCATTCTGTTTCTCACAGGCTGTGAGACTGAGGGCCTCAGTTCTTTGCTGGCTGTTGGCCAGAGGCTGCTTTCAAGTCCTCTTGTCCAACATGGCAGCTGTGTCATCCAACTGTGCAAGCCAATAGGACAATTAAGAAAGTCTGCTAGCAGAGAGAAGGCACAATCTTTTGTAACCTAATCATGAATGTGACATCCCATCCCCTTTGCCATAGTCTATTGGTCAGAAGAAAGTCAGGAAACCAGAGCAATGGTGAAGGGAAGGAAATTATACAAGGGCACCAATATAGGAGATGGGATGGGATCATTGAAGGCCTGCCTAGAAGTCTGCTTCCCATAAGTACAGAAGTACCTGGAGAAAAATACCTAAATCTATAATTCCCTCTTGTCTAGATTGTTCTTGAGAATTATTTAAGGAGACAACTTTTTAAATGAATTAAATGACAAGAAAAGTTAGAAAAATGCCAGTCTTTCTAAAACATTTTAGGGTTGATTTCCTAACAGTTTATAAGCACTAGACTTAATCTCTAAGGAGACTGCCTTTTAAAAATAGTAATTAGCCCTCGCTGATGTGGCTCAGTGGGTTGGGTACCATCCTGGTCTGGGCACGTGCCTGGGTTTCAGGCCAGGTTCCTGGCTGGGGGAGTGTAACAGGCAACTGGTAGATTTTTCTCTCTCACACATCAGTGTTTCCCTCCCTCTCCTACTTTCTCTCTTTCCCTCTCTAAAAATAAAATATTTTTTGTAATAGTCATTAATGAAAATACGTTACTCACTTTTAATTCATTAAAACCAGGGTTTCCTCACCCCCACTCCTACACCTCATCAAATTCAGTGTATTGTCTTGGGGGAGAGTCTGAGAGTGTTCCATTTGCCTATTGCCACATAACAAGCCATCCCAAGGTTTAATGGTTTAAAGCAACGTGTATTTTTGCTCCAAGTCCCGCAATTTAGACGTGTCTGCTCTCCTCAGCATCATCTAGCAAGGCTTGAAGGCAGGGAGCTGTAATCTGAAGTCTTTCTCACTCACATGCCTATAATTGGTGCTGTCTCTCAGCTCAAGCTGTAGCCAGGATGCCCAGAGGTGGCCCTTCTATGTCGTTGCTTGGGCTTTCTCATAGCATGGTGCCTGGGTTCCCAGGAGGAGCATCCTGAGAGAAAGACAGACAGAGTGTATCACCTTTTATGATTTAACCATGAAAATCACCTAGCATTGTTTCCACCATTGTCTCAGGTCAGCTGGATTCAAGAGAAGGAAACATAGATCGCATATCTTGATGGAGGAGTCTCAAGGTCATATGGTAAGAAGGGCACTTGGGATGGAATTCATCTTTGGAAAACACAATCTGCCACAGAGAGTAAACTAACCCCCTGCCATCCTTGAACTTTCATGAGTGTTACTGACAACAGACATCAGTAAGTAAGCAGATGTGTACAGTCATGAAAAAAGAGGCAGCAGGTATAAATGTTGACAAATGGAAGTACAGTCCTTTCTACCTCTTCTCCCACTGGGGCAGGAGTTGGGAACAGATCTACCTAAACTGAGAGAAGAGACAAGGGTGCGGGTCACTGGCCAAGCTTGTGGGCTTAGGATCCTCATTGTCCTGTTATTAGCCTATAAATATCCCTGTGTTCATTTTCTATTGCTGCAAAACAAATTTCTACAAATTTAGCAGCTTAAACCATACCCATTTATTACTTCACAGTTTTATGGGTCCGAAGTCCAGGCAGTTATGGCTGGGCTCTACTAAGGTTACTATGAGGATGAAATGAAGATGCTGGTGGCTGGGCTTTGGAGAAGAATCTGTAAATACTCCAGAAATTGTATCTTATTAGAGGAAGCTTCTAACCTCCATTCTTCTCTGCTGGGTGCTGCAAGGGAGTGTTTGGCCACCAGAGGACGCAAAAACCACAATCCCCGTCGCCTGGGAGGGTTGCCTGAGTTCCAGCTCCCTTCTGCCACTGTGGTTCCGTTACCTGCAGCACCACAATTGCCTGATATCTTGCAAGAAAAGCGGAATCTCAGACCCCAAACTCAAAACTGCTCAATAAAATCTGCATTTTGGCAAGACTCCAGACCATTCATGTGAACATTGACGCTTGAGAGGCACTCCAGCTTAGTGGTCCTCAGTCTTCATTGCTTGTTAAAATCACCCAAGGAACTTAAAAAATCCCTGATGCAAGGGCACCCCCCACCACCCTGAGTTTGATTTTAACAATCCTGAGAACTGGATTGTTAAAAACTCCCCTAAGGATTTTATTTTATTTATTTTTTATAAGGTAGAGTCCTCATGATGGGATGAACACTCTTTATTTATTTAATATTTTATTTATTTTTAGAGAGGGGAAGGGAGTGAGGGAGAAAGAGAAGGAGAGAAACATCAATGTGTAGTTGCCTTTCACAGGCCCCCAATTGGGGACCTGGCCCACAACCCAGGCATGTGCCCTGACTGGGAATCAAACCAGCAACCCTTTGGTTCACAGGCCAGTGCTCAATCCACTGAGCCACACCAGCCAGGGCACCTGAGGATTTTATTAATGTGCAGCTAAGGTTGAGAGCCTCCATGAATCCAGCTCATTCTGTTACAGAAACAGGGGAGTCCAAAAATCCCCAGGGTTTGTGGCTGGGGGATGGGGAGAAGGAAGCAGCTTTCAGAATGCCTCCACATGCCTGAGGCTGGTGGCTAGTGTCTTTTTTATGCAAAATGGCTTTAATGCATCCCTCGGGTAGATGGGAGGGGACTTGGACCAGGGGATGATATGGAGAAAGCACACAGAGCCTGCGTGAGGTTCTGTGAATGGTCAGAACTGGTTACTGCACCCACTGCATCAGAGGACGTAGTCAGGGATTTAAAAATGAGCGGCAGACATTTTAGCCAGGCTGACCATGCGGATTTAACTGAGGCTGAGGCTGACCATGCGGATTCAACTGGGGCTGAGGCTGACCATGTGAATTAAACTGGGCACAGGCTGACTGTGCGGATTTGACTGAGGCTGAGGCTGACTATGTGAATTTAACTGGGACTGACGATGCAGTTTTAAGGAAGGGACATACCTTGCTGCTTTGAAAAGGAACAGACTGACCATGTGGATTACAAAAGGACTAACTATACAGTGTACAAGGAGGCTGAGACTCCATGAGGTTCTGGATTAAAAGCTGGTGGACCCTATAACACAGACGAGGTCTCCCCAATCAGAACTGAGTGATTGGCAGCTGCTGGTAAAGCTGAACTGTGTTTGGAAAGCAGGGAAACGGTTTCTCTAACTTTTCTAAAGCTAGCCTGGTTTGGTAGGGGGGAGGCAAGGATATGTGCTTATGGGTGTTTAAAGAACATAAGACTTAACAACAGAAATCCTCAAATAACTAAATCTATATAACTATTAAATAAACAATTCTTTTTTCTTTTCACTAAACTCTGGTATTGAGAGTTATAATTTTGGCAGTGGGCAATCGGGCCCCTGACTAAAGAGCCCGTGGGTTTGTTTTCAATTGGAGCAGCCCAGGGGTTCTGTAACAATTCCACACTGCAGAACCTTGTGCATGAGTGGAGCTGTGCTGCGCAGACCCCCACTGCCTGGTGTAGGTGGAGAAGGGCATAAACCCCACACCCACGGATCTCTGGGAGTACAAGACCCCAGACCTCAGCGTCTTCCTGGTTATAATTAAGTCAGGACAAATGTGAAAATATGAAACACTGAAGAAGTGTTATCACATATTCAAAGGACTTCAAAGACCCAGGTCAAGCACCAACTCCTTCAACAGTAATTGTAATCCCCCTTGCAGATGCTCAGTGATGATGCTACCTGATCGGTGCTCCAGGACTGGTGATGGTGCCTCACCAGTCCAGGCTTCTGGAGAGCAGGAGATGTGTTGATTCTCTCCTGGCAGAATGCAACACATGATGCATCTTCCAGAACTGCTACATGACCTGGGCAGACCCCAGCTGGTGGTAGACCCAATAAACTGAACCTCAAGAAAAAAGGTACCTGAAGAAGAGAGAAACTCAGCATTTCAGGAGGAACTCTGAAAAATATTTATCCTTTCCCATTTATAGAGCATTTTGAAATTTCCAATGCACTTTTATGTGCATTATTTCATTTCCACAATACCCACCTGCATTAGATTACCTTGGTACAGATGTGGAAAAATAAGTGACAAGAGAGGTAAATGGTTATGTTGAAATTTGCAAAACGAGTCAGGAAGAATTAGAACAAGAAATTGATTTCCTGAGTTTCTCAGCACTATGTCCAGGATGTGTCAATATCCCACTTCTGGCTGCTCTTTCCTCACCACATGAGAACATTCCCTCGGATTTTGTCTTTGTTCTTCCTTCTCCATTCTCCTCCCCAAGTTGAGGGTTTGTTTTGTCATTCTGGAATTCTCAGTTAATCTGCTACCAAATGTCCACTGACCTATATCATTTCTCATTTTCTATAGAAGATTCACTAGGTGTGGAGTAAATTCTCAATATTTGGTAGCAATTATGATAGTATTTCTTGTTGTATCTCTAATGCTTTAACAAAATATTTGTGGAATGAGTGAATTATGAATAAGGTGAAGGGATTTGTGAAATAAAATCTGAGAGGGAGGAAGCAGACTCAGAAGAGTAATTGGCCACAACCACGAGTCTGCAGGTGGTATGGGGGGCAAGGTTCTAACCTCTGAACCAACAGCTGTGGCAGACGGGGTATGTAGAAAAGAATACTGTCAGAACCACGGGGAGGGAGATGATTTTATCTTCTCAAATGATTGCTAAATCTCCTGCATTCCATTCCTTTTCTGTTCCTCTCAATGGTGCAGAAAACGGAAGTTAAAAGTCTGAATATTTCCTGATCCAAGGAAATGCTATGTTGTTCTTTAGAGAATTCAGTAAACCTCTGAATGTTGACTCTTTGATTCAGTGCCTTCCTGCTCCCCTCTTTCTCCTGTCAAGTGCCCTTACTCCTCTGGACTCAGAAACCTTTCTTCTTGGGTCCCTAAACAACTCTCCTCCCTAGACAGCTGAGATGTAGGAAGGATGTGAAATGATGTGCTCTGGCTTCATCTCATGTTTCTGCCCATCAGAATGAGGCCCCATCTTGAGCCCACTCCTCCTGACCAGCTAAGCTTGCCCTTCTCCCATGGCTTGCTTCCCACCTTCTTCCTTGAGTCCTGGCCATCCAAGAACCTGCAGTGCCTGTGCAGGGTGGGGATGTGGCCAAGACTCCTGCTGAGCCCATGCTGCCCTGGCATCAGGAATCAATGTCTGACATCCAGGCTGCAGGAGGCCTCATGAGGGGCAGATGATGGCAGGTGAAGAGGCCACCATCACTGGTCACCAAGACTGATGATAGGCAGGCTGAGGGAAGAGCAATGGTAACAAGGTGAAGTGCTTTAGGAACTACACCCCAGGATAAAGGAAAGAAAAACTTTGTTTCCCCATTCTCAGATCACTAGGGAAGAAACTTACATGAGTGCTTGGGTAAAAATAAAGAGTATTATGTACGAAAATGTTTAGGCATATCATGTACAGTATTGCCTCACTTATTGCGGGTATTATGTTCTAGACCCTCCCGCAAAGTAGGAACCTTACGTTTATTCTACACTTTAAACCTACGTAACTTTAACTACATATACAGTACCGCAAAATCCTGCAATACAGCAAAAAATCCGTGATGAATAATGAAATATAATATTTTTAAAAATCCCGCGATACAGTGAGGCTGCAATAAGTGAACCGTGATATAGCAAGGGACTACTGTACTTCCATCACTTGGATTCTTAGAATTGAAATTATTGGGACCAATAAATGCAGACTTTTTCAATTTTAATTTCAATAGAAATTTTAATAGAAAAAGTGACATATTTCAACAAGCTGTTGTCTCCTTTAACCCTGGCTGGTTTGGCTCAGTGGATTGAGCGTCGGCCTGCGAGCTAAGTGTCGCTGGTTCGATCTTCCAGTCAGGGCACATCAGAGAAGGAAAACTCTGACTCCAAAAAACCTCCGCTGCCTTGCGGCATACCTCTTCAGGGGAAAGGCTAAGGGAGTAAACCCCGACAGAAAATCCGGAGCCGGAGTCCCTAAGGCGGTTTGACGTTGTAGTCAACACCGGCAACTCCTGTGGCGCACCTGAAGCCAAGCTGTATCGACTCCGTCTTTCCCTTGGACCCTTCAGCTGCGAAGAGAGGGGGGGTCTGCTGCATGGGCAACAGCAGACCCTCCATATCACCCTGCCCAGGCTCTGTAGCTTCAGCTTCACTGGAGAGGACACTCCAGCGTCATCGCAAGATGTCGATTCAACACGAGAGGAGACAGATACCGTGTCACTCCCGAGTCGGACTGCACAGCCATTCTCGGCGGTGCAGATAGACTCTTAAGAAGCTACACCATCGTCTCTCGAGACGGACGGCTGCCGACGATGTCTCCTTTACCCCATGTTTTCTCATTCCTGATTCTACTCTCCAGAATTAGCCATGCTTTTTTTGGTGCATATGTCTATTTTGATCTTCATGTTTACAAATAATAAGTTTGTATGTAGTCTTGATTTTTTAGTTTTATACATTACCAATTTACTTTTTACTAGATGATGATAAATTAGTTTTTACCACTCCTCTCCCAGACACATATTACCTTCCCTTCCATCCATCCCCAAAAGTTATTTCAAGATTTTTATTGTCAATGTTCAGCGATTATATTATGTTTAGGAAAATGTCAGAGCTTTGCTATATAGTGCGCTGTGACTTACATTTCATTGTCACATAACCTTTTTGTTTTCTTAACAACTAGAGCTAAAATTTGCCCTTTTTGTTCCCCTCTGAATAATTTAACCTCCAATATTTTTGTTCTTCTGCTCTAAGCTGAACTGGCTGTTCTTTCAGCCAGCTGCCGAGATTTCAGGCTGGAACTTCCCTTCACCATCATGTATGTTAATTATCCCATTTTCTCTTTCCTTGTTTTTTTGTTTTGTTTTGTTTTGTTTGTTTTTGTTTAGTTGGTTGGTTGGTTTTTTTGTATTGTTTTGTTTGTTTTTGTTGGTTAGTTT
The DNA here is from genome assembly GCF_987537825.1 of Furipterus horrens. Classification (NCBI taxonomy): domain Eukaryota; kingdom Metazoa; phylum Chordata; class Mammalia; order Chiroptera; family Furipteridae; genus Furipterus; species Furipterus horrens. The sequence goes on from NW_028327183.1 coordinate 35,563,994, forward strand.
TTTTGTTTCGTTTCGTTTTTGTTTTGTTTGTGGAAATATCTTCCAGGAGCTTCCTGAGAGAGTCCTAACCTTCAGAATTGCTTGGGAGGCAATTTTTTAGACACTGTATATCTGAAAATTGATAGTTTGATAAAGTATAGGTTAAATAGCTTTTCCCCAGAGTTTCCAGCATATAATTTTCTTTTTTCTTTCTGAAAACTTTTAGAACCGATGTTCTGAGTATTATTATCATATTTTAACACCTGTGCTGGACTTCTAATTTCTTTCACTTGTGGGGATTTTTCTTCTATTTCTTTAATGCTTTTTCACTGCTGTATTTTCTGGTTTCTCTTTTTTGGGTATTTATGGACTTATCTAATCTTATCTTTTCTCTTATCCATTTTGTTTTATACTCTACTTTCTAGTTTTCCTTTTAGTGCATATGCCATTTAACCCTTAGTGCATATGCCATTTGTCTGTTAAAATACCCTTCTATTTATAGTTCTCTAGGAGTTTTTAATCAAAAACCAATCTTGAGCGTCAGCCTGCAAGCCAAGTGTCTCTTGTTTGATTCCCAGTCAGGGCACATAACTAGGTTGCATGTCAGGTCCCCAGTTGGGGGCGCAAGTGAGAGGCGACCACACAGTGGTGTTTCTCTTTCTCCTTTCCTCTCTCTAAAAATAAATAAACAAATAAACAAACAAATAAATAAATTCTTTAAAAAAAAACCAATCTTGAAACTTTTAGAAATGTTTTCCTTGCATCTTTGGGTGTGTTAATGTGTTGAATTGCATTCATTGATATTCTGTGTTAAACTATCCTTGTATTTTGGTCATAAACCCAAATGCAAGATTCAGTTTGCTAATTTTTTTAGGATTTTTGCATCTATTCTTATGAGTAAAATTTCCCTATTTTTTAATCTGAAAAACAAAAATTAGTTGTTTTACTCTCTCACTGTCCATTTAGATCTGCCCACATATTGGTCACTTCTATTGTTCATTATTCCACCTGACAGCTCATATCTTCTCTCAGGTATTGCTCCTTTCTGCAGATTCAAATTATTTAGAATTTCCTCTATTAAGGATCTGAGGATCTGTTTATAACACAATATTTCAGTTTTTATTTGTCCAAAAATGTGTTTATTTCATCTCCAGCTTTGAGAGACTGTGGGGAAGAGAGTTCTGGGCTGGCAACAACTTTTTCTCAGCCCATAGGAGGCATGATCTTCTGGCTTCTTGTTCTCATTTTTGCTGTTGAGAAATCAGCAAAAATTTTGATTTCATATCAATAACTATCTTTTATTTCCACTGCCTTTAAGATCGTCTCATTGTCTTTCATGTTCTCTGGTTTCCAAGTGTACATTTTATTATTACTCTATGTATTTATTTTCTACTTTATTTATTTTCTTTTTATTTATTTACTTATTCTATAATTTATTCTTTGGGTTTGTTAGGCTTCCTAGCCCAGCAGCATTTTCAGTTGAGCAGTCTTCATCTGAGATTGTTTTAAGGTTGCTTTTCTCTTTTTGTCTTTTGATAACTTTGTACATTTGGATCCTTTTTCCAACATCTGTTGAATGAAAAATTTCAAATACACAGGAAAGTTGAAGGAACTGTATAGTGAACACCTGTATAGCCACTTCCTAAATTCTCATTAACATTTCATTGTACTTGCTTCTTACTTTTCATGCATCAAAAGTAACTTGCAAACATCAGGTGTCCACCCCAACCCATCAGCTCTAAACACTTCTAGTTACCTCTGACCCATGAGCTTTGGGGGGAGAGAGGGAAGCTTTTGCTTCTGCCCTGCAGGAAATATCCCTGGTTTCCACTGAAGTTTCTCATTCAGAGGACTGTGTGCTTATGGAGCTGTTTAACCTGCCTTGCCCTGCCCCAGCAGGCCAGGGGAGATAGCAAGAAAACCCTTACAATGCACCTTACAATCTCCCCTGTCTCCAAATCAATGCCAGGCAGGTCCAGCAACGTTCCAGCTGCCAGGTTGTGCATCCCACTCTTCAGATCCCAGTCAAGTGACCACTGTTTGCTCATCTGGAGGAGCCTCTGGTACTGGCGGGCTCTGCCTGAAGTCATAACCGTGGGCACTCCCTCTGGCTTCGGCCTAGACCCATTTGGCTTTCATTATACTGGGAGCCTTTCTTCTCAAGCCATGGTCTGGTCTTTTAGACCCTCCCTAGTTATGCCAGAAATGGGGCCTAAGGTCTCCTTGCTTGTCTGTCATAATTCCTAAAAGAAAATGTTCAGCAAAAGTTTTATTTGTGAAAAATGTTAACAAAAAATGTTAAAGTCATGAGGATGGGTGGCTTGTGGAGAGGGGCACAAGGAAACTTGGAAGTGATGGATATGTTGGTTAGCCTGTTTGTAGTAATGGTTTCATGGGTATACACATATGTCAATATCAAATATCACACTGTATGCTTGAAATATGTGCAGTTTCTTATATATCAATTGTGCTTCAATAAAGCTGTAAAATAGTTTTAATGTTGATGATATATTGCAACTTGTCATTAAATTTGTATTTTTTAATATTTACTAAGGTATAACACACATACAATAACATGCATAAATCTTAAATTTATAGCATAATTAATGTTTCATATATATACCATCACCACTCATTTTAAAATATAGAATACTTTTCACCCTTCAGAAGCTCCCAGTAATTACCCACTAGAGGTAATCACTATTCTGACCTCTGGCACCATAGATTAATTTTGCCTGTTTCTGAAATTCCTATTAATGGAAAGGCATCCATGTTGATGCTTGTAGCAATAGTTTGCATGTTTTCATTGTCATGTAGTATTTCATTTTATGAATATATCACAATTTATTTAATCATTATATTGTTGATGGATATTTGGGTTGTTTCAAGATTTAGGCTACTATGACTAAAGCTGCTATTGTTACAGAACCCCTGGGCTGCTCCAATTGAAAACAAACCCACGGGCTCTTTAGTCAGGGGCCCGATTGCCCGCCGCCAAAATTATAACTCTCAATACCAGAGTTTAGTGAAAAGAAAAAGAATTCTTTAACAGTTATATAGATTTAGTTATTTGCGGATTTCTGTTGTTAAGTCTTATGTTCTTTAAAACACCCATAAACACATATCCTTGCCTCCCCCTACCAAACCAGGCTAGTTTTAGAAAAGTTAGAGAAACCCTTTCCCTACTTTCCAAACACAGTTCAGCTTTACCAGTAGCTGCCAACCATTCAATTCTGATAGGGGAGACCTCATCTGTGTTATCGAGTCCACCAGCTTTTAATCCAGAACCTCCTGGATTCTCAGCCTCCTTGTAAACTGTATAGTCATTTTGTAATCCACATGATCAGTCTGTTCCTTTTCAAAGCAGCAAGGTATGTCCCTTCCTTAAAACTACATCATCATTCCCAGTTAAATTCACATGGTCAGCCTGTCCCCAGTTAAATCCGCACAGTCAGCCTCAGCCTCAGTTAAAATGTCTGCCGCTTATTTTTAAATCCCTGACTACGTCCTCTGATGCAGTGGGTGAGGTAACCAGTTCTGACCATTCACAGAATCTCACGCAGGCTCTGTGTGCTTTCTCCATATCATCCCTGGTCCAAGACCCCTCCCATCTACCTGAGGCTTTGGGTGCATTAAAGCCATTTTGCATAAAAAAGACACTAGCCACCAGCCTCAGGCATGTGGAGGCATTCTGAAAGCTGCTTCCTTCTCCCCATCCCCCAGCCACAAAATGGGGCTTTTTGGACTCTCCCGTTTCTGTAACACTATTAACATTCTTGTACATTTCTTTCAGTGTCTGTCTTTTCTCTTGGGTGATGTAGTAGTGGGTAACCAGACTCTTGCTCTCATTTCTCAGAACAGGTAGTGGTCTGCTGAATGTACAAGAGTTGAGAATGGCCAGGCATGGTTGTGCAGGCCTATGGTCCCACCTACTCAGGAGGCTGAGGCAGAGGATCTCTTGAGCCCCGGAGCTCTGGGCTGTAGTGTGCTATGCCATTTGTGAGTCCGCACTAAGGTAGGCATCAGTATGGGAACTTCCCAGGAGTAGGGGACAACAATGTTGCCTAAGGAGGGGTGAGCTGACTCAGGTCGGGAAATGGAGCAGGTCAAAACTCTAAGACTGATCAGTAGCGGGATTACACCCGTGAACAGCCACTGCACTCCAACCTGGGTAACATAAGCAAGACCTTGTCTCTTTTGCACCCTCCATGATTTAATGTAATAAAAATCAAAACAAACAAAAACACAAAAAGTTGAGGGTTGTCCCAACCAACTTGTCATTGTGGACCTGCAAGCCTCCCGCACTGCAGTGTGGGCCTCTGTGAGAAGGTGCTTTATCTAGAGATGTCTGGTCCTTGCAGGGCCTGTTTCCCAACTCCTGCCCTTCCTTTTCTCAGGCATCAGGGGCAAGGCTAGTTGTTTCCTATAAAATTATTCATACATAAGTGTTTAAAAATATTTTTAAATAAAAGCAAAAAAATGCATAATACCAATACATAAAACAGAAAAAAATTAGCTATACCAAACCTAACCTGTTTGGAGGACTGTCCTTATAGGCCTGACTGTGGAGCCAAATGAAATCTTTCCAGTTCCTCCCTTCTTTGGTCTCTTTCCAAGCAAGCATGCATTGCCTTCTCATTTTAAGAATTTGCTTAATAAATGGTATGCAAAAACAATTAAAGCTAAATAAAACCAGCATGGAGACATGACAAGCATTCTAAAATGTTTGTTTCTCCTGGCTGTATTTTCCCAGTATCTGATTTCCAGCATCTTGTATAGCATGGTTGTTGAAATCATGATCTATGGATGCTTAATTAAACACTCCTCCCTTACCACCTGGGACCTATAATAATAGCTAAAACAGTGATTGGCACTCACTGTGTGCCCAAGCCCAGCCTAAGCATTTTACTTCTATTATCTTATTAGAGTCTCTCAAAAGTTCTTGAGGCAGGTAATAATGTTACAGAGCAGGGCCCCAAAATTCCCCACAGCCTGTGGTTTGGGGAATGGGGGAAGGGGAAAGCTTTCAAGATGCCTTTGCATATCTATGGCTGGTAGCTAGTGTCATAGTTATGCAAATAGCTTTGGTTCTTCCAAGGCCCCAAGGAGATGGGAGGGGTTTTGACCATAGAATGGTGAGGAAAGAGCATAAGTGGCCTGTGCGAGGTTCTGCAGATGGTCAGAACCAGTTACCACACCCACTGCCTCACAGGTCACAGACAGGGATTTAAAAATAAGGCGGCAGCCATTTGCAGGGAGAGAACCATGCGGCTTTGAAGAGACGATAAAGAACCATGCATGACCCAGTGCAACACGGCACATGCTTTCTTGGACTGTTATATGGAGGCTGGTGACATTGTACCCCAGATCCTGAAGGGGAGACCTGACAGATAATGGATGGGGAACTTCTGGGCATGCTTTTGGCTTATAGCTTTTTGGGGAGTAAGGGAAGTGCTGGGTCCCGTGGGAGAACAGGGCTCTGAGCAGGAGTGCTCACTGCCCTCCCCAGGTTGGAATATTGTAAATAAAGACTTGTTTTCCCCAACACTAATTGTTGGGTTTTACACCAAGGCACCACATGAAAGAACCCCTTTTCACTTGGTAACAATAACATTTTCCACACTTTACAGACGAGGGCTATAAGCTCATTGACTACTAGGACTGGGTCCATCTGTCCATGGCCTAAAGAAGAGCAGCCTACAAGGTGTGTGTCAGTGGGAAGGGAAACAACCTAGAAAACCATTGCAATTTATCAAAAGGCTCCCCACCATCATTGTTGGAATGAAGTCTCCAATATCCAGAAGTTTCTTTGAAGAATTCTCAGTCTGAGCAAAATGCTAGAAGAAGTTCCACAGAGCATTATAGATCCCTCCAAAGCAGTTATTTTCTACAGAAAATAATATATTTGGTTCTGACACATTCTTGCAGAAATTAACCTACATTGTTAGAAAAGAAAACAAACATGTGGTTCTTTCAGTTTTGAGAAGTAGAACACGCCATACTTTCTTAGACTGTTTGGGCCCCTCCTTGCAGTTTTTAGGGTCAGAATAAAATATATAAAATGAGAAGGCAAAAAGAAAACTAGCTTCTGGGGAGAAGGAAGAAGCCCTCAGAGGCCTAGTCTCTAATCCTCCGGTTGACAGAATGCAAAAATACCCATCTTCATCCCTCCTGGCCTGTCCTTGTCAAGGTGCTGAGTCCTTGGGAGCTCAAGGTACATTAAACTTCCTCCCGAGAAAGCCCCAAGTTTAAGAGCAGGAAGCAGTCTTGGATAGGGTGTCTTTACTCTGAGAGCAGGAGAACCAACACTTGAATCTGAGACACTGGAGAGACAAAGCAAGTTCACAAGAAGCAGATGTCCAATAACACTGTCTGGGAGGTTAAGGCAGAAGATGGCTGGGAGGAAACAGCCAATTAGTACCTGCAAACTCATCAGTTCTATAGAAATGAAGCTCAGTCTAGCTCAGTGATTGGGCAAAGTACTCAAGAGGAGGATATCAGTAAATGTGGGACTTTCCAGAGTAGAGAGTGTGGGAAGGTATTTGTTAAAATCAGACACACTTGGGTAAGAAACATTACGTATATGGAGAGTGTGGGTGAGACTTGGTAAGAAGTCAATTTACCAAACCCATGTGGACACAGAGAAGAAACCAGAAGTCACAGTTCAATGGAAACAGATAGATACAGTCAGGAAATCTTGAAGTATCTGGGGAATGCAAATATCACATCATTGCTTATTATTTGTCAGAAGTACATAAGCCCACACTCTATTGAATACCCACATAGGAATGGAAAATGGAAGTCATCATGGACCCTATCTGTGCATCAACTCTTCATGTGGAAGGATGCTATGGAAATGGCACAAAATCTGGACCCCTCAACCCATGATGCTGCCCCCACTGGGAAGAGACTCCAACAGACAATCTCAGGATGCTGCTACTCCCCTGAGTGTGGGGAAGGTAGATAATGAACTAAGAAGCAGGTGGTTTTCAGGCCACAGAGCTTTTAGGACAGGAAACTTGGGGGCCTTCACATGGAGTTCTTAGTAGCCCTGCTCTGCTTGAGATTTCATGTCCACACATCATCCTTTCTCATATTTCCAAGGACATTAATTTCTAATAAGTTTCCTTCTCTCCATAGCCCTAATGCCAACCATGAACTTTACTCAAAAATCTGTAAGGCAGAGATCAGAAAAAGTAAAGACAACCTTAACTGTAAACCTAGGTGCCCTTAACTCAACTCTTAAGAAAGACTCTTGCCCTGACTGGTGTGGCTCAGTGAGTCAGGCATCCTCCCACAAACCAGAAGGTCGCCAGTTCGATTCACCTGTTCAATTCACCCATTCGATTCCCGGTGTGCAGGAGGCAATCGATAAATGTTTCTCTTGCACATTGATGTTTCTCTCCCTATCTTTCTCCCTCCCTTCCCCTATCTCTAAAAATAAATTTAAAAAATATTTTTGAGAGATAGAAAGAAAGAAAGAAAGAAAAGGAGAGAAAGAAAGAATATTGAGTCAGCCTTGATGTTTCTGGAAAACAATCCTGTACAGGGAGAGAGGGTAGGTTCTGGGAAAAGATGTGCCAGGTGAGGTGAGGCTATCTTGACAGCTGAGCACCTAAATCACTATCAACATGCTGAGGTTTCCCAAGGCAGCCCTGCTCCGTTCGTCCAGCTGCCTGATGAGTCTCCCCATCTGCAGGTTCCGCGGGCATCTCCAATAAGTTTTCCTAAATAGAACTCTTAATGTTTTTCTGCAAAATCTTATCTTATTTCAGTCTTCCACATTCCCCTTCATCGTTAAACTGTAGGCTGAGCCTCTTGCTGGGCCTCATTCCTTTCTTTATTTTGTTTTTTATTTTATTTTATTTTATTAGAGAGAGAGGAAAGGAGAAAGAGAGGAAGAGAAACATCAATGTGTGGTTGCCTTTCACTTGCGCCCCCAACTGGGGACCTGACATGCAACCTAGTAATGTGCTCTGACTGGGAATTGAACCAGCGACACTTGGCTCGCAGGCTGACGCTCAATCCACTGAGCCACAGAAGCCAGGGCTGGGCCTCATTCCTAAATATAAACTGACAGGCAAGAATCTTACACATATAGATATGGATATATCATAATTAGTATATTTAATTAGAATAGTGTGGATTTAGCACAGGGATAGACAAATGGAAGAATAGATATTTGTGTGACAAGAGAGAAACACAAGGAGACATGTAAAAGAATGTTCAAGCAGCACTATTTTTAACATTGCAAACTGGGAAGCCTTCAAATGTCCATTAACATAATCAGTAAGTATGTAGTAGTATTTATCTACAATTTGTTTCATCAGTGGAATATTATACAATATTAAAATGAACAAATTTAGCTATACACAATAAGGTGGATGATTCACAAACCTAAGGTTAAATGGAAAAATCCAAATATGAAAGAATTCAAAGTGCTATTCAATTTATATGAAGTTCAGAAACAGGCAAAACTAAAGTAGGGCATTGGGGAATATGCACTCAAGTAGTAAAACTCTAAAGAAAAGAAAAGAAAGGGAATATTACAGATGTTAGGGTGTTATTATTACAGAAGTCAGGGAGGATTTGATTGGCATCTGGGGCTGCTGGCAACATGCTTTTTCTTGACCTGGGTGATGGGTTCATGGGTGTTTCCTTTATAATGATACAAGAAGCTGTGCACTTATACTTTATGCTCTTTCCTATGTGTATTAGCTGTCACAAAAAGGTTTTTAAAAACCTAAAATACTGAAGGAGAAAAAATCTAGCAAAAATATAAAAGAACTTTACAAGAAACTTTATTTTTCAAAATTACCTAAACATATATGGTGATAGCTGCACAACAACATGAAAGTACTTAACATTCCTGAGCTGGACTACAGCTAAAGATGGTTATGATGGTAATTTTTATGTTATTGCACTTTATAACAATTTTTAAAAGTACCCTAAACACCCAGAGTGACATTAAAACATACCTAACTACATGGAAAGTGACCCTATGTAGACATTTTGGAAAACTCGGTATTGTAAAGATATCAATTGCTGGTTATAGCATAACAATTAAAGCCCCATTGTTGATTTTCCCCTGCTGAAACTTGACAAGCTGATTCTGGTGAAGAGTAACAAGATGGGAAGACTTGCTTTACCAAATACGAAGACTTACTTTAAAGCTAAAGTAAGTGAGGCAATATCTTATAGACCCAAGGCTAGACAGATCCATAAAACCAACCTGAACACTCACAGACAGACCTGAACAGATGAGGCATTGGTGGGACGCTGGCTAACCCAGGAGTTGCCCAAGAAGCACACCCAGGGACATTCACAGCAGCTCTGGTCATTAGAGCAGAGAACCAGAAACAATCCAGTGTCCATGGGCACTGGAAAAATTGATAAGTAAGTTGTGATGTATTCTCACAACAGAATATTATGCCCCAGCAAAAACGGATGAAGTATAATCTTCATCCCTAGGGATGATTCTTAGAAATAATGCTTAGTGACAAAAGCAAGTTCACAGCCCTGACTGGTATGGTTCAGTGGGTTGGGTGCCATGCCAAAAACCTAAAGGCCCATTCCTGGTCAGGGCACATGCCTGGGTTGCAGGCCAGGTTCCTAGCTGGGGGCAAGTGAGAGGCAACTGATTGATGTTTCTCTCGCACATCGATGTTTCTCCTCCTCTCTTCCTCCCTCCCTTCCCCTCTCTCTAAAAATAAATAAATAACTAAAATCTGTAAAAAAAAAATAAATTCTTCTTTAAAAGAAAGAAAAACAAGTTCACAGAGGATGACACATAGTATCATTCCATTTTATAAAGCACAAAAGCAGACAAAACTAAAAAATATATTGTTTAGGGATGTATATCAATGTGATAAAACTTATTAAAAATGTGAGTGGGGAAAAACAGACAAAGCAAAAGAATTAAAAAAAACAAAAATAACAAAAATGTGTGGGTGGGTGATATCTGATGAATGAGAGATGGAGGAAGGCAGGGTGGGATGGAGAGAGGCCAAAGGCAGTAGGTGAGGGGCATTCTCAAATTGGGTGGGTAGAGGTTATGGAATTCATTTTACTGTTATACTTTGTAACTCATATCTATGGTACAGACAGACTTTAGTATGTATTGATTACTATGTAATAAAAATGGAAAAGTCAGAGAGAAGTGCCTGGACTGAAGCCATAGGAATACTCACTTTTACAGATCAGGTACAGGAGACAGAGCTGTGCACAAAAGTGACATGGGATGAGAGCCAGAAACAATGGCATTTTGGAGGCCGTGAGACCCTCCCAGAAGGAAGAGGGGTCTCCCAGGTTCAAGCTTCTAAGAGCAAGGTGGGAAGATGAGAAGCGGAAAGTGTGTTGGATTTGGCCACCTGGCAGATCTCAAGGCTTGGAGGAGCAGTTCTCAGAGAGTAGTAGGGAGAGAAGCTAGGTTGTGGCTGGCTGCCGTCCAACAGGAGGATGGGTCAGTAGAGGCCTAGGGTGAAGACAACCCCTTCCTCAACAGGACAGTCAAGACGGAAGGGCAAGACCACAGCCAACTTCAACCTCCTCTGTGGTTTGCACACTCCCACCCCCACCTTGTTCTTTCTCCCAGCTGGCCCGAGGGGAATACGACTCCAGTGGACATGCTATTCCAACTGGCAAGGTCATGACTCCCTGGCCCAGCCAAGACTCTGGGGGGAAGGACAGGCCTATTCTGTTGCCTTCACCCTGGGAATCCAAACTCTGTGAGGACAGAAGGAGGTAGAAGCCATAAGGTAGGAGTCGTGGGGTGCCTGGAAAGAACCCTGGGGTCCAGGCCTGGCTTGTAAGAGTCGGAGTCTTCCCTGAACTAGAGGAAACCCTCTCTGGGTCCCACCGGTCCCATTTCCCTATTCCCTGGCAGCTGGGTACCAAGAAGCCCTTGCTGTGAGGACAGACACTGATCTCCCCAGGCCCAAGTGGCCTCCAATATCAAAGCTGCAGCCACAGAAACCAGTCTGGCTTCCTCCCATCTTGAAGTGGCCGCAGACCAGCCCAGCCACTCTCCTGTTGTTTGTTTTGGGAGGGGCAATGGCCGAGCTAACAGAGAAGGGAAATCCTGGATTCGGCCTCTCTTGATCAGCCTGTTACCTAGGCCTGAGCCCCTGGGGCTCCTCAGGCCTGGCTCCTTCCTGGCCCTGTGTGTGGAAGGGATATGGGTGGCGGATTTATAGAAAACCCAGAGCTTGGCTTTGGTGAATACTCAGAAAAAATAAATGCTGTTCCTGAACAGGTTTCATGAACATTCACTGACCATTACTGTGTGTTGGGCCCTCCATGTCTGAGTTCTCTGACACTGCTCAGCCACCCTAGGATGTCAGCATCAGGACCTGCAATTTTCAGAAGTGGAAACTGAGGCTCAGGGTCATGAAGGCATGATACTGGCAGAGGTGTAAATCCCACCCAACCTCTCTGACTCTCACACAATGCTCTGCACCTCAGTTCATCTCCCTTTTTGGGAGGGGCAAGACTTGGACAGGAGCTCTCCCCTTCACTTCTTTTTTTTCTCCCACAGAGACCGCACCTGCTGTCCAAGGCCCCCAGACAAGCAGGTGGAGCCCTCCCCATGGCTGAGCTCTTGCCCCTGCTGTCTGGGGCACCCCCACTGACCCAGGGTAGTTCCCAGGACTCACTTGTCTCCCCAGCCGAGTGGCAGGGCCAGCAGCCACAGGATGATGGCAGGGCTGAGCGCCTGGCCCCCGAGCCCTGGAAGCTCCTGGAGGTGCCCTCCATTCAGATAACGCCATCCAGTGATGGGGAGTCTCCCCACTGCACCTCAATGCCCCAGCACCTGCAGCTGCTGAGGACCCCAGACCTAGATAGTCTGCTCCAGGACAGGTGAGACCCAAGTGTGGGACAGGAAAAGGGTTTTCTCTTTCTAGGGACTCATGTTCAAAAGTGGGTTTCCTGTGGCTGTCACTGTCCAGGTGGGGGCTGAAGTTCAGTTAGAATGTGGCCTGAGCCTGACTGGAAGTTGTAAAATAGATGCACAAACAAAAGCAGGCAAGTGGGAGTACGCATTGGGACAAGCAACTCTGAGCTCAGCTGAACAATGCCTATCTGTCTGTCTACTCAGACTGGAGAGGGACACCCTCTTCAACCCACCAATGTTTTTCAAACTGTGGGTCATGGCCCATTTAAGGACCATGAAACCAATGTAGTGCATTGCAATCAGCACTTTTTCCTAAACAGAACTAGGATAGAATTGAAAATAACATAGTGTATGAGGTATAGTGAATAAGTGTGGTTTCCTGAAGCTTTGTGACATTACACTTATTTCTAAGTATGTACTGGAAGCCAATATAAAAGATATTTCTTTCTGCAACTCAGGCAAAAAATAATAAGCTTAAGCAAAACTTCTGCAAAGAAACTGTTTCTGGCGTAAGAAGACATGAACTGGGAGGTTCAAGGCTACAGGAGAAAAGAGGAAAGAACTACATTGGCCCTGAAGAGAAATATCCACTGAGGTTTTTTCCAGCAATGAACATATGATAATAAAGTTTATGAAGTAGAGCTCTCAGAAGCAATGATGTTGGAGAAAGCAGGTTGTAAAATGATACAGTAGGAGTCTAATTAGGTACCTTTTTAAGACATAGAGCAATAGTATACATTATGTTGTTGGTGGATGCATCCCTATGTAGAAAAAGGATGGGAAAATACACAGGAAGAACACACACCAACTTCAGGGCAGTATGTACTTTGGGGGAAGACGCAGAGAATACAGGGGTGGGATCTGGGCCTTTGGCTATAACTGTAATCATTCACTTCTTTAAAAGAAAAAGAAAGGATCTGAAGCAAAAATGGCAAAATGTCCACATCAATTATATGGGGTGATGACTTATATTTTTTCTTGTTCAAAATAAACATTCCCTAATTAAAAATGTTAAAGTATTTCAAAATAAGAAACAGGCCAAGAGAGTACTGAGATGGAGGGAGATGGTGGAAGGAGGGCCTCCCTGAGATGGCAGGGCGAGAGGCAGTCAAGGGAAGAACTGAAGTTACAGCTTCCAAGCAGAGGGAACAGCAGGTGCAAAGACCCCAGGGCAGCAATGTGCAGGTGAGTTAGAGGAAAACAGCAGGAGGCCAGGGGGCTGGCAGAAGTGAGCAGGAGAAAGACAGAAATGAAGTCAAAACGGTGTCTTAGGTATTAAGGTGAGAACTTGGCTTTTAGCTGGGAATGAGGTGGAGCGACAGGAGAGCTCAGAGACCTGACTCCCTCTGGCTGCCTGTGGGGAGAGGGCGGTTGGGGCAGCAGACAGGGAGGAGGTAACTGTGGTGCTCCAGGAGGGAGAGGACCGAGGCTAGGTGAGTAGAGGAGCGGGAGAAGAGTTTCGATTGCGGATAGATGGTGTAGGTGTGAGAGAAAGACAGCGGTCAGGAAAGACCTAATTTTGGAGCCTGCCATTCACCAAAATGGAGAAGTCGAGTTATGCTGTTTGGAGGCTGCGAAGGGGGATGGGAATGGAGTTTTTTCTAGCGGAAGGAATAGGCTATCCTGCAGAGGGGTGGGGAGCAGTTCTCTGTGCGCGGGTGCTTCTGGCCAGAAGCTGTGTGGTGGGACTCGCTGTGTTCTCAGACAAAAGGAGCCCAGGATCTACAGACTCAGGCAGCGGACACAGGGACAGTCGCAGGTTATGGCCTCAATGCAGGGATGCGTTCAACTCTGCTGCCTCCCCGCTGGGTGACCTCGGCCACTCACTTCCCATCTTTGAGACAGGGCTTCTGTCTGTGATAGTGCTGCTGCTGCCCTTCCCCACGCTGTCCCGTGGGAAAGCCCTTACCACAGTAGAGGTCTGACTTACTCAAGGTCACAGCGTGGATAAGCGCCAAGGAGGCTGGATTCCAACTTGGCCTGGCTGACGAGCGCTGGGACCACCCGGGGAGAGCCCTTCGCTCAGCCGCGATGCCGCTCCTTCCCCCGTGCCAGCCGCCCCAACGCCCGGTTTCCCAGAATATCTATCCACTCCCAGCTCCGCCCCACTTCTTGGGTTCCGCCGAGGAGAGCGGGGAGCTCCCGGACAGGGGCTTCATTGGAGTGGAGGACCCCTTTCCCGGGCACCAGTGTAGAGGGTGGCATCCTGTGCCAAGGCAGCTGCCATGGAGGCATTTTGATTTAATTCAGGTGGCCTCTGTGTTTCGCTGTCTCTCCCTCCTCAGATTCTCGGCCTCCATCTTTTTCTCTCCCTCTCCCTGTATCTCCGGCGTCTAAGCCGCCCCACCTCGATTTCTTGGTCGCGCTCTTCCTCCCCCTGCGCCCCCAAGTCCCTGTATCTTACTTCTCCCTTGGGGCCTCCCTCTGTCCCGCAGTCCCTGCAGGCCCTTGACCAGCACCCTCTGCGTCTCCCTCTCCCTGGCTCGCGTCACTCTTGGCCTCGGGTATCTAGGCCCCGCCCCGGGGCCTGGGCTAGTCCGCTCCCCCCCATCGCGAGCGGGGGCCCGTGACGCGCCGGGGCGGGAGCGGGAAGGGGGTGCGTGACGCCGCCGCGGCCTCCGGCAGTTTGGGCCTTTCGTGCCGGCTGCAGGGTCGGTGGGGCGGTGGCCTCTGAAGGCGAGGCGGGTGTCCTTCTGGGACGTCGATCTCCGCCCAGCCTCTCACAGCCGGCCCAGCCCAGCGCTGCCCTGAGGCTGGGCGCGCCCACCGCCGCATCCATGTTTGAGTAAGAGCCGGGCGGGAAGAGACGGGGTCGCCTGTGCGAGGCGTGGGGTGTTGCCAGAGCCGAGCGCCGGAGCCTGTTCTCTTGGGCCCGGCCCGGGTTGGGGATCGGGCTTGGTGACCGGGGTTGCACCCGGGGACTGAGTGCTGACGGTGGGGAGGCTCCGGCCTGGCTGGTCGCCAAGTTGGCAGGGCTTTCGCTGGGGTCCGGGGCTGATTCCGCGGGAAGCGAGGCCTGCAGGGAGGGCTCCCCGCCTGGCTTGCCTCTGCTTGGGAGTCGAGGGGTGGGAGCAAGGCTGACCCGGGTCTTTGGGCCTGGACTGGAGGCAGGGCGGGCTCACGGGCCTGGGACCCCAGCGCAGGCCCGGGAGAAGCCCCTCCGTTCCTGGCCTCTCTGGGGCTCTCCTGCACCCTGTCTCGGCCTGGTGTTTCCGATTATGAATTGTAGGTGTTTTGGAAGCTTGTGTATGGGTCTGTGTTCCTAGTTTGCAGGCCGCTGTAATCCTCTTTGCCTGTGTGTGTGTGTGTGTGTGTGTAATTTACCTCGAATTCCATGTGTTACTGTAAGTTCCCTGCGTGTGTCTGATTATGACTATTGTGTGGGGGGGCTCAACTTACGTGGCTACGACCTTCTGTTGTTGCATGTGTGTGATGTATCTCATCCTTCAGACTTCTGCTGTCAGATTGGGTCTTTGGAGTGTGCATGCATGTGTCTGGGTTCCTAGGGTGCAGAGAGCTGTGATTCCCCCCTGGCTGGGTGTGTGTAATTTATATCTGACTCCATCTGTGGTTCCAGGTGTCACTGTAAGTTGCCCGTGTGTCCAGTTGTGACTGCAGTGTGTGACCATATGTGCCTGGGGCTCTGTTTGCTGCTACAACCACCTGCCTCTGAATGTGCCTGTAACTTACCTCTGAACCTGTGTGCAAATGTCAGTTACCTGTGTGTTCAAGTGTGATGTTGTACGTCTGGGGCCAGACATGTATGACTGAGATCCTCTGGGGTTATGCCTATAATTTACTTCAGATTCCACCTTTGTGTGAAAGTTCCTGTGTGTGTCAGTTGGTGACATTGTTATCTGTATGTGCCTGGGCTTCCATGTGTGCAGCTGATCCTTGAGCTTTGTGTGCATGAAGAACAAGAGACAGAGAGACCCCTTGTAGCTCTTAGTGGGTCTGGGACCCTCCATTCTGAGACCTTGGGGGCACCCTTGGTTCTCTGGAGCAATAATCATAACTGACATTGTTCCCCTGTCATAGTTTATAAAGCAGGTTCCTGGCCTCTGTGCTGTTGAGATGTGGCCACAACCCCTGGGGCTGCTTTATTATGAGCTGTGTCAGAGTTCTCTGTCAGCCACAGCTGCTGGCATCTCCATCCCTTGCCATGTTAGAGCAGGACTTTGCTTTGTCTTCCCCACCAGTTGGTGAGCACCATAGGAGCTGAGATGACCCTGTGACTTAATTTCCCTAGGTCCTGCATGCGTTATCTGTGATCCTCTGTGACTGTTCTTTGTGTGACTCTCTCTGTAATTGGGAACGTTGTTTGCTTTTAACTCTTCTCTGAGATGTTCTTGTAGCTCTACGTATGAATGTAATTTATCTAGGGCTTTTTGTGGCTTTCTGTGTTTCTGTGACCCTCTGCAGCTGTGTGTATGTGTGTGTGCGTGCACATGGGTGTGCATGTAACTTCTGGGACTTTGTGGCTGTAGCACACTTGTAATGCTGCAGATGTGTGTGTAATTATGCTGGGACTTGTGGCTCTGTGACTGTAACATTCCTGTGGTACTACTGCTAGGGGTGGAGGTGTAGGGAAGACTTCCTGTAACTGTTGGGGATTACACTGCCTGTGACACTGGCTGTTGAGTTTCGCTTTAATGCATACCTGTGTGTGCATCTGGTTCTCTCTGATCAGAGGGAGCTCTGGGCCTTTTTAGGTCCAGGAAGCTGGAGGTGAGGTGTTTGCAGTGGCAAAACTCTATTCTCTTCTGAGTCCCCACCCCCATAACGGTCCTCTAGCCACTTCAGGCTCCTCCCTTCTCTGCTGCTGCCTGCCTGCTCAGGCAGCCTCAGAGTTGTGTCTGCCCTTGAGCACTTCCTGCCTAGGAGCAAGATCTGGGGACCTGAGGCCTGCCCTGTTCTGTCTGTCTGTGTTAGACCTGCCTTCCATGCCTTCTCCTGACCTGTGGCTGCAGGAGACTAAGACAGGTTGAGAAAGGGTCTGCAGTTCAGACCAGAAGGGAGAAGATGAAGCAGGTGTGGAATGTGGTCACCTCTCCTTCAGAACCTGTCCATAGCTCACCAGTGCCCTTAGGGTGAAGCATAAACTCCTGACCAGAGCCCACAGCACCTATGGGTGGGCCTGTGCCCTCCTGTCCTCTTTTCCCAGCCCTACTGGCCACCTCACTCTTCAGGCCTGCCAGTCTCAGCCCTACCCCTGAACTCACTGTTCCTGCCCCTGAAACAATCTTCCCCCTCCCTTTGTCATATCTATTTTCTCTCCTTGGGGCTCAGCTCAAGTGTGCCCTACACACCCCACCTACCCGCCGAACCCTCCTTTATCACTGTGGTCCTCCAACTTGAACATACATCATTCTCCTGGGCCCCACCCCGTCTTTGATTCAGGATGTCTGTAGTGGGTCCCAGAATCTGCATTTCTCAAAACTTCCAGGTGTTGTTACTGCTGTTCATGTGACTGGTGTCAGTGAGAGTATCATCCTCATTTACATCGTGTTTCTTTATTGACTGACTGTTTTCCAAACAGAACATTAGGTCCTGCGGGTAGGGATTATACCTTCCGTGTGTCCAGTGCCTGGTGCATGGCAGGTGACCAATGTGTAGTTAGAGAGCAAATGACTGCAGTTTGGGGTCAGTTTGGACTCCATACACCAGGCTGAAGTGTCTTGCCATACCTGTCAGGGTCAGTGTAGCATCTTAGACACAGGTGTCCTGGGGCAGTGGCAGGGCCATGTACTCTATTTCAGTCTGACACCCTGAATGATCAAATCAGAGTGCCTTCCATGTGGTGGGCTGTGTGTATATGTTTCCTCCTCCAGACAACCCTGTGAGGTGGATAGTGTTATATTCCCATCATACTCAAGAAGAAATAGGCACAGAAGGGTTCAGACTCTAGTCCAAGGTCACCCAAGGAAGTGGCCAAACTGAGACTTGCTGCAGCCTCAGCCCTTGGAGGGCTGGATGAGTCACACACCTGGTTGAATCCAAGTTCTCAGTGAGGGGTTGGGGGTGGAGGGTCATTCATTCGTTCTGTCCACAAGAGCAAATGCTCAAGGAGCATGCAGCTAGGAACTAAATCTTTTTCCCCCTGAAGTGCATCTTCTATGTGGGAGGATAAGAAATACAGAAGGTCAGGGAAGCACTGAGGAGAAAGATGGAGAGGTGGGGGATTGGGTTGGGAGGTGTGTGTTTTAAATAGAGAGGTGAAGGAAGATGTCTTGGAGATGTGTCCATGGAGCGGAAACCTGAAGGAGGCAAGGGAGCCCTGCAGACATCCGGGAGGAATGGCATTTGGGCAGAGGGAACAGTCAAGGCAGGAGCATAGGAATAATGAGTGTGTCCAGCCCTTAGCCAGAGTGAGGTGCAGCCAGGGGAGGGCTCACCAGGAGGTCCCTGACCTGACTGTGGTTTATAGGCTCCCTCTGGCTACATGTAGGGGGACAGGGACAGAGCAGGGAGACCTTGGAAGAAGCTGGCTTTGATAGTCTAGGAGGAGTGGTGGTGGCCCAGGTCACATCTATTTCATATATTGCCACAAATTCATTTCACAAGTATGACATGAATGCCTACCCTGCCTGGCTCCTGTCCTGAGCAATACTAGGGACAGAGCAGTGATCAAGTAAACAGGGAACTTACAGATCAGTGGAGGAAATTAAGATGTCATCAAACAGTAACATCATAGAGTAGTCAGGGCTAGGATGAGTGACATATAGGCAGAGTGTTTAGAGCTGGGATGGGAACTATGGGGGCCTACAGAAGTGGGGGCAGTATCCAGGAGGGAGAAGGTGGGGAGCAAGAGTCCTGAAGGATGCATAAGAATTTGCTAGGCAAAGAAGAGAAAGAACCGCGTGGACAAAGGGAAGAGCATATGCTAAAGCTTGGAGGCAAGAGAGAAGTTTGAGGAGCCCCAAGTGGTTGCAGAACTCCCACCTCCTCCCCGTGTTGGAATCCTGCTCTGAATTAAACCATGGACAAGTGGTTTGCCACTTTGGGCCTCAGTTTCTTCTGCGAAGGGGTGTGTGTGATAGTATCAAATGTACAGCATTGTGTGAGGATCAGTACAATTCATCATATGCATAGATTGCCCGATAGTGGGTCCTGTTACAAAGTCAACATGAGTGTCCCTTCAAATCCCCCCAGACTGACTCCATAGCCCTATGACAGATTGTGTTTATCCGGTCCTCTGAGAGTTCTACTTGTTCTGGGGCTGCCTCTAGCAGCAGGCTAATTCCCCAAGGTCGGAACCACATCTGGTGGTCTCTGCTGCTCCCAGTTCTAGGCAGCACACGGATTATTCATGTAGTCACCAGTGTGTATTCAGAGATCACTATGTGCCAGATATAGTTTTGGGTGCTGGGGACACAGTGGCAACAAGGACCTCCTGAATTTTATAGTCTGGGGCAAACAACAAACTGAATAAGTGATCAGGATGAGTTGAGATGGTGTGAGTGAGGCTGGGGGCTACTTCCAACTGGGCCCCCAGGGGAAGTGCATTTGAGTGGAATAAGACAGAGCTGCTTATGCTGGGGCTGTGGAAGGACATTCAGGCACAGGGAATAGAGGTGCAGAGGCCTTGACTCAGAGATGCACTTGGTGGGTTTCAGGGACTAAAGGAGGCTGGAATGGAGGGAGTGACGGTGACCATACTAGGGCCTTGGGTGCCAAGGTAGGGACTTTGCTTTTAGCTGAATTGAGGTGGAGCCTGGTGAGGACTCATCCAGGAGGACCTTAACCTGCCTGGACTCACATTCATAGGCCCCCTTGGCTGTGGGTGAGGAGTGGATTGTAGGGGGCTACCAGTGCTAAGGAGGTGAGGCCAGGGCACTGGAGCAGAAGTGGATTTAATAGAAATAATGGAAGTAGATTTTGGAGGTGGACCAGGTGGGACTTACTAACAGATTAGAAATGAGGGGGAGCAAGAAAGAAAATAAGATACTTAGGTTTTGAGCTCAAGTAACTGAGTGAAAAGGGGCTGCTCAGTAAGTATTTATTGTACAAATGGCTAATAAGGTAATTCAAAATACAGCAGCCATATTGAGAGCTCACTGTATTCTAGCCTCTGTTAGAAGCACTGTACATGTATTGATTCATTTAATCTTCCAGATAACCGGATGAGGACATGTGTTTCTGATCCCTATGTCACAGATGTAGTAACTGAGGACAGAGAGTTAGGGAACCTGCTCTGGGCTATGCTGCTAGGAAGTTGAGTAGAATGCTTGGGTAGGGATTGGTGGGCTGATGCACAGACCTCCCAAAATAGGCCTGTCTGCACACCCTGGCTTGTTTTGTCCCATAACCTCTTCTTCTCCTCCCCTTACTCCAGTACCACCCCCGACTCTGGCCGGAGCACACCAAGCAGCTCACCATCTCTCCGTAAGCGGCTGCAGCTCTTGCCCCCAAGCCGGCCCCCATCTGAGCCAGAACCAGGCACCATGGTGGAGAAGGGGTCAGACAGCTCCTCAGAGAAGAGTGGGATACCTGGGACACCCAGCACCCAGAGCCTGGGCAGCCGGAATTTCATCCGCAACAGCAAGGTTGGTGCAGGCCCAAGGCGGGTTGGGAGAGGAGTGAAAGGCTGGAGGTCTTGGGGCTTGTCCTGATTCTACTCCTTTCTCTTGCAGAAGATGCAGAGCTGGTACAGTGTAAGTGCTGGGCAAGGGACACTTGCTGGAGGGGTTGGAGGGAGGGGGACAGCCATCAAGAAGCAGGTGCTCAGGTCAGCAGACCTTGGGTCATACCTGTGTTGCTACTTATGTGTTGTGTGACCTTGAATGAGTTGCTTAACCCCTCTGGACCTCTCTCCTTGAAAAACAGTCCCAACCTTACAAGGCTGAAGGGAACTTTCACTAAGAGTCAGTGATGCTGATGGGTACATGACATAGGACCTGGCTTATGTAGAAATCAGTAAGTGGGAGCTCTCATCACAGTTATTCTCGTGTTACTGGCATTGGAAGCCAGAGTGAGCTAGACTTGAAGCCGCAGAGAGCCTGTCTGGGACAGAGGAGACAGAGGGGCTTCCAGGAGCATAGTGGGGCAGAATTAGGGGTGTGAATCCCACCTGGGTTCACGCCTCCCAAACTTCCCCCAGATGTTGAGCCCCACGTACAAACAGCGGAATGAGGACTTCCGGAAACTGTTCAGCAAACTCCCTGAAGCTGAACGCCTCATTGTGGGTGAGTCCTGATGCCCACCGAGCCCTGACCCAACCCTGAGCTCCCATCTCTGCCCTCCCAAACCTCCTGGGTGCTGGCCCAGCCAGCCGTGTGACTCGGGTATCTGCCCGTCTCTCCCCTGGCCTCCTCAGATTACTCCTGTGCCTTGCAGCGCGAGATCCTCCTCCAGGGCCGCCTCTATCTCTCCGAGAACTGGATCTGCTTCTACAGCAACATCTTCCGCTGGGAGACAACAGTGAGCCCATGCAGGGATGAGAAGGGGCCCAGGGGAAGGCAGGGCCAGGCAGGGCTCTGGGCCCTCCTGACCTGCCTGTCCTTCTTAGATTTCCATCCAGTTGAAGGAAGTGACGTGCCTGAAGAAGGAAAAGACAGCCAAGCTGATCCCCAACGCCATCCAGATCTGCACAGAGAGTGAGAAGGTGAGTGAGAGGACCTGCTGGTAAGGCCATCTGGTCCCTGATCTTAGCTGACTCCTCCCTTCTTTCCCTACCAGAGCGATTTTTTCTGCACCCTGATCTGCTCTGTCTCTGACTTTCTCTTTGTTCTCCCTGCCCTGCCCTGGCCCGGCCCAGGTTCCCATCGTCTCTGACCCGGATCTCCACACCAGCCTCCTGCTGTCTCAGTCCCTGCAGTCTGTCCCCTTACACAGCTGCTCTGAGATAGGATTAATAGTAAAATTCTTCCCTCCCATGCATCTATAACTCAGACGTCCTCCCTCCTCGGAAGCCTTCCCTGAGACTCCATTCTGTCCCTGTGATATTGCCTCATGGTCCCAAGATGGCTACCTCATATCAATGGCCGAGACAGGAAGGGGGAAAGAAATGTGACTGCGTACGCATGCACACACACACCCTCACAGAGACTCACACACACACACACACACACACACACACACACACCCCACTTCCCGCTTCACAGCAGAATTCCCTTTGTGTTTTATTGGCCAAGAGAAGATCAGTTGACCACCCTATGGGCAAAGGAAACTGGGAAAGTGCCCTAGGCTTGCCCCCTCACAGCCCAGTCACTCTGGACTGACCCCATCTGGAGATGTGCCTGTCTTCTGCCCTGGCCTGTGAGCTCTGGGTACAAGGCTAAGGGCCATCTCCCTATCACAGTAACTCCAGTGTCGAGTACTGGATTGGGCATAAGATAAACATTCTGTAGAATGAATGAAGGGATGAATGAATGAATATCCATCAGGATGGAGATGGGGAACAGAGCTGGAATAGGATGGAGTTTCCCCTCCACCCTTTCGTGTCTCTCCCACACCCCATGTCTCTCCTGCAGCATTTCTTCACCTCCTTCGGAGCCCGGGACCGCTGCTTCCTGCTTATCTTCCGCCTCTGGCAGAATGCACTGCTTGAAAAGGTGGGTCTGGATGAGGCCTGGGCAGAGGACTTAGGGGATGGACCATGGGGGGACCACAGAACCAGAGGTGCCTGAACTGGAGGACCCTCCAGTTCTTCTCCATGGGCTCAACATATTGGCAGCTTCCTCCGTAGGCTGCATGAGGGGCCACCATTGGTTCTAGTGCCAGACCCTGCCCACTAGAAATGTGTATCCACAGCCCCTTATTCACTGTAACTTTTTATATGTGGCAGCAAAATCTGATCTCAGCTAATAGCATGGTATTTATTATGCATATCAGCACTACAATAGAGCTTTCTGCTTTGATGAAAGTGTTCTCTATGCTGTCCAGTAGAGTAGCCACTGGCCACATGTACCTATTGAACTCTTAAAAAGTAGTTAGTGTGATTGAGGATCTGTATTTTTAATTTAATTTAATTTTAATTAATGTAAACTTAAATGGCCATACATGCCTCTTGCGTAGCACAGATCTGTATCTCACTATGACTGTTCATGTTGTTAATGTGCATGACTAGGATAGATCTTAGATGTAATTCAATCTGAAGTATCCAATATATTAATAGAATATACCAATGATTCTCAAACTTCATAGTTTTAGGAACCCTTTACACTCTTTAAAATAATTGTAGACTCCAAAGAGCATTTGTGTGAGTAGGTTATGTCTATCAATATCAACTGTTTAGAAACTGAAACTGGGAAATTTTTAAGCCCAAGAATACACAACATGTTGCATTAGCAACCAGGAAAACGACAGTGTCACCTGTCATAGAGCCTCCACAAAACCACTGTATACTCATGAGAGAATAAAAGTGACAAGATAAGTAACACCTTGTACTACTTATCATACTTATAAAAATAGTTTTGACCTCATGGATACCCTTAAAGGGTCTAGGGGGCTCCAGAAATCTTTGGATCACACTTTGAGAACCTCTGGCACATTATGCCCTGGATACAAAATATGATATTATTGGTGCTGTATTACAGCATACAATATTATCACTGTATTACCTTTCTTAAATCCAAAATCTTAATTTTGAATCATGTTTTGCCCTGAAGCTTTTGAGTAGTCTGATAGCCCATTGAGTGCTAGCCCTCAACAGGCTCTTTTGGAGTGCCCACTGTGGTTACATAGGTTTACATAGGATCCATTTGGCTACAAGTGACTGAAATGCCAACCAAACAATGGTTTAAGCAAATAGATACTGAATTATTTCACAAGGTACACTTAAAGGTGCTAAGTGCCAGGCATTGATCTGGTATCACATGAATTAACTCATTTAATGTTCACAACCACCCTACAAGGCAGCATGGTTATTATCTTTATTTCACCAATGAAGCACAGAGTGTTAGACTTGGTCACATGGACTTTTATGTGGCAGAGGTGGGTTCTGACCCGATGCAGTCAGGTTCTGGACTCCACTCAACCACTGCATCACACTGATGCTCATGTAACAAGAGGTCTGGAGGCAGGTGGTCTAGGGTGGGTTTGAAGGCCTCTCTGTGTCATCAGGGACCCAAGTTCTTGTCCATTTTCCCACACTGTCATCCTCTGCATATTGATGTTTTGTCCACATGCTTGTCTTGTGGTTACAAGGTGACTGCTCTAGTCCAGGTGTCGTGCCCTCATGGAAGTGTCCCAAACATGAAGGGTGACAGTGGTGGATAGAAAGTGGAAATTCCTTTATCAGGAAGGAAAAGCTTCCTTTAGCAGATTTCTCTCTGTATTTCTTTGGCTAGAACTGAGTCACATGACTGCTTTCAGTTGCAAAGGAAGTTGGGTGTGTGGCAAAGGAAAGATGAATTGTCTGGAGAAGATTTTCACCCCAAACAAATCAGAGTTGTGCTGGCCGGGAGTGAGGGTGGCTAGATGTCTGGTTGGCATGGCTCATGGCTACCGGCCTTAGCACTCAGAAGGCCCAAACCCGCTCCTCCAGCAGCACTGCACTATGTCCTCCCTCTCAGGGGCATCTCCAGCTATGGCCATTAGGGGCAGGAGTGCTGGAGCAGGAGCCCGAGAGAGGAGACAGTGCAGCATCAAAGCCCGCGAGAAGGGCGAGGGCAGAGGAGGGTTCAGAGCTTAGGTCCTGAAGCCAGATTGTCAGGCTTGGAGTTCTATCCCCACCACTGAGGAGCTGAGTGACCTGGGTAAGTTACTGAACCCCATTGGTCAGATGGGGATTCTCCCTACACAGCAGCCAGAGTTGGGCTCAGAATAAATGCTCAGCAGTGTCATCTCTTATGAGGCAGGGTTGTCCCGTGGTTAGTTCCAGCATGCTAGACCAGCCCCTGGGATCACAGTTCAGTGCTGCTGCTTGGGCACCTCTGTACCTCAGTGTCATTGTCTTAAAATGACAATATTAGCACCAACTTTACAGAATTGTTTTATTTTATTTTTTAAAGGTTTTATTTATTTATTTTTAGAGGGGAAGGGAGGTAGAAAGGAAGGGAGAGAAACATCGATGGGTTGCCTGAGGCACTTGCACATCCCCAACCTGGGACCTGGCCCACAGCCCAGATATGTGCCCTGACTGGGAACTGAACCAGCGACCTTCTGGTTCGCAGGCTGGTGCTCAATCCACTGAGCTACACCAGCCAGGGCCAGAATTGTTTTAAAGACTCAGTGAGTTAGCTCATGTGAAGGGATGAGAAGAATGCCTGACATGCAGCAACAATGCAGTGAGTGTCTGCTGCTGCTATCATCATTACTGTTACTATTACTAGTTTATCATTGTTATCCACCCCTTCTGGCCGTGGGTAGCTGAGAAACCAGGGCTCCTCAGGACACTAGAGAAATGGATGGGGGTAGGACAACATGGATGGGGCGGAAGAGAGGTTCTGGAGGCTGGCTGGGTTTGAATCCCTGAGTAGCCTCCAGTCACTTGTGTGACCTTGAGAACATGACTTCTCCCCGGGCCTCATATTCTCTGTAAATTTGGGACCATTAACCTGTAGCTGTGAGTATTGTGAGAATCGGAGGGGAAAGTCCTGACCATACTGGCTGCTCCCCACTGGGCTGTCATGGGGTGTGAGATCTGAGACAGGAGACTATGCTACCCTGTGTGGGCACTGGAGGAACTGCTGAGGCTGGTGGGGATGGTGGGAAGGGTTCTGGCTTGGGTGTGGTAGAGGCCAACCCCAACCATGTCCTGCCTGCCCAGACGCTGAGTCCCCGCGAGCTCTGGCACCTGGTGCATCAGTGCTATGGCTCAGAGCTGGGCCTCACCAGTGAGGATGAGGACTATGTCTGCCCCTTGCAGCTGAACGGTCTGGGGTGAGTCAAAGGTTGACAGCTGGTTCCCAGGGTTGGGGGAGACAGGAGGGGCTGTGTGAAGAGCTCCTGGACTTCTGGGTGGACTGAGGTGGGTGTGTGGGGTCTCAAGGATACAGTGATCCCACGTCCTCCGTTTCATTGCAGGAGCCCCAAGGAAGTGGGAGATGTGATTGCCCTGAGTGACATTGCCCCCTCGGGGACAGCCGACCACAGCCAAGAGCCAAGCCCCGTGGGCTCGCGCCGTGGACGCATCACCCCCAACCTTTCCCGAGCCAGCAGCGATGCAGACCATGTGGTGAGCAGGAGGAGAGAGAAAGGTGCTGAGGGGAAGAGCCAGAGGAAGGCTAGAGGTGGTGTCAGGGAGAGGGACAGATTGGGGGGATTAGGAAGGGAATGGTCAGAGGGACAGAGGTGGGTAGAGGGGTAAGAGAGGGGATAGATGGAGAGAGAGGATGGACCCGAGGAGATGGTCAAGGAAAACAGGGACAGGTAGGGAACTAGAGAGATAGGCAAAGGGGAGACAGACAGATGGAAAGAGTGAGAGAAGAGGCAAGAGATAGATGGATTCGTGAGGTAGGACACAGGCGAAGCATGGACAGGACAGGTATAAGAAAGCCCAGGCATTCCAGATAGGCCTACAAGGGGCAGAGAGGAGCCCTCGTCTGGGCGGCGAAGCTCAGCTGTAAGCCCTCCATATATGTGTGACCTCCCAGCACTGGTTTTCTTAGTCTTGAATTCTTATGGCCGATATGGGCACACAGGAAGCCCCCAGGCTGGGATGGAGGTGGGACAAGGCGGGATTAAGCCATTCTCTGCAGGCAGAGGAGGACAAGGAGGAGCAGACAGACAGACAGCCAGACGCCTCTTCCAGCCAGACAGTGACTCCGGTGGCTGAACTCCTGAGCACAGAGCCCACCCCACCTGAAGGGCCCACTTCTCTGGGCCCCTTGGATCTGCTGCCCAGTGAGGAGCTGTTGACAGACACGAGTAACTCCTCCTCCTCCACGGGGGAAGAAGGTGAGGCAGGTGGCCCAAATCATTTGCTTCAGTTGCACATGACAAACTACTCTGGTAGCCTGGTTTAAGCAAGGGATTTGCTGGCTCACTGGACTAAAAAATCCAGTGAGTGGGCAGGTAAGGCATTCAGTAGTGTTGTTAGGCATCTGTCTTTAGCTCTGTTTTAAAGGTAACACAGTGGGGTGGATAGGAGCACAGACTCTGAAGCCAGTTCACTAGGGTTCAGATTCTGGCCACAATGGTTCCTAGGTACATAACCTGGGTGAATTATTTAACCTCTGTGAGCCTCATTTCCCTCATCTGAAAAATAGGATTAGCAATAATAAACTACTTTATGGGGTTGTCGTTCAGAGAATTAAGTGAGTTAGTATATGTAAAGTGCTTGGGCCAGTTAGTAAGTATTGGCTGTTATAATTTCCATCATCATCATCATTTCCATTTCTCTGTGCCAACTTCATTTTCAGGTAGCTTCTCTTATGGGCGCAGAGAGAGACCCTGCCCTCCTCCATACAAGCCCAACAGAGAGAAAAGATGCTTTTTCCAGTGGCTGTACTGAAAGCTCTAGGGCTGGCTCTGAGTGGAAGAGTAGCCAACTCCTAAACCAATCACTGTGGCTGCCTGGCCTGGGTCTCACATAATCATCAGAACCAATCACTGAAGTCACACACCCCTGAACCAGTCCCTGTGGCCAAGAGTCACAGGCTATGAGCCCATGATTGCTGGAAAAGCAGAAGCAATCCTGGTGGCTCTGATCGTTTGATCTCGGGGCACATGCCACCTTAAAGCCACCCCTGTGGCACAGTGTCTGCTCTGGTCTAGGAGGATAGGTCTGCGCATCCACCCCACAAGGCCAGTAGTAGGGAAGAGTGGTCACCAGAGCGGGACTGAGGAACCGCTCTGAGGGAGGAGGAGTGCCAGTGGCCTCATCTGCTGCCCTTCTGTGTCTCCCAGCGGACCTGGCTGCCCTGCATCCCGACCTCTCTGGCCGTCTCCTCATCAATTCTGTCTTCCATGTGGGTGCTGAACGGCTCCAGCAGATGCTCTTCTCAGACTCACCCTTCCTGCAGGGCTTCCTGGAGCAGTGCAAGTTCACAGGTTAGGGACCTGAGATTCCCCCAGGCACAGGGAGGCGGTGGGAGCGCAAGTCCAGAGACAGGCAGGCACTGCTGTGAAGGTTAGGTGTGGCAGGGCAGTGGGGTTAAAAGCAGCATCCACGAGACCAGAATGCTCTGCCTCTGACTAGCAGGGTTCCAGCCTCTCTATGCCTCAGTTCCTTCTGCATAATGGAAGTATGATAATAGTGCCTGCCTTATCAGGGTCTCAGGAGAACTAAATGAGTTAATACTAGAAAAGCCCCTAGAACAGTAGCTTTTAGTACACATTTCATAAATAAAATGATCATACATTTATTACCCATTCTATGCAGAGACCAGGACAGATGTCCTAGGATCTAGTGAGAATGGGGGTAGATTCTCACACAAATAGATGTGTCAGAGGTAGCTGTGATCCAAGAGGTATCAAGAAAGGCTGCTGGAAGGGTGTGAAATGGAAACTAAGGCCTGAGGAGGAACTTTTCCAGGGAAAGGGGAGGAAGTGGGGGAGAGGAGCCCAGGAGGCCAGCAGGTACCTACATAGGCCCTGAGGCTGGAGGGAGGCACTGTGAGAAATCCCTTGAGGCTGGGTCCCTGTGGCCAAGTGTGCACAGCGAAAGCCATAGCAGCAGGTGAAGTGGAAGGGCTGACCATGGGACCAGCAGAGGAGCTCAGGAATCAGAGGGGAGGGAGTATCCAGGCCCAGGGCTCTGGTGGGCAACGGGGCTTGGAGGACAGTTGGACCACTCCTGAGATAGGACTCCAGAAGAGAGGCAGGTTTGAAGAGTTGCTGAGGCCAGTGTGGGGCCCAATGGGTATAAGGAGACCAGGGGACTTGGAGGGGAAGGTGTTTAGGAGGTCATAGGGCTCTAGGTCAGAGGCTCAGCAGAGAACCCAGGACTGGTACAGAGAGGGAAACTGAGGCTTCAGGAATGGATGAGATGGCCCCAGGAGGGGTGAGAAGTATGGGGAGGGGAAAGTTTCTAGCTCTGAGTATCATCAACATCTAAAGTTTTAGGCATCCCAAGGAAGGTGGGGTAGGCACCAAGGTGGGGACATGGAAGAAGGGTGGGTTTGGGGGCAAGGCCCCAGAAAACTAGAATCTTCCAAAAAGACTGAGTCTCCTACAGCCTGTAGGCAAAGGGCTGGAGAATAGTGTCCCATTCTGCTTTCCCTGCCCTAGACGTGACCTTGAGCCCCTGGAGTGGGGACAGCAAGTGCCATCAGCGCCGAGTGCTGACTTACACCATTCCCATCAGCAACCCTTTGGGTCCCAAGAGCGCCTCCGTGGTAGAGACACAGGTGAGCCAGGCAGGGTGGCCAGCTGGGAGAGACAGCCAGGTAGGACAGCCCTGACTCCCTCTTCCCTTACCCTGCAGACACTGTTCCGGTGTGGCCCGCAGGCAGGCGGGTGTGTGGTGGACTCGGAAGTGCTGACACAGGGCATCCCTTACCAGGACTACTTCTACACTGCCCACCGTTACTGCATCCTGGGCCTTGCCCGAAACAAGGCTCGTCTTCGGTGAGCAGCTGCCTCCACCTGACACCCTGGTGGTCCCAGGGCCCCCACCCCACGCTCCCCAGCCAAAGTCAATTGCTGTGAATGTTGGTTGCTACCCTGGCAGGCAAGCAGAAGTGTTGGTCCCTCAGGGGCCAGGAATACCCAGAGGTGTTTGGCCTGAGCCTCTAGAAGGATGGAGCTGCCATTGACCAGGATGGGGAAGATGGGGAGAAGTAGGTTTGGGGGAAGATCAGGAGCTCAGCTGGGGACGTGTCAAGCTATATTAGACCTCCATGTGGAGTTGCATGCAGCAGCAAGATGGAAGGGGTTCAGGGCAGAGATGTGTATTAAGCCTGAAGTTTGGGTGGGCAGTGCTGAGGTGACACTTATGGATGGGAGACTTGCAAGGTAGTGGGTGTGGACAGAGAAGGAACTAAATGCTGGCTGGCTTGCACTGTGGGTGAGCGGGGATCATAGGGAAGCCACGGGTTGGTGGGGCAAGTGCATCTGTTTTGTCTGTGGGTACATGGGGGCCCTCTCTGAATTAGAGGGAGGAAAGCATCCCCTGGCATGGGACAGCAAAGCTGGAATCAGACCGTGACCCCATTCCCCCAACCCCAGAGTGTCCTCTGAGATCCGCTACCGGAAGCAGCCCTGGAGCCTCGTGAAGTCTCTCATTGAGAAGAACTCGTGGAGCGGCATTGAGGATTATTTCCACCACTTGGGTAGGGTACAGAGTCAGCCAGAGCAGGACGGGATCACAGCCTGGCTGGATACAGACCTGCAGAGCTCTCTCTTGTGTCCACACAGAGCGAGAGCTCACCAAGGCTGAGCAGTCCCTGGAGGAAGGTGGAAAGGATGCCCGGGGATTGCTGTCAGGCCTGCGGAGGCGGAAGCGGCCCCTGAGCTGGAGGAGTCACGGGGATGGGCCCCAGCACCCAGACCCTGACCCCTGCACCCGGGCCGGCATGCATACCTCGGGTGTGTCTGTCCGTCAGGCCCCAGGCAGGGCAGGAGGAGGAACAGGGCTAGGTGGGATGGTCTAGATGTGTCTGTCTGACTCTGAGTTGCTCTCCCACAGGTTCCCTTAGCTCCCGCTTCTCAGAACCGACCGTGGACCAGGGCCCCAGAACAGGCATCCCTGGTGCCCTGGTGCTCGTCAGCATTGTGTGAGTAAGGAGGCCGGGCAAGCTTCAGGGTCAGACAGGCCTGGGTCTGCATCTTAGCTGTGTGGCTTTGGGCAAGTGCTTGGCCTCACTGGGCCTCAGCTTAAGTGGGAATGTGTGCTCATCTCATAGCAAGGATTAAAGGAGCCAATGTTCGAGATGTGCCAAGCAGCACTCTGCACAGTGTACTGCTCTGTTCATCATGGAGAAGTCTGCCTGCTGGGAGAGGGACCTTGGGACTCTGGGAGGTTAGAGGGACCTGACCTCACCAAGGGAGCAGGGAGGGCTTTCTGAAGGAACGGGTACCCAAAGGAAGCAAAATTATGTGAACCAGGAGAGGTGTGCAAAAGAGGTAATTTTATTTACAGATTTCATTTGTGTTTTCTGTGTTTAACCTTAAGTTGGGATGCTGGGCACACAGTAGTGACAAGCAGCTCTTGGGGGTACAGTCCTGGCCCCAGACCAAAGTGATGGGGGAAACATAGGCAGAGGGGACAGGGCCTAGATAGAGAAGCCTTGGGTGGCCAATGAAGACTTCCTCTAGGCGGGACAAGTAGACAGTCAGGGACAGCTTCCTGGGAAAGCAGAGGACTCCTCAGCTGAGACCCCAGAAGGTTAGGCAGGGAGACCCACATGCACAAGGGTCTGGAGATGTGGAGGGGCAGGACACTGAGGAAACGGAAGTGAGGCCCATGCTTCCATTGGACCTTAGAAGGCAAGAGTTGGATTGGCCATGCACCCAGCCTCTTTGGGCCACTTCATGTCCAGAGAGAGGCTGAGTGGCATGCTCTCCTGGGAGCTGGATCGAGGGGCGGTGGGGTGGGCAGGGTGGGCCGAGCAGCTCTCATCTCTTTGTCTCTCCCTCACTGCCTCCTCAGGATCTGTGTGAGGTAGGGTCCTGCATCCCGCACTTCTCCTCACCTCATGTCTCACCCCTGGCTTCAGCCCCTTCTCTATTCCGAATCCTTGGCTGTCCCAGTGAGGTTGTTTGGCGTGGCTCTTAAGGCTGTGGGTGTCAGACAGGCCGGGGTTTGAGCCCTGACTTTGCATGTCTCCGCCCCTCTCTGAGTCTTATCTTCGTCCTCTGAAGAGAGGGGTAGTCATGGTGTCCCTTCAAGATATGGTTGTGTGTGTGCCCGACTTGTGGGAGTATCAATCCTGATTCCTGACCTCTAACCCCTGCCCCCAGCCTCATCATCCTC
This sequence comes from Furipterus horrens, assembly GCF_987537825.1. Lineage (NCBI taxonomy): Eukaryota > Metazoa > Chordata > Mammalia > Chiroptera > Furipteridae > Furipterus > Furipterus horrens. The sequence continues at coordinate 35,595,667 of NW_028327183.1, forward strand.
ATCGCCCTCAACGTTCTCCTCTTTTACCGCCTCTGGTCCCTGGAGAGGACGGCCCACACCTTCGAGTCCTGGCACAGTCTGGCACTGGCCAAGGAGTGAGTGGGTATCCTGAGGGGGTTGGGAGCTTGGGCAGTAGTGGGAGGCCAAGGCCCTACTCAGGCCCTGCACCCCCTACAGCAAGTTCCCCCAGACAGCCGCAGAGTGGGCGGAGGTCCTGGCCCTGCAGAAGCAGTTCCACAGCGTCGAGGTACACAAGTGGAGGCAGATCCTGCGGGCCTCGGTGGAGCTTTTGGATGAGGTACAGCCCTGGGGCTAGGGACCCTGCACTCAAACCCCAGGATGTGGCCAGTGCCTCTGGGCCTCAGTTTCCTCCTCCATAAGATGAGGAAACCATTCATAGTCCCCCACCTTCCAGGGTTGTCAGAAAAATGAGCAGAATGGAAGAAAGATTTATTGACTCTCATCCTGGTGAAACAGTCCAGGTGTGGCTGACTTTAGCATGGCTGGATCCAGCCACACCATGGCAATAAGAATTGGTCTCTAGTACCATCTTTTGACTCTGCCCACCCCCATGGTTGGCTTAGTTCTGGGCTTCCTCTCCCCCAGGATGATTAAGGTAGTACGTTCAGCTCTAGGCTGACTTCCAAAGGAAAGTGTTTACTCTCACTGGCTGGTGGGGTCACATTGCCCACCCCTGAACCAGTCACAGTGGCCAGGGGTAGGCAAGGCTTACTTAGTCCCTGAGTCCCTCCCCACTTTGGGGCGGCTAAGAGGGATCACATAACGGTAGGAGAGAGGTTTTAAAAAAGATATTGGGGTCTCACCTCTAGAAGGGATTGCCCCATACACCCCCTGTAATTCAGGGGCAGCATCTATTCAGAAGGTCAGGTTCAAATTCTGGTGTGTGACCTCCTGTCAGTGACATGGGGCCTTGGCTTCCTCTGTAAATGGGATAGTAATTGACATTACCTCAAAGACTGTTATGAGAATTAAATGAGTTCATATTGGAATAGTGCCAAGCTCATAGTAAACACTTTATGTATGTTTGCTATTGGTAGTGTAAGCCCAGTGCCCGGCATACAGCAGGTGCTCAATAAATGTGGTGGGTCAGCACAAATTTCAGACACCTGAGGTTGGTACCTAATGTGGGGAGTGGGTGTGGGAAGCTAGGGAGCAGCTGGCATTGGCTGGCCACCCAAGGGTATCAGAACCCAAGTTAGGTGACAGTGAAAATCGTGTCTGGTCACTCTGGGCCATAATGCTGAGGCTTACCTTAGGGGCCTCATGTCACCCTGAAATTATGCTTGGACAGAGACCCTGACTCCAGGAAGGGCCACAGAGGACAGGGTAGGGGGATTTGAAGCCAGGGCCTCATAGCTCAGAGCAAGAGAGGGCAGGGCCTTCCCATCCTGAGTTAAATTCTCATTATTTTCTGCTCAAATTGCCATGGGCACAGAGCTTACTTCTTGAATGAATACTAAACAGCAGACACTGATCGAGCTGAGCTGTTTTAAGTGCAAAAATGACCAACTGCTTTGCTTCTCATGGCTAGCCTGTGAGGGGGGAGCGCTTGTCCCCCAAACATAACTTGCTCAAGGTTACACAGCAGGGGATAAGAATAACATGCATTGAGCACCTCATGTGTGCCTTCAGATCCCTGAAGTGACCTGGTGAAGTAGGGATGTTACTGACCCTTCTTTCAGCTGAGGCACCTGGGACAGGTATGGGGCTTGCCCAAGGTTTCCCAGTAAGTAGCAGAGCCCGGACTTGACCCCAGGCCATTTGGGCCCCTTCCATCCGCTGTCTGTGTGAAGTTAAACTGGGTACAGTATGGCTCTGCTCATGTTACATGGTGACCCTGGCAGGGGACACGGCCTCTCTGGACCTTCCCCAGTTTCTCAAATGCAGGATGTGGGGGGTGGCGGGTGGCAGGGGTGAGATCACCCTTCCGGCTCTCACTCCCCACCCTGCCTACCTCTTCCCCCAGATGAAGTTTTCACTGGAGAAGCTGCATCAAGGCATCACTGTCTCAGACCCTCCCTTCGACTCCCAGCCACGGACTGACGATAGCTTCTCCTGAGGATGCCCAGTCACACAGCTGTCCCCTCAAGTGGACAGATGGACACAGAACCTCGGTGACCACTGCTGGCACGGTGTGAGCACTGGGAACCTCCTGCGCACCCATCCCGGTGGCCTAGCCAGGGGCCATGCAGACACGGGGATCACAGAACCAAGATGCACTTTAGACCAGCGTGTGCAAATCCAGCTGCCGTTGCCTGCCCAGCCAGGGAGCTGGCCTGGCCTTCAGCAGGCTCCCACTAACTTATTTTGTCTGGCTGGGATATGGAGGGCATCTCCTTGGATGCACGATTCCCTCAGCTCTGGGTTTAATATATTTATTTGGGCTGACAGAGCCCCAATAAAGGGTTGGAAATGACTGTGGCTGTCTCCGTGAGCCCGGGGAGCAGGAGGGAGCCTCCTGTTGCACTTAGATCCTGCATGGCAGGGAGGGGGATCTGTCCATTTCCTGGGGCCATAGTCACTGACGACCTGGAATTCCCTAGCATCTTACACAACCTTTGCATCATCAGGGTCCAGTGTGGTGGCCTAGGTTCAAATTCTACCTCTGATACTTGGGCCTGTAACCTGGAGCTGGTCAGCCTCGTTCAGCTTTAGTTCCCTCTTCTGTTCAATGGGCATGAGAATAGCCCCAGTTTTCCAGGGTTGGTAGAAGTGAGTCATTCTCAAACTTAAGCTGTTATCAGAATCTCCTGGAGAGCATATCACCAGACCTACTGGCTCAGTGTGGTTCAGCAGGTCCAGGGTAAGCTGACAACCCATACTTTTAGCAAGTTCCCAGGTGATGCTTATCCAGTGATCCCATGTTGAGAACCCCTTTATGAGGATGCAAGGAGTTAATAAAAAGTGGCAGCTTATAATAGGATAAGTATCCAATAATGTTACTCATCACAGAAAAGTTGAAGGGGGAAAAGTAACTCATGTACTGAGCACCAGGTATATACCAGGCTGATGTTCATTTAATTCTCACATTGGTTCTGAGTTGGAGACAAATAGTTACATGCCTGAGGCCCTTCAATATGGAGACCTGGCCCCTGGTGGCTCCACATGTAGGTGCAAGGTCCTAACCCCTTCAGGACTCCACAGTGGATGAGGAAATGGGCTTGGAGCTGAAGTCCCTGGTCTAGGTAGAACCTAGATCTGTCTACTCAAACCCTCTGCTAGTTCCAGAGGGATTGAGTGGTAAAGAGAGAACTTCAACATGTCAGTGAGGCTGTAAGAATGTTTGTAATTAACGGCTTGGCACAGAGGACTGGAGGAGGGATGTGCCACAAGTAATAAAGAGCAGAACTTGCCTCTCCTGTCCTCTGGCTATGTGGTCATGGCAAGTTACCCACTCCGAGCCTCAGTTTCCCATACCCACCTTGTGTGAAGAATTAGATGAGTTAATGCATAGAGCAGCATCAAGCACATAGCAGGTGCTCAGGGAACATCAGCTTGTGGGGCTGTCAGTGGGTGCCCCTGTTCAGTGCCTAAGGCCTGTCCTCATTGTGCCTCAGCCTGCCACCTTGGCCAGAGCGAGGGCTCAGAACAGCAAGAAGGTTGTTTTCTGTAGGAGAATTGCACAACCCAGGAAGCAGGTGCTGGCCCAGAGGCCCAGACCACAAAAGTGTCCCGTGTCCCTGGCTTCCTGTCCCTCTGCCCGAGACCTACCCCACGTCCTGGTTCCTCTTGCCCAGCAGAGCGCAGCCAGGGGGGTTTCTGGAACTTCATCCCACCCAGAACTGGTGGCCAGGACCTGAACAGTGACCCACAACCAGAAGTCTCACTCCCACCACAGTCTGACAGCCTAGATCCCCCACCTTCGTCCTCTCCATTTGGCGGAACCTACTGATAAGACAGGCCACCTGCCATCACTGGGCAGGATTCCAGATCCTGAGGCCAGGGTCATGACCCTAGGTGAGGGATGACCCAGCCTCAGTTTCCTCTCTGTGAAATGGTGATAATAGTATAACTTGCTGCACACGTTTAGGGAGGTAGGAATGGATACATCATCACAAGGGCTCTAGCATTGGCATTTATTTATTCACTTGACAAATACTTAACAAGTATCTGGAGACACTGGAGCACAGGATAACGTCTGCACCTTGGGGGAGTTTGTATTCCAGGGTTAGAGGGACAGTGAACAGAGAAGAGAAACTACACAACGGAAGAGTATAATGTCTGGTGACAGCTGCTGTAGGGGGTGGGGGGAGTAAAGGAGGTCAAGTAAGGGACGGGGGAGGCAGTTTCCCCGGAGTGGACAGACCTGATGAAGGTGACATTGAAGCAGGAGCTGGAGTGAGCCTTTTGGTTGCTTTGGGAGAAGAGTGATCCAGGCAGGGAGGCAGAAATGAGCTTGCTCTGTTGGGAAAGTAGGAACCTGGTCAACCAGCTCGAGAGTAGGGGGAGAGAGGAATAGAAGGTGATGTCAAAGACAAAGAAGGGGGCATCCTCGTGAAAGTACCCCAGATTCACAGGGCAGCCTCTGGTTTGGATTCCCTCCTGCTTTGGAGGCATCTGGAGTATTAGAAGTAGCCCTAGCCTGACACTCCCCACCCCACACCCCGCCATGCCCACTTGGGTTCCCACATAGTGACCTCCAGGCCTGACTCCAGGGATTTCAGGGAGAGGTCCCTTGGAGGTCCCAGCAAGACCCCTAGATCCCATGAGGATGATCTCTATAATGTGAAGTCTGAAGCCCTGCCCCCAAACCGCCCTCTCAGCCCGCTTGTGACTGTGGGTGACCTCTCCCAGACGCTGATCCCGGAGGTCCCCAGCGTCTAGAGGGGCCAGACACCCAGGCCATGCGCCCATGCCCGGAAGCCGTGGTCCCTGCGCCACCGGGAGAGGCCGGTGCAGCGGCGCCTCCCGGGCCGCTGCGGCAAAGGCTGGGCGGCCGCGCCCTCCCCCCCGCGGTGATTCATCCCGCCTCCTCCCTCTCCCTCCTCCTTCCCGGGCCGCCGCCGCCGCCGCCGCCGCTGCAGTGCGCAGGAGAGCACCGCCCGCGCCCAAGCGCCCGAGCCTAAGGGGGTCTGGGTCGGGGCATCTGGTGGATGAGCCCGGCTGCGCGTGCCAGCGCAGCAGCCCGAGCAGCGGCCGCCGCCCGTGCGGCTGGGATGCCCGGACGCCGGGCCCCGGGGCTGGGCCCCGGGCGGTAACCGGAGCGGGGGGGCCGCGCTCCCCCCCCCACTAGTCCCAGAGCCTTAGCAGCTGCGCCCGCGCGCTCCCAGGGACATTTTAACCGCCGCCGGGTCCCGCCGCCTCTCGCCCGGCTATTAATACCGGCGGCCCGGGAGAGGGGCGCAGCGCGCGCACCGCAGTCATGGGGACACTGCTGGCCTTCATGGTCGGCACGACGCTGGGTAAGTGCGCGGGGGCGCGCGGCGAGGGGCACAGCAGGGCGCGGCGGGGCAGCGGGTTCGCGCTTGGGACCCCGGAGAGTGGAGCGAGGGCCGTTCCCGCTCATCCCCCGACCTGACTGAGTCCCTTCAGAAGTTGTGCGCGGCGGGCGCGGGGCTTGGGAGGCTTGAAAGGTGCAGATGGTCCAGAGCGGGCTGGAGCCCGGCTGGCATAGATTCGTGGCTTCGGGCGTCCAGCCGGGGGTGAGGAAACGCGGAGTCAGCTGCTCCGGGAGCCCCGCAGGCTGCAATGTGACACCCACAGCCTCGGCGGCTGGGGGCGGGGGTGGGGGCGGGGAGTGGGAGGCGGAGGCAGTTCCCGGAGACTGAGGAGCGGGAGATGGAGAGACGGAGAGAGATGGTAACAGGAGAGGGAGGGGGTAAGAGACGCTGCAGGACCTGGACTGCTCCGGAGTGATCCGCTGGGAGACTGGGGAGATGGAAGTAGAGGGCAGACAGACGGGAAAGATGCAGCTGAGAGAGAGAGAGAGAGAGAGAGAGAGAGAGAGGAGAGATTAAGGAGAGTTCATGCGAATTGTGGAGAGAGAAAATTAAGAGGCAGAAAGAGATAGAGACACTGGTAGGTAGGGGAAGGAATGGAGTTTAAAGGGAGACAGGGAAAGGTGAAGAGAGAGAGCCGAGTGTGTCTGAGACTGGAAAGAGGAGACAAAGTGGTGGGACCTTCCCAGAGACCTCTAGGAGAGATGGGGGGAGTCAGAGATAGTTACTTAGGGAAGTGGCAAGAGGAGGACAAGAAGCCCCCTAGATTAATAGAGGAAGAGTCTTAGGAACAAAGAAAAAGACCCAGAGCTGCAGCTGGAGAGACAGCATTAGCTTAGGTAGTGAGCTTTGTGCGGGCAGGAAGGATGTGGCAAGTAAGAATGTGAAGGAGGGACCCAAAGGCAGTAAAATCCCCTGGAGGTGCAAAGGCTCTGAGGCGGGAAAGAGCTTGGTGAGTTTGGAGAAGCTGATAGGAGGTGGGAGCCTGAGGACAGAGTCAGGAGAAGTTGGGGAGGGGGTGGCACAGGAACTTGTGGGACTGGGGAGTAGGGATGGAGTGTGGGTCTGCCCTGGTTCCAGTGTCCACTTCCCTCTGTGAGGACTTGCCTTCTCCCAACCTTGGGCTGGCTGGTTTCTCAGAGCAATGAAGGTGAAAATGACTTGCCACCTTTAACTTCTAACGCAGCTGGAATTCTAGACACACCACCTAGATGCTGCAGTACCTCAGACAAGTGGCATTCTGAAGAAGGTGTAGGTGGGTACCACAGACTCGGAGTTACTGAGCACAGTAACAGCCCTATTGTTTGGAGGCCTTCTGTGTGCCAGCCCACTGCTAGGATCTTACCTAACTTATGGAATCTGCTCAGCAACTTCCAGAGCAAAGATAATTGCTTTCCTCGCCATCCACAGAGGAAAATGAAGGCTCAGAGCAGATGGGTGACTTGCCAAGGGCACGCAGCAAGTGGCGAGGCCAGTCTCAGTGTCCGGTTCTGTCCATTTGTCAGCATTATTGAGGGGAAACAGATGGTTTCCAAGGGGCCTGAGGGCCAACAAACAGCAAGTCTGGCTTGGCCCAGGGTGACGGGTGCCCCTGCTGTCCCTGCAGTGTCCTCAGCCTGGGCAGGCTGTGTGGAGGTGGACTCTAACACAGAGGCCGAGTACGGGAAGGAATTCAAAATTCTGTGCATCTCCTGCAAGCGCCGCAGTGAGACCACCGCCGAGACCTTCACGGAGTGGACCTTCCGCCAGAAGGGCACTGAGGAGTTTGTCAAGGTGTGTGGGTGCACAGTCTGGGTATGGGAGGGTGGGTGTAGGTGTCTGAGCAAGGGCAGGATTGTGGGAGGTGATTGTTTGCTTTCAATAATGTGCTATTATTGATGACCTGGATTCAATTTCCAGCTCCACCACTGAATAGGTGGTGGTGACCTTGAGCAAGTCACTGAACCTGTCTGAGCCTCGGTTTTCTCCTCTGTAAAGAGAGGGTGGTTATGGTGTGTAGCTCATAGGTCTATGTGAGGATTGATTGAGTTGATGCCCCTGGCCTGTGGTTGGCACAATGTCTTTGGAATTATTTAGTACCAGCAAAAATGTTTGCGTGGTCATCAAAGAGGAGAAGCAGAACTTTTTGGACCTCATTTATACTATGTGTATTTTGAATTACATTTGAGGAGGTGCCATACACTTTTAGGGTGACTGGAAAATTGGGGTCTACAGCAACTGGATCAGGCTGCCTCTGACCGTACTTGAGGTCTATGCCTGGGGTCCCAGGCAAAAGTGTAGAAAATCAAAGCCAGGAAGGCTGAATGGGTGCTGGGGGGTGGTGGGTGAGGAATGTGTGTGAATGTGTGTGTGTCTCAGGACTAGGGGCACAATCAGGGTCTGGAGCAGGCCCAGGCATAACCCTTAGACTCACTGTACCCTCCCTGCCTGAGCCCATGTGTGAGTCCATCTGTCTCTGTGTGTAAGGGCAAGGGTCACTGATGAACCCATGTCAGGTGGGAGACATGGGCTCATCGGTGACCCCCCCACTGCTGCCCCCAGATCCTACGCTATGAGAACGAGGTGCTGCAGCTGGAGGAGGATGAGCGCTTTGAGGGCCGTGTGGTATGGAACGGCAGCCGGGGCACCAAGGACCTGCAGGACCTGTCCATCTGCATCACGAATGTCACCTACAACCATTCGGGCGACTACGAGTGCCACGTCTACCGTCTGCTCTTCTTCGACAACTATGAGCACAACACTACCGTCATCAAAAAGATCCACGTGGAGGTGGTAGACAAAGGTGAGTTGGGCCCTGCCTGTCCCCTAGTCTCTGTTGCCCACTGGCAGCCAGATGGAGGGACAGATGGCAGGTAGGGAACAAGCTGGCTCAGCTCCTGGGTCAGCTAAGCGCATGGCAGCAGGGATGGCATCACCTCTTTCCCCAGCTCTGGCTTTGTCCTCCATTTCCCTTCAACTCACAGAGATGTCACAGCAGGCCTCTCCCATGGAAGTTCTGGGTGTGAAATCTCTGCTATCTGTGCTGTGTGACCTCTGGCAAGTGCCTTTCTGTCTCTGAGCCGAAGGTTGTCCTGTAGGAAACAGGATGGTAATGGTATCTCTCATTCAGAGTGTTGCTTGAACCATTTCTGTGTTCCGGGGAGGTTGTGAGGATTGAGTGATGTGCTGGGTGTCAACTGCTGCATGCCTGGCAGCAAGGCCTTGGTACATGGGGGCCGTGGTGACAGTTCTGTCTGTCAAGAGTGTGACAGTAGGGGAAGAGATAGGACTGTGTCACCTAGAGTAGTGCTTCTCCACTTCAACTGTGCACACCACCTCCAGAAGTCTAGCAAATGTGCAGATCCTGACTCAGCAGACCTCAGTGAGCCTAGGGTTCATTTCTGAAAAGTTCTTGAGAGAGGCTGGTGCTGCAGGTCTGAGGCCGCAGTGAGTAATAGGATCTAAGGTGTTTTTTGAACTGTTTTATCATTTTGGCTTCAGCTGCCTTGGGCCCCGTCTCTGAACCATCTTCCAATGGGTATAAATTGGAATTTTCCAGGGCCTTATGACCCATATCAGCTTAGAGAGTTAGGGAGATATCCCAGACATTGGACCACCAAAAAACCGTGGCAGGGACATCCCTCGGGGCCCGCAGCACATACACAGTATCATGGGCAACATGCACTGTCCTTCCTTTCTCTGAGACAGGCCTCAGTGCCTTATGTAGAATTCCTCTGGGCCAAGACTCTTACAGGTGGGGAAGCCCAGGCTCAGGAAGGTAAGATTACATGGCCAAGGTCACAGGGCTGGGATCTGAAGTAGAAGTCAATCAAGCCTGTGTAACTGCCATTTCTGTTCTTGGTATAATTCAGTGTTTTCTACTGGCTTCCAGAGCCTGTGGGTTTCTTTTGATAATTAACATTTGTATGTTTATTATCAAAGTGATCTATCAAAATTCAATGCAGGAGATGGGTCTGAAAGAGACTTTGGTATAGGGCACAGATGCTTGGTGGGTAGCCACCCACGTACGTAGAAGATGGAACCTTGCCCATGTGAGTTGGGGTAAAGTGGAGTGGCTGTGACAAAGATGTCCCCAGATACTGTGGCTTAAAGTCTGTGTCAATCCTGTCTCTCAGATCAGTGCTGAGGTGAGGGGTCAGGAGGGTGGGGAGGTTCTGTGAGCTCATCAGGTTGTTTCCATCTTGTGGTTGTGGTCTGGCTTAGACACACTTATAACTCAGTAAGGTCTTTCTTTTTTTAACATCACCTACGATATTGTATTACCTCCCAGAGCCTATGTTCTTAACAACATTTATTATAATGTAGAGCTTTTTATGTTGTTTTTCCAGAACCTGCAGTTTCAGCATTACCCAACACATTATAGTATTGCCTTTTAACATTTCCCATTATACTATAGTATTTTATATTATACTCTATACTATACTACTTTAACAGTGCCAAGTATACAACAGCATTTTTTATCATAATCCATCATACTTGAGTATTTTTAACATTGTCTACCATTTAATCATATTTTTATCATTACCCATCATGCTATATATATAGTATTTAAAAAATATAAATCATATTATAATATTTTAAATTTTTATTTGTTATACTGTAATGTATTCATCACCACCCATACTGGAAGTATTTTTAATATTATTCATCACACAATAGTATTTCTTTCACTACCCATGATATTGTATTATTAGCATTGTCAGCCATGCCATATTATTTTTTATTATTGTTCACTCTCTTACTGCAGTCTCAACATTACCTATCAGCCTATATTGCCTCCTGGTGATTAGTAACTGCTGAGGAATGAACTGAATGACTTCTAAAGGAGGGGCAATGGGTGTTGGTGGTGAGACCTTCACTGGCCTGGCAGAGGTGCAGAAGATGGTAGGAAGCACCTGGGGTCCTCCACCAGGAGAGGGGCTGGCAGATGAGGGCACAGGGCTAAAACTATTTTGGATATGTCAGCCAAGTGGAAATGACTCAGGAGACTTGGGCTAGAAGTACAGTAAATGATCAAGATATATTTAAGAATCTTAGGATTTGCAAACCAGAAACACAACTAGACAATACTCAGAGTGTTCTTAAGAAGAAAGAAAAGCTAAGAGTTCTTACAATAAAAAGTGCCTTCTTTAAAAAAAATCAGCCCTGCATTCTAATCCTCTGGATTAATCCAAGATGATAATCTTCCAGGTGTCCAGTGGACGTCAGTAGGTCTGGACACATGAACATTCTTTTCTAAGTCCTTAAGGGGTAATCAGAGTGTTGCCTATAGGACATATAGAGTCTATCTCCAGGCAAAATTGAAGAGTTTAAAAGTTTAAGTCCTCAGGCTAGTTAAAGCAACAGTAGAATCATTTCCTCTGCCTCAGCCTACTTGATTTTAGTAATTTAGTGGCTTGACTACAGTGACTTTGATTTCTTCAGTCTTTCATCAGATGTACCCAGTATAAGTGAAGAATATCTTGAGGTGAAGAAGTATCTGAGGCTGGCGAGAAGCCTGGCCTGTGTGGGCACGCAGGGGAAGCTCTTGGAAGATTTGGGGTTTTTGAAGAGATCAAAGATCCTCTCAGAGAAGATGTCTCTGGGCTGTTCTGTGACCCCTGTGCCTCAGTTCCTCATCTGTAACATGAGGGAGCGATGGTCCTCCCTCCTGAGGTGTGTGTGGGTTGGTGGAGACTGCACTCGCTGTACAGCAGCCATTACAGTCTTTCTTTGGCAGTGGAAGCTTTACAGGGCATATAGGAGCTCAGACCTGACAGTCAGTTACAGTTGGGGTTGAATTCTGGCTCTGAGTTCAGTCCTGACTCTGCATCCTTACTCAGCATCTTCCCCTCTCTGCGCTTCAGTATCCTTATCTGGAAAATGGGCTACAGAGCTGTGCCCATCACTGTCCTAATCAGATTGGGAGAGAAGGGGATACCAGATGACTTAAATCCATTTGGGCATTGAGTTCCCAAAGCAGGGTTGAGGATTCTAGTGATACGAGCCATATCCAACATATATCAACTTAGGTGCTTCCGAGATCAGCTGACATGGGAAGTCAGGACTGTCTCTATCTTTGGGGTTACTCTGAAGAGTCATTTATGGAGATGATCAGATAAAGAATGAAGTACAGGGCCTGGCTGAGAGCATATATTCACTGTACAAGATGCATTCATGAGATCTTCTGAGACAATGAATGAAGTGTGGAACCCCAGAAAGCACCTGTGCCATCTGCTGCTCCCTGACAGTGCAGAAGACCACATGGGCACAACAGGAATGATGAGATCCTGGGCAACCAGAAGGGGCACCTGCAAAATCTGGCCCAGGATGCCACAGTAGCCTTTGACTCTGGTCGCCTGGCTAAGTGTACTCCTGTTACAGTTTAAATTTAGGATCAATGAAAGGAAGCTGACGGAGGCAAGAGCCAGTGTGTGGAAGGATAGAGGGTTTGCGGAAAACAGCCACCAGTAGCCAACACTTAGGCAGTGCTGCCTGTGAGCACATCCAAGCACATGAGGGATGTTAACTGACGTTTCCTCTTCCCAGTAACCCGTGAGAAGTCATGAGTATAATAATCCACACTTTACAGAGAGGGAATCAAGGCCCAGAGAGGAAGAGTCCCTTGCCTAAGGTCTCACAGCTATTAAGAAACAGAGTCAGAATTTGAAGCCTGGCATTCTGATCCCAAATCTCAAGCTCTTAACTCCTTTGCTGTACTGCCCCAATAATAATATTAATAATAACAAACATTTTTTAAAAGATTTTATTTATTTTTAGAGAGAGAGGAAGGGAGGGAAAAAGAGAGAGAGAATCATTGATGCTCTGCAAGAGAAACATGGACCAGTTGTCTTTTGCACACTCCAAACTAGGGACCTGGCCTGCAACCCAGGCATATGCCCTGGCTGGGAGTCAAACGAACAACCTATAGTTCACAGGCTGACACTCAATCCATTGAGCCCTGCCAGCCAGGGCAATAATACCAAACATTTATGGAGTGACATCTATATGTCAAGCACTAGTCCAAGGACTTTTAAAGCTTTTTAAATGGTCACAACACTCTCATGAAAGAGATATGTGAAATTGAGACCCAGAGAGGTTGAGTCACTTGCCCAAGGTCACACAGCTGACGAAGTGGCAGAGCTTGGCTTTGAACCAGAGCCTTCTGGTTGCAGAGCTAAGGCTCTTGGGCACCTACAGCCACCTGACTGACACATGCACCTGGAGTTACACAGGGAGGCAGGGTGAGGTGATCCCGAAACCCATCCATAGCTGGTAATTGGGAACAATAACGACTCTAGGGAGGTAGCACATCCCCATTTGCAGACCAGGCCCAGGGACGTTGAGCCACTTGCCCAAGCTGGCACAACAAGCTCAAGGAACACAGGCTGTCATGCCTCCTGAGCCTGGCCTCAGCAGCCACTTACTCCTGCCTGGCCCCTGCAGCCAACAGAGACATGGCGTCCATCGTGTCTGAGATCATGATGTATGTGCTCATCGTGGTGTTGACCATATGGCTTGTAGCAGAGATGGTTTATTGTTACAAGAAGATTGCTGCTGCCACGGAGGCTGCTGCGCAAGAAAATGCGTAAGTGGGGTCGGTGTGGAGGGATGAGGTGAGAAAGACACCGGGTACCTCCCAGAGGGGAGCATGAACTGAGTGGGGAGAGGGCAGGGGAGCTACCCAGGGTACCATCTGCAAGTCGTGCCCAGAGGGGGGCATTTGTCATCAGAGATGCAATAAGGTTCCCAGCCCCCTCCTACGTTAGACTTTCAGCCCCCACTTCTCCTAGGACCCAAGGTTCAGGCCCAACATCCAGTCCCCCAAAGATACAGGAGTCTAGGTTCCAGCATCTCTCTTCCCCAGGACCCAGGAGTCTGAGCCCCCAATCCCCTCCTACCTCAGACTCAGGGCTCCAGACCCCCAGCCTGGCCCTCTTGTGGGTCACTAGGAGTCCAGCCCACAGCCCTCTCCTTTCTCTAACTCCAGAGCCCTGTGCACCTGGGGCAGGGACCACAACCCTCCTCAGTCTCCTGGCAATGGGCCAGACTGATGAGGGGGTCAACTGTCCACCTGGCCTTTACCCCCACAGCTCGGAATACCTGGCCATCACCTCAGAAAGTAAAGAGAACTGCACGGGAGTCCAGGTGGCTGAATAGCCCTGGGAAGGTAGGAAGGTGGGCAGGGGCTGGTGGGCCTGGGATGGTGTCAGATCACTAGGTCCCTGATTCTATCTCTCCCTCACCTTTAGGCCCTGGGTTTCGCCTCAAGGAAGAGCCAGCCCTAATTAGGAACATCTGGGCACAGCCTGCCCCCAATGGGGGTTGGCCATTCCTGGGCCTCCACAGCCTCAGAGTCCTGCCAGTGGAGCCTCCAGGGTGGGAGGGGACAGGGGGCTTGGCTCACACCCCTAATCCAGCCTTCTTCCTCCTGCCCACTCACCTGCTCTCACCATGCATGATGGGTAAAGCAATACTACTGCTGCCCCCACCCTTGCTTCTGCTGCCTGTTTTTTGGGGGGGTGGGTGGTGAGGTGGGGGCAGCAGCTCCGCACCCTTCCTTCTTGCTGATTTGCACACTTTGGCCGCTCAGACACACACTACAGGGCCCAGCTTCTCTCTGCCCAGCAGGGTCATGCCAGGTCGGAACAGTCTGGGGCAGGGGGGTTTGGGACCTACTTGAACCCTCACTCATATTTTCCCTCGTGCTTCCTCTGGCTGGACCTGGTGTCCCCTCTCCTGTGATGCACTCTTACCTGGCCCAACTCCGCCCTCTCTCACCAGCCTTGGATTGTGGCCACTTAGAAAGGGGCCCAGTCAACCTCGTCTCTTTACACTGGTAGTTTTGTTCATGAAATAAAGATTCTTGGACTTGACTCATAGTCTCTCTCATGAGCCCAGTTACCCTGTACACCTCACCTTCAAATCCAAGAGCCTCAGCTTTCCTGGGGACCTGCCATCCCAGGCAGGTAGAGGGACCTCTCTATACACAGTAAGGGATAAGGATGGGGAAGAAGCAGGTGGTTGCAACATCTCAGACTCAGCAGCTGCCTGAAGGCTCAGCAGGTGCATCCACTTAGTGCTTGATTAATGTGGGGTTGGGGGTGTCATTAGATCAGTGGGAACCATGAACAGGAGGGAGGCCAGGAGGGAGCCAAGGAGGCAGTGCGGGAGGGGTGCTGCTGTGGAGAGAAGAGGCCAGGCAGCAGTGGCGTGGGTTTTTTGTGTTCCAGGTTAGCAGTGTTGACCAAACCACCAAGCATAAATGAATTGGGAGGCTTTGTTAAAATTAAAAATGGCAAAGTTTTATTCAAAGGTTTTGGGGTTTGCAAACAAGAAACACTACCACGTAACACCCAGTATTCCGAAGAAAAGAGAAAAATTGAAAGTTTTTATATTAAAAAGTACAATGTTGATGGGGAAAAAATCAGTTCTGCATTCTTAGCTTCTGAACTGGTCCAAAATGGTGATCTTCCAGATGTCAGGGATCCTGAGTTCTTCAGAGGGTTATCTATAGGATTTCTCTATATCTCCAGGCATTTCCACACAGTTCAGAAGTTCAAGTTCCCAGTCTAGTTAAAGCAAGAACAGTTTCCTCATACCTCAGCCTACTTGATTTTAGAAACTTAGCAGCCTGACTATAGTGACTCCATTTTATTTCTTCACTTATTCCTTAGCAGTGTGGGTCTCCCTGGAGTGGTGGGAGTTGGAGAGGAAAGGAGAGAGAGAAACATGAATGGAGAGAGAGGGAGAGAGAGACTGGGGTCTGGGCAGCACCAGGTCTGCACCAGAGTGACCCCTTGGGGAGGCTGTGGCTCTGAATGGGGTGAATAGGTGGGTCTGATTGTGTAGGGACAGAAACAGCCTAGCTGAGGTGAGTAGCTGTGGTCTGTGTTTATGTAGCTGTCTACAGCCAACTATCTGATGGTGTCCCTAGGTGTTTGGGTGTTTATCTGGCCCTGGAATGTGACATGGATCACTCTTGACTGCTGGTGAGGCAGTGTGTATCTGCCCCTGGGCACTTCCGGCCCCTTGGCTTGGGCCTCAGCACTCAGTGCTGCCTTCTCTGGGCCAAGCCCCCTTCCCCCATATCTAGGACTTTACTGGATCCAGAGGTCATTGCTGCAGGCGGCAGAGAGGCTGCCAAAGCAAACCAGCCCCCGTGACTTATAGGAAAGCAGCTGGGGGGAGGAGGTTGTAAGTGGGGGGCGGGTAGGGTGAGCAGAGCAAAGCAGACAGGGGCTGGGCTGGGGACTTGGGAAAGGGCAGAGGCTAGAGCAAGAATTGGGGCTGGGGGAGAAGTTTGGGGAAGGAGTCTGGGGCAGAGCCTGGAACTGGGGCAGGGGCAGGGACTGCCTTACTGCCTTGTTCAGGAGCTGGACAGTGGGTGCTGGAAGGGGTGGGGGTGGACAGGGATGGAGTCAGGCCTACCAGGCGGGGGCTGGGCAGGAGGCAGGAGAAGTAGAAGGGCAGTTGGGGCACTCTGTCTGACTCCCTCTAATTCATATACCCATCCTTTAGTCCTTGTGAACACCCCCTGCCTGCTTTCTCTCCCCAAAGCCCCATCCTCAGGCCAAGCCTGTCCGTACTCCCACCTCCCCTTGATTGGCACACCTGGGCCCACCCCTCAGACTAGAGGGAGGCAGGTGGCTGGGCTGGCCTGGTCCAGCCCCAGCAAACCCTGCCCCACCAGCCAGGTGGCCTCTGGCGCTGCCAATCCCTTTGCCCGCCCCTCCCCACCCCTTTCCCCGCCTCCTACCCAGCTCCCTCCTCCTCAGGTGAGGCAGCCTGGCCTAGCAGGCCCCACGCTGCTGCCTCTGCCTCCCGGCCGCGCAGCTACTGCGGGGCCATCATGCTCCTGCCCAGGCCTGGAGACTGACCCTCAACTGACACCATCTCTCAGCTTCGCCCCCACCTGCCGGACCCCAGGGTAAGGACTGGGGCCACCTCACTCCCACCCAACCTAATGCTCACCTCCCAAGAGAGGGACCCCAAGAGTGGGCTCTCTGACTTCTTTCCAAGGACCTTGGAGCAGCCCCCTCTTCTTCAGATTCAGATTGGGCCCCAGTCTCCTCCCTCAGATCCAGGAGTCTAGGCCCCTACAGCCCTCCAACCTCATACCATGGGTTCCTGGCCCCCAAAGTCCTCTTTCCCCAAGACCCAGGATTTCAGGCCCCTGCTCGACCCAGGAGTTCAGACCTCCAATACCCTCCCCTTGAGGCTCAGACACGGGAGCTCCCAGGCCTGCAAATCCAGGTGTCTCCCTGGCCACCAGTCAGACACTGACCCCATCCTTGAACCCAGCCTAATCTGTGTCCATGATCACAGCGTGCTCTGGCCAGGTCCCAGGTCCTCCAGTCTCTCTGGGTGGGTGCCTGGGACTGGGGGCACTGGAGCTGGGCTGGGCTCCCCCAGGCCCTGCCTCCCCGTTCATCTCCCCACAGGTCCTGCCCGGGCCCAGGAGGTCAGCGGGGAATCATTAACAAGAGGCTGTGACATGGCAGAGAAGGAGGGTGAGTCCCCCTTTTCCTGAGCCCCGACTTTGGCTCTGCCTGATGCCCCTCCCTCTGTGCTGTCTTCCCAACCCTCTGTCCCCTTAGAGCCCCCTCTCTCTGGTACTCGTCCTGGGCCCATCCCCACCCCCTTCTGAATCCATCTCCACCTGATTAACCATTAACCAAATTTTCTGGGAGGCTGTGCACCATCTGCCTCCCTGCTACCCCACATGACCTTCCTGGCTCCCTGCCTCAGTTTCTCCTCCCCCTCCCCTCAGCAATTCTTCAGCTGACCCTGGCTAGACCTGCCCTCCGCTTGGGGCTACAATGGGAGACTGGCTGTTATGGGAAAGGACACAGACTCTGGAGTTGAACCTTTTGGCCTGCATTTGAATCTGCTTCTGCCACTTCTTTGTTGTATGATCTTGTGCAAATGACATGGTTTTTCTAGGCTTCAGTTCCCTCCTGGGTCAAACATGGATCCCAATGCCACCTACCAGCATGAGGTTTCTGGGAGCAGGGACACAGCATGGGGCTTAGCATGTCAGATTCATACCATGAACCAGAGTTGTCATGACTGGTCAGCAGGCTTGGAATCCCAGGGATTCAAGACCCGCACCAATTCCAGACATTCCTCCTACCTCCTGGCACTGTGGGCAAAAGAGCAGGAGGACTTTGAACTTGGGAGGAAGGATGAAAAGGGGAGAGAGAGCAGAGAAACCACTTTAGGGTAATGGAGAGAAGCCACTGCTGAGTGGCTGGCACCCAATGGCTCTTGGCAGCCCCTAATAAGGGCTTCCCATAGCCTGGGTACCTCTTAACCTCTTCCACACTTGGGAGCCAGCTGGAGAGGCTGAGAAAATGCAACTTCTTTTTCCTGCCCTCTCCAGCTGGGCTGACCCCCTCTCTTCCTCCTGGAACTAGGCTAGCTGGGCTTGGTCCTAGAAAGTAGTACTTGCTTGCTACTTAGTAGTAGCTGTGAGGACCTGAGCAAAGCAGCATGCCTAACTCTTGGCCTCAGTTTCATCATCTGGAAAATGGAGTTGGAACTCATGCACACCTCACAGGCTGGTGTGAGTATTTAAATGCAGAAACTGCTGAGTATGTCGTCTGATATGATCAATGTGGATCACTGGCCTCCTTGGGTCTCAGCACAGTTAGCCACTCAGACCTCCAATCATTCTACTATGGCCCAGAGTGCAGCCAGGCTTCCTGTGGCTCAGAAGGCCCTGTACCCTTGCTGAGTAGGTGAACAGTGAAGCCCCATACCATCTGGAGGATTCCTTCCTAGAGTCAACCGAAGGGAATCACCAGGGTTGGGGCCTGTGGGTGAATGACCTGATGAAGGAAAACAGAATGCGCTGGAAAGGATGGACAGAGGCAGGCCTGGGTACAGAGAGAACTGAAGCAGCTTGGGTGTGGGCTCGGAGTCTGGCTGGAGGTGTAGTCAAACCTGGACATAGATGCTAAAAGGTTGTGGTGCTGAGCCTACTTCCTAGGTGATCCGAGGTAGACGCCTGCTCCTCTCTGGGCCTCTTCCTCATCTGTAAGTCAGGTGGTGATAATAATTATACCTTCCTCACGGACAGTTACAAAGATTTTTAAGAACCACAGGATAGGGAGCCATTGCTGTTGCAGTGGCTGCTTGTGTTTGTGTTGCCCAATTCGAGGGTCTTGGTGCTTCTGGTGACTTAGACTTGGAGGAGTTGATATCTGAGTTGACATTCAGGATGAGGAGGACAAAAGTAGGGTGTGCCAAGCAGAAGGAAGAGCCTCCTAACTAAATGTTGGGGATAACTTCTGGGGGTGCAGTGGCACATAGATAATTTGAGTCTTCCTGGAGGTACAGTTGAAATGGAGCTGGGAGGGTGATTGAGGCTGTTCCCACTGTTTGCGATGAGGGGCAGGTAGATGTCTCAGCAGTGCTTGGTCTCTCTACAAGATCACACTGGCGGCTATTCTGTGTTCCTTTTTCCTAACTTGTATTTATAAGTTCTGTGGTTTTGGTTGCCTTTTGGGAGCTCTCTCAGGTCTCTGATAATGACCCATATGACTGTCTGAAGATTGGGAGAAACATGTATTCAACCCTTAGATCTCTAACAGCCATGCTTACATCTTAGAGTGGCTGGCAGCACAGGGCTGAGGGTCTTTGACTCTGTCCTAGGGAGCACTGGGGAGTCATGGAAGGTACTATGTAAAGAAGGGACAGGTTAGATTTGATAGCTATGAAGAGCCCCACAGGCTTCCATGTGGAGGCTGGCCCAGAGTGTTGCCTGAGCCAAGGTTGATGGGGCTGAGGGAAGGGAAGGAGAAGTGGGCAGGATACGTTCAAGAGGCCTATAGGCTGTGGAGCTGGCAAGCTCTGAAGTGGGGGAGGCGTCCTGCAGAGGAGGGACAGCCCTGAGGATGAGGGCATCTGAGACAGGACCTGAGGGTTTGGGGGGACTTGGAGATCAGTATGGGACCTGGGGGGTGTGAAAGTCCTCAAGAATTCCAGGCAGAGGCAACTCAGAGGCTGCAGGAACCCTGGTCTTCAAAGAGTCCAAGGTTGGGGACAGAAAAGGGAAACTGTGGAGGTGGGTGACACAGGCTTGGAAGAGGGAGGCGTGAGAGGGAGGCCGCGGCCAGCTCTCTTAATTCCAGATTTCAGGGAGTGACTAGGTCAGGAGATGGAAAAGGCCCTGCCAACAAGTAGAAGGAAAGGCATCTGGGTGCCCCAGAATTAAAATGAGGGAATTTTCTTTCAGAGAGTTGAAGTTGGATCTGAGCGGGACTGAGACACAAGCCATCAGCTGAGTGGAGTTTTAGAGACAAGGAGCTAGAGATGTCACTTGGGAAGGTTTTGCATTCAAATGGTGGGGGCAGAAGAACCATCCTATGAGAAGACAAGGGCAGCCAGGTGCCCCTGGAGGAGCGCAGAGCAGAGCCTCTGGGAGAAGTTGGGGAACGGTGTGGGAGCTGGCTTACTGATCGCAAAGACCCTATTGCTCCCAAAGAATCACATCGAGAATGGTCCCCTCATGGAATGAGGACATTTCCTCTCACACTAGTGGTGCCTGTTTTGGGTTGCACGAAGTCCCCTGACCAGAGAACATGAGAGGAGTCTCTTCCTCTCACCCTGAGAGACATGGGTGGCAGTGCTTTCTGCCCTTACAGACATGCCAGAGCCTCTAGGCTGGGCTCTGAGTGGCAGAGCCCATCTGAAAACAAAGGAAGAAGGACCTCCCACTAGAACAAGGAAAATGCTTGGGTACAGAATTGGGAACTGGGCCTGAGACGCCCTCTTGAGACATGGAAGGGTGTACCAGCTTGCAGCTGGGCTGGCCTGGCCCACTTGGGGCCTCTTTGGAGAGAGAAAGTGTTCGCTCATGCCTCAATAGGAATCACTGGCCTCTCAAATCCTTGAGACACCCAGATAGTGGCCACCCCAGGAAGGTCCTGAACCACTCTCCACTCCGTTCCAGGTGCTTGCTTGGCCCTGTGCCTACCAGTCATACTACCATGACCCAGATGAAAGAGTGGGATCTCCTACAGCCCAGGGAGAGCCTTCCAGATGCCCAGGGCAGTCAGGTGCATGCCAGGCCCAGCTGAAGGCTTTCAGGAGCCTTTTCCCTTCTTTGCTCCTGAAATCCCCAGGTGCCCTGTTGCACTTGGGATAAAATGTGTCTTCTCTTCTGGTTACCAGGCCTCTCTAGTGGCCCCAGCCCTGGTCCCACTGCCTTCCCCAAGTGCATGCCATTCTGGCCATATCAATGGCCTCTTTTGCCCTCTAACAGATCCTGCTTATCTTGCCTCAAGCCTTTGCCTGTGCTGTTTCCTCTGTCCACAGTGCTCTTCCTAGAGGTCTTTGCATGGCTGACCTCACCCTTCAGTTCTCAGTTTAAAAGATACTTATTAGGGAGGTCCTCCCTGAGCACCCTACGGAAGCCACCTACTATGCCTGACATGCATTATTTTCTTCCTAGTCTTTGCCACAATCTGGTTTACTTGTCTACTTGTTTACCTCTCCCCCTCACCTACACACATGTGAATGTGAGCTCCATGAGAGCCAGTGTCTCTTCCATCTTGTTTCTGGATGTGTCCCCAGAGGCTAGGATGGTGCCAGGTACACAGCAGGTGCTCAAAAGGACAATGCATGAAGAAAGCTCCGTTTTACCAATGAGGATACTGAGGTCCAGAGAAGTGAAGAAAGTTGCCCGGGACCATACAGCTTTAATGATGTAAAAGTATTTATAGAGGCCTTGTTATGTGCAGGGACTGCAGCACAGGACGAGGCAGCACGGCCTCGTGGTCATACACCTGGGCTCTAGCACTGCCTTTTCCTGGCTGAGTTGCTTCAGGAATGTGACTCTTCTCTGAGCCTGTTTTCCCTGTGTGAAAAATGGGAATCATCACTGAGATAAGAACTGAATAATTTAATGCAGTTAGGGCAGTGCTTGGTGCACAGTAAACATCTGAGAAGAGTTTGGCTCTCATTATTATTCAAAAGAACTTTATTATTTAAAAGAATTATTCTTAGGGGTGAGTACTAGATAGATGCCCATTAAATAGATAAGGAAGCTGAGGCTCTAAGAGGTGATGTCACCTACTCAAGGTCTCAGCTAGGAATGGGGAAGGCCAGTATTAAGTGAGTCTGGCAGTTTTCTAAACTTAAGCTCTCCTCCTCTAGGGGCAAACTTGACCTTGGAGCTGGTCCTGTGGAAAAGGTCTGGTTTTGGAGGGTACCCTGGGACAAAGAGTCTGGAACAGCAGAGAGAAATGAGGTGGTGAGGAAATGCCAAACAGCAAGGAAGGGAGCTGCCAAAAGGGCGAAGGTCAGGGGTCACAGCCACCAAGAGGCTTCAAGAACCTATGGGAAAGTTAGCAGAAGTGAGTGATCCAGGAAGAGATGGCTCAACGTGATGAGGGAGTTACAAAAGCGCAGCATCATTGGGGAGGAGAAATTTCATAAGAGTCAGCAGTGCAGGCAGGGAGGGTGGCAGCTGTCCTGGCCACGCCCCCTTCCCAGCTGGAACCCTCAGGGAGCTAGGCACCTGGTTGTCTTTGCTGCAGGGAAAGCTACAGCCCTGCCCCAGGAAACTGGGACTAGGGTATAGCAGGTCTACATACTAAATTAGCCCCGGAGGCAGGGCAGAGTTGGCCCTGTGCCCAGACCCTGCCCTGACAAGGACAGGCCTGGCAGTGGCTTCAGCATGGTGTCTGTTGCAGGTGGCCAGACTGTGCCATGTTGCTCTGGACCCAAGTTAGCAGCCCTCACTGCGGGGACCCTGCTGCTCCTGACAGGCATCGGGGCAGCGTCCTGGGCCATTGGTGAGAATGGCCCCCAGCACCTCTACCCTCCCCTGCCCGCTCAGCCTGCCTGCCCTCACCTCTGCCTTCTCTGCAGTGACTGTTCTACTCAGGAGTGATCAGGAGCCTCTGTATCCAGGTGAGTAAAGCAGGCTGGGACTCTGGGGAGCCATGTAGGAAACCTGTACCTGGTGGGAGCTCAATGGAAAGATTTTTTGAATGAATGCATGAAGAGAGGCTAGTAACAAAAGTGCACTCATGTTGAGTGCTTGCTCTGGACCAGGTGCTATTCTAAGCAATTCACTTGTCTAACTAAGTTTTTTTCAGACTTTAAATGTGTTACCCATAAATGTATCATGAAATTAAATCCATGAGTTGAAAACCAAATTTTAAAAGTATTAGACTAGAAAATATTGAAATGTATCTCTCTCAGGAAAAACTCTTGCTAATCTTTTGTTTGTTTTTATGAGGGCAAGGCTGTTATTCTCTCTATTTTAAAGATGGGGAAAACTGTGGCTCAGAGCCATGGGATGCTTTGCCCCAGAAAACAGAAGTTTGGGGCCACATCATAATACAAAATTGTTTCTTACTGCAGGGCATAGTCAAAACAAGTCTGAAACAATGATAGCTTCTATTATCCCTATTGACAGATGTGGAAAGTGAGGACCAGAGAGGACACGCAGCTGGTCAATGATGGGACCAGGAATAGCTCTTAGACTTACCTGATAGAGATGTGTCTGTAGCAGGTAGGAGAGAATGACCACACTGATAAATAGAAGCAGAAGCTCATTATGAAATAAATGAATGAATTATCCCAAATGCCAACTCCAGGCTGCCATTTGTGCTCCAGGACAGCAAGAAGGAAGGGGAAGTTGGTTGATGGGATGTATTTTTCACTCCCATGAGCCTCATCTAGTTCTATGAAGGACCCAAGATATAAAATCCAGACAAGGGGAGCCAACATTAGAGTTAGTCCTCATAGCCAGCACTGAGAGATCAATTACATGTGCCAGACACAGGCCTTGGGCTTTGCAGGTATCAGTTCATGAAGTCCTCACAACAACCCATTTTAATATGGGGAAACGCAGGCACAGAAAGGCCAAGTGACTTGCTGCAGGTCACAGAGCTGGTAAGCAGCAGGTCTAGGATCTGGACGCAGGAAGCGTGGATCCAGCTCTTGTACAGAATCACTACATGCTGTGGTTTCTCAAGAAACAGCCAGTGAGCTGTCAGAGTGAGGGCTCACAAATGCCAGGCCCTGGCTGTGGTCTTTGCACAATAGCCCTGTGGCATTGGGGCTACCATCATCACTACTGATTTGCAGATGACCCAGTGAAGTGAACTGACTTGCCCAAGACCACATGTCACATAAGTGGCAGGGCAGAGGAACCATGTTCCTGCCAGAAGCCCCCTCCCCCTTGATTCCCCCCGGAACTGGCCTGAAATCCCAACAATTTGCAGGATCCAAGGCTCCTGGGCCACAGGCCCTCTCTGCCCTCAATTCACCCTTGCTCCTGGTGCTCTCACACCCTCAAAGTGTAACAGAACCCCTGGGCTGCTCCGATTGAAACAGAACCCACGGGCTGTTTAGTTAGGGGCCCGATTGCCCGCTGCCAGAATCATAACTCTGAATACCAGAGTTTGGTGAAAAGAAAAAGAATTGTTTATTTACGCAAAGCCCTGCCTCCCCCTCCCAGACCTGGGCAGTCTTAGGAAAGTCAGAAACACCATTTCCCTAATTCCTAGGCACAGTTCAGCTTTACCAGTAGCTGCCAATCACTCAGTTCTGATTGGGGAGGTCCTTTCTGTGCTGTGGTGCCCTCCAGCTCTCAATGCAGGACCGCCTGGATTCTCAGCCTTCTTGTAAACTGCCTTCTTCCTGCAAACCACATGGATCTCCTCTCTTCTCAAAGCAGCCTGGCAAGAGCCTCTTCTTAAAGCAGCCTGGAGACCCCTGCCCCTCCAAGCCACATGGAGGGAGCCCACCAGAGCGAGAGCCAGAGAGTGAGGGCCAGAGAAAGAGCCTCCTAGCGCCAGAACCAGCCCAAAATGTCCGCAGCTGCTTCTCTTCCTCCCTGCCTCCCAGCCGCAAACTCTGGGGTTTGTTTTTGGACTCCCCTGTTTCTGTAACAAAAGGACCCTCCTGGCACCACAACCTTTG
Organism: Furipterus horrens; assembly: GCF_987537825.1. Classification (NCBI taxonomy): domain Eukaryota; kingdom Metazoa; phylum Chordata; class Mammalia; order Chiroptera; family Furipteridae; genus Furipterus; species Furipterus horrens. The sequence goes on from NW_028327183.1 coordinate 35,620,050, forward strand.
TTCATCTATCTCTTTCCAGCTCATACCTAGATGCAGGTTTGGGGGGCCCTCTCTGAGCCTTGCTGTCTTTCTCTGTCAGCTTGGGGTGAGACTTAGAGGACATGATGGTCCATGCAGTGCTTGGCTCTTGGCCAACTTGGTGAATGTTAGCTTTTTTCTCACCCTTTGGGCTTTAACTTCCCTGAGTGAGGTCTTTCTGCACCCCCAGACTCCATGCTCCCCCAAAGCCGATGGCCATTCCCACTGCCCCAGGTAAAACTTCCCTCACATTGAAGTGGACCATTTACTCCCAGTGAATTTTAGGAGAGAAGGAGCATATTTTTTCCTGCCCCAGACAGTGTCCTGAATGTAGCAGGTGCTCAGGAAATCTTTGCTTAACTAAGCAAGAAGACAAATCGCTGAGATGAACTAACTTGTCCTGGGCTTCCCCTGGAAGGAAGGTAACACAGCCACAGTTCTGGCCCAGCTATGGCCAGTGACAGTACCCTTGCACTTCAACTGTACTTGAGTTTTTGAAAGCATAGGGAAGTTACCAAAAAACCATACAAGACAAAAACCCAAAACTCTATTCCCACCTCATTTTTCTGAGGTTGTCACACTTCCAAATATATCAAACAATTTGGTAAGCAAGCCAGGTGACCCAGAACACACCTTGTCTTGCTTAAACTTATACAAATGAGAATAAAGCATTTAAAAGTGATAAAGGGGCACAGAAGTGGCTCTAAAAGTAATTAGAGGGGGCATTTTATATTCCCTCCCTCCTCCACCTTCCCCAAAACACATTCATAAAGTGATAATGTTTTCCTAAAACCTCATACTTTCTGGAAGTCTGGGGCACTTACTTGAAAATAAGAATTCACCTCCACCCTAGTTGTTGTTTCAAACTCCATGTCTTGATTTTGGAACTCAGAGGCTGGTGGGTACCCCCTGCCCCCACCCCAGAGCAAGGGGCCATGATTAAGGAAACTTAAAAAAATTTTTTTTAAATTAAATGTATTGGGGTGACACTGGTTAATAAAGTTATATAGGGTTCAAGTGTGCATTTCTATGACACAACATCGGCATACTGCATTGTGTGCCCACCACCCAAAGTCAAATCTCCTTCCATCTCCATGTATTTGACCCCTTTTACCCTTTACTTCCCCCACCCCATCCCTTTCCTCTGGTAACCACCATACTGCTGTCTATGTCTGTGAGGTCTTATTTGTTTATCTTGTCTGTTCATTTGTTGCTTTTAGTTTTATATCCCACATCCGAGTCTAATCATGTGGTCTTGACTTTCCATCTGATTATTTCTCCTGGCATGGTATTATCAAGATCCATCCATGTTATTGCAAATGGCAGTATTTCATCTTTTTTTTTATCAGCCAGGGAGCTCTTAGTCTGGGCTATGGGTGAGTATATTCGAGGTGAAGACAAGTAAGGGTCTCTGTGATACCCACGGGGAGTATGCAGGTCAGCAGGCCTAGGCTTAAATCCTGGCTTTGTCGGTTTTTTGGCCCCTGAGAAAATACATCCTTCCTGACGCTCAGTTTCTTCATCTGTGATATGGGCAAAGAAATGGTCTCTTCCTCCCAGTGTAATTTTGGGATTCGAAGAACCCTCAGCTGTGACACAGGATGAGGCCAGCTCACTGATCCCCGCACAGGGAACACAGCCATTGTAATTCTTGTTTTATCCTTAGGAGTGGATGTGTAGGGCAACATTAAAAGCTTGGGATTTAGAGTCCCTTGGGCCAAAATACATGTCCCCTCTCTGCCTCTCACTCACTTGGTGATGTTGAGCAAGTCACCCTACCTCTCCAAGCTTCCGCTTCCCCATCTGGAAGATGGGTAGATCTTTGTGGCCATAGAGCTATGCTGAGGCCTTGGTTGAGGTGGTAGGGAAAGCATGTAGCATAGTGCTGGCACACAGTAGGTCCTCAGCAGGATAGAGTGCTCCCTGGAAGTCCTTGTCCAGTTCTGCGGAGCTTTGGGAAGGCTCAGCTTGGGGATGGCCTCACCCGTTTTTTCCTGAACTGCAAAAGTGACTTATACCAGAGTCAGTGTCCCTGCATGTGCTCTCAGAACACCAGTCATGCAGGAGGCCCAGGAGAACAGAAGAGACTCACAGCTGTTCTTCCCCCAAACCTACCTTCCCTGTCTTCCCTATCCCCGTCAATAGCAGCTTTGTCCTTCTAGTAGCTCAGGCCAAACACCTTGAAATTGTCCTTGACCTCTCTCTCCTTCCCTCATCCAATCTGTCCCCAAACCCTGTGGATGGACCTAAACTCTTCTCTCCTTCTACTGCCCCCTCTGGCCCAGCCTCCATCCTCTCCCTTCTGGACCTCACAGCTGCCTCTTCCCTGGTCTCCTACTCCCATCCTGCCCCTGCAGTCTGCTCCCCGCATGCAGCCAGAGGGAGCCTGTGAGCCAGTCAGGCCAGGCCCTCTGGGCTAGGAGTCTCCCCAGCTGCACCTCATAAGCAAAGTCCTAGTGTTGATCTAGTCTGTCTCCTGTGTCATTTTCCCCTCGCTCACTCTGCTCCAGCCTACTTGCTACTCCTCAGCCCCACCCCCAGCCGTGGAATCTTTGCACTTGCAGTTCCCTTGGCCTAGTTCTCTGTTCCCTCACTTTGCAACTCTCTTTCTTACTTCCTTCAAATCTTTGTTCACTTACCACTTCTCAGGGAGGTTTCCTCTTCCCAGCTATTGAAAATTGCAACCTCCCCTCAACCTCACTGCTCACACCAGCACCCCTGATTCTGTCAAGGTTGATTTGTCTCCCTGGCCCCATCTTTTGTGACACACAAACTATTTTCCTTATTTGTCCCTTTCATTATCCATCTCACTTACTGACCTTTGAGCACCACAGAGCAGGGGTTTTGTCTGATATTTTCATTGCCTAAACTAGAGTCGGCATGTACTGAGTGTTTGATGAATGTACATAAATACAACTAAGGGCTGAGACCTGGCTTAGGTGCAAACAAGGGTTCTCTGGCCATGTGTTGGGAGAGGCCTGGGAGGGGCTGAGGGTACATCAGTTTTCAACACCGCCATCTCCAGACAAGGGAAATCCATCACAAGCTCTATCCAGCCTTCCTGTGCATCTGTGCCCTGCTCCTTCTCAGTTTGTGAAGATGGGCTTGGTTGGGTGACATTTTTATTGTTTTCTGCTTCCCTCACCTCAGACTTTGACTTGGCGAGGGCTGTCTTGGTCTCCTTTGGGTTCCCAGCATCATCTCTTATAGGACTGGGCATAAAGTATGTGTCTAGTTAACAGTTAGCATTTGTTGAATGAATGAATGAATGAATACTATATTCTCCACTTGGGATATTATTATGCACTTTAATATATTGAAGGCTCTGACAAGCCCTGCAGATAAGATAACTATCCTTTCCTCTTTTTTAAAGTTTAAGACTATAGACTATCTATTTAAATATTTTGGCAATCTGATGTATTAGTCCAGGGTCCTCAGATGCAAAAGAAAAAAGAAAAGACTGACTAAGTGAAAAAGGAATGATTAACTCATTTATCCAGCAATTCTAGGAGTTTTTCAAGTCTAGCTTCATCAATAGGCTTTAAAATTGTTATCAGAACTCTCTTGGCTTTCCTCCACGTTGGCTTGATTTTCCCCTCAGTGGGGAAAAGATGGCACCAGCAGATCCAGTCTCACACACCATTCTCTTAGGAGATTGGCTGAAACAGTTTCCCTCTTTCCAAATGTCCCAGCCAAGTCCCAGACCTACAGTACATCAGCAACCAGCTTAGGAATCCCTTTGGAAAGAGGCAGTTCCCTGGTTCCAGCAGGGCCAACCAAAGTCCCAGGGCCACTGTCCTTGGTCCAATTTGAGTCCTGGGCTCTTCCAGACACAATCACGAGTGTGGGGGGCCTAGGGTGCTCTGATCAGTCTTGCCAGGATTCTGGACTAGAACTCCATGGCTGCAGAACAGCCAGGAGGGGCTGGGGCAGGAAGATGACCCATGTGGCCCATCCTGTACCTCTGCAGTGCAGGTCAGCCCAGCGGACTCTCGGCTCACAGTGTTTGACGAGACAGAGGGGACATGGCGGCTGCTGTGCTCCTCGCGCTCCAACGCCAGGGTGGCAGGACTCAGCTGTGAGGAGATGGGCTTTCTCAGGTACTGGGGTGCCCCTTGGAGGGGTAGCAGAGGGAGGCTGGGAGGAGCAGGCCTGACCCCCGCCCTGCCCAGGGCACTGACCCACTCGGAGCTGGATGTGCGGACAGCGGGTGCCAACGGCACATCAGGCTTCTTCTGTGTGGATGAGGGAAGGCTGCCCCATGCCCAGAGGCTGCTCGAGGTCATCTCCGTGTGGTGAGAAGGGCAGCGGGCAGGTGGGGCACACACCCCGGGCCCCGCAACTCCCAAGGTGCACCCCCACACCCACTCTTCCTCATCTTCCTTCTATTCTTCTGAACTCGCCTCTCTTTTTGTTTCTATCCCCATCCCTCTTACAGTGACTGTCCCAGGGGCCGCTTCCTGGCTACCACCTGCCAAGGTGAGACCCTGAAACCCAGAACCCTCTTCGTGGATAAGGCCATGACCCCTTAAGTCACCCAAGGATAGGGCTGTGTCACCTTCAGATACCACTAGAGTGGGGCCTTGTCCTGCCAGACACCTTTAAACAGGGCTACATCTTCTAAGATCTTCTAAGGATGAGACTGTGTCCCCACTACCCCCAAAGCAGGGCCATATCCCCATAGGTCCTCACAGATGGGGCATGTTATCTCAGACTCCCCCAGGGTGGGCCCATGTTTCCTCGGATGCCTCAGGTCCCTGTTATGACCCTCACACTTCCTAGAGTGGCGCGTGTTCTCCCAGACCTTCTAGGACAGGGCTGGCCCCTAGGGCTCCAGGTCCCCCCCACTCAACTCCTCCTGACTGCCCCTCTCCCACAGACTGCGGCCGCAGGAAGCTGCCCGTTGACCGCATTGTAGGGGGCCAGGACACCAGCCTGGGCAAGTGGCCATGGCAAGTCAGTCTTCGCTATGATGGAGCACACCTTTGTGGGGGGTCCCTGCTCTCTGGAGACTGGGTGCTGACAGCTGCGCACTGCTTCCCTGAGTAAGTAGCCCCATAACACTAAGGAGGCTGGCAGGGGTCAGTGAGATGGGGAGGCTGAGCCCAGGCAGGCTGCCACCCTCCTCTCCTGTTCTCTGGTAGGCGGAACCGGGTCCTGTCACGATGGCGAGTGTTTGCCGGTGCTGTGGCCCAGGCCTCACCCCATGGCCTGCAGCTGGGAGTTCAGGCAGTAATCTACCATGGGGGCTATCTCCCCTTTCGAGATCCCAACAGTGAGGAGAACAGCAATGATATTGCTCTGGTCCACCTCTCCAGCCCCCTGCCCCTCACAGGTGAGTCTGGGGGCTGAGCCTGGGCCAGGGGACTCCAGAGGCTGGGAGGTCAGAGGAGGATCCAGGGTCCTAGAAGTCCATAGTGATAAAGGAAATGCTCTTGAGGGTCATAAGTGGGTGTCCATCAAAAAGAATGATCAGTGTGGCCACTTCGTAACCATCTGGAAGTGCCTCAAAAAGTGAAACAGAGTTATCATGCGACCCAGCAATTCCACTCCCAGAGGACACACCCGAAGGAAATGAAAACCCGTGTTCACATGGGAACTTGTACACAAACATTCACAGCAGTGCTATTCACAACAGTCAAAAGATGGAAACAAACAAGATGTCTATCCTCTGACAAACGGATAAAAATGTGGTTGATCCATACAATAGAATAATATTTGGCCACAGAAAGGGACAAAGTACTGAATCATGATACACAATGGATGACCCTTGAATACATTACACTAAAAAAGAAGTCAGACACAGGCCACTATATGCTTCCATTTATATGGACTGTTCAGAATAGGCATTTCTGTAGAGAAAGAAAGCAGATTGGTGGTTGCCAGGGATGGGGACAGGGATGGGGAAATTAGGGGGTGATAGGTAAGGATACAGGGAGTTTTGGGGGGTGATAAAAGTGTTCTAAAATTGATTGTGGTGGTAGATGCACCTTACTATTGCCCAGAATGCTACTCAGCATCTATCTGTGAACTCAATAAAAACCATTGACTTGTACACTTATGTGGGTGAATTGTATGGTATATGAATTAAATTTCAAAAATAGCTCTTACCAAAAAATAACCCAATGAAATGAAAAAATATTTTAAATATATGAATGAATAAGAGAGGCAGTTAAGAGCTATTTCCCCTGCAGCTGTTGGGGCACCCATGCTCTCAATGAGGAAGACTCCCGTGGGTGCAGCGTGTCTCTGACACTTCTCCAAGCTGGCCTGTGGGCTGAGGGCATGCCTGGGCTTCACGTTCCACAAGCCACAGTGGACTCATGGTGATGACGTGGATAACAAAACCATAGTACTGATGACGGCGAGCCTCCAACTGGCAACAGTCGAAATAATAATGAACTAATACAATAAAATGATATTATAGTGATGAGAGTAATGAACACCAGCACCTACATGGCACCTTTTGAGTGTCAGGCACTGTTTTTGATATACCGTGCACATGCTCATTAGTTCTCATCACAGCCTGGGAGGGTGGGTCCTTTCATGATCCTGTTTTACACATGGGAAGAGTCCCAACATACACAAGGTAAATAATACCTCAAGTTTCGCACCTGGCAAATGGCAAAGATTTGAGCCCAGGCCTCCTGGCATTGGAATCTGTGCTTCCAGGGAGGCCAGCACCATTTTGTGGTTTGCATTATACTTATTTTATGGCTATTTTTTTTTAAGTGATTCATGATACTAGTTTTCCATTTAAGAGAGTGATCAATACATTTTTTTTCTTTTTTCTTTTGGAATTGCTAATTTATTTATTACAGTTGTCCCACTTTTTCCCCCATTGCTCCCATCCCCACCCTGCCCACCCCTTCTCCCACAATCCATCCCCACCCCGTTACCCTGTTGTCCATGTCTGTGGGTCATTTATACTAATTCCTTGACTAGACCCTCCTCCTTCCCCCCCCCCTTTTCCCCTCCCTGCTAGTTATTGTCAGTCTGCTCTTTGTTTACGTGTCTCTGGTTCAATTTTGCTCATTTGTTTGTGTTGTTCATTAGGTTCTTGTATTAGGTGATATCATATGGTATTTGTCTTTCACTGCCTGGCTTATTTCACTTAGCATAACACTCTCCAGTTCCATCTATGTTATCGCAAATGGCAGGAGTTCCTTCTTTCTCTCTGCTGTATAGTATTCCATTGAGTAAATGTACCACAATTTTTTAATCCTCTCATCTACAGATGGGCACTTAGGCTGTTTCTAGCACTTGGCTATTGTGAATAGTGCTGCTATGAACATAGAGGTGCATAGGTTCTTTTGAATTGGTGTTTCAAGATTCTTCAGGTATAATCCTAGCAATGGAATTGCTGGATCAAAAGGGAGCTCCATTTTTAGTTTTTTGAGGAAATTCCATACTGTTTTTCAGAGTGGATGCACCTGTCTGCTGCATTCCCACCAACAGTGCACTAGGGTTCCCGTTTCTCCACATCCTCACTAGCACTTGTTGTTTGTTGATTTGTTGATGATGGCCATTCTGACCAATGTGAGGTGGTATCTCATTGCGACTTTAATTTGTATCTCTAATGGCTAGTGATGTTGAGCATTCTTTCATATGCCTTTGGACCCTCTGTATGTCCTCTTTGGTGAGGTGTTTGTTCAGGTCCATTGCCCAGTTTTTAATTGGATGGTTTGTCTTCTTGGTGTTAAGTCTTATAAGTTCTTTATATATTTTAGAGATCAAACCCTTGTCTGAGGTATCATTGACAAATATGTTTTCCCATACCATTGGTTCCCTTTTTCATCTTGCTGATGTTTTCTTTTGCTGAGCAGAAACTCTTTAGTTTGATATAGTCCCATTTGTCTATTCTTTCCTTTATTTCCTTTGCTCTAGGAGATATATCAGTGAAAATATTGCGACATGGAATATATGAGATTTTTCTGCCTATGTTTTCCTCTAGGACTTATGGTATCATGACTTACATTAAATCTTTGATCCATCCTGAGTTTATTCTGGTGTGTGGTGTAAGTTGGTGGTCTAGTTTCATTTTTTTGCATGTCCCTCTCCAGTTCTCCCAGCACCATTTGTTGAAGGGACTATTTTCACTCCATTTCACATTCTTTCCCCCTTTGTCAAATATTAGTTGTCCATATAGACCACGATTTATTTCTGGGCTCTCTATTCTGTTCCATTGATCTATATATATGTTCTTATGCCAGTACCAGGCTGTTTTGACTACAGTAGCCTTGTAGTATCATTTGATATCAGGTATTGTGATTCCTCCTACTGTGTTCTTCTTCCTCAAGATTGCTGCAGTTATTTGGGGTCTTTTTTGGTTCCATATAAAATTTTGAAGTATTTATTCTAGGTCTGTGAAATATGCCATTGGTGTTTTAATAGGGATTGCATTAAATCTATAAATTGCTTTGGATAGTACGGACATTTTAATGATGTTGATTCTTCCCACCCAAAAACATGGTATATGCTTCCATTTATTTGTATCTTCCTTAATTTCTTTCTTCAGTGTTATGTAGTTTTCCAAATACAAATCTTTTACCTCCTTGGTTAAGTTTATTCCTAGGTACTTTATTTTTCTTGTTGCTATAGTAAATGGGATTTTCTTTCTAGTTTCTATCTCTGATATTTTATTGTTGGTGTATAGACTACCTTCAACTTCTGAATACTGACTTTGTACCCTGCTATTTTGCCAAATTCATTTATTAGGTCACGTAGAGTTTTGGTGGAGTCTATAGGGTTTCTATGACACTATCATGTCATCTGCAAAGAATGATAGTTTTACTTCCTCTTTTCCAGTTTGGATGCCTTTATTTCTTTTTCTTGTCTGATTGCTGTGGCTAGAACTTTCAAAACTATGTTGAATAGGAGTGGAGAGAGTGGACATCCTTGTCTTGTTCCCGATCTTAGGGGGAATGCTTTCAGTTTTTGCCCATTGAGTATGATGTTGGCTGCAGGTTTCTTGTATACGGCCTTTATTATGTTGAGTTTTGCTCCCTCTATTCCCATTTTGCTGAATGTTTTCATTATAAATGGATGTTGTACTTTAACGAATGCTTTTTCTGCATCTATTGATATGATCACATGATTTTTGTCTTTCATTTTGTTTATGTGGTATATTACGTTTATTGATTTGCAAATATTAAACTATCCTTGCATCCCTGGGATGAATCCCACTTGTCGTGGTGTATGATCTTTTTAATGTGTTGCTGGATCCAGTGTGTCAATATTTTGTTGAGGATTTGAGCATATATGTTCACCAGTGATATTGGCCTGTAGTTTTCTTTCTTTGTTGTGTCTTGACCTGGTGTTGGATTTAGGGTAATACTGGCCTCATAGAAAGAGTTTGGGAGTCTTCCCTCTTCTTGGATTTTTTGGAATAGTTTGAGAAGGACAGGAGTTAGTTCTTCCCTAAATGTTTTGTACAATTTGCCTGTGAAGCCATCCTGTCCAGGGCTTTTGTTTGCCAGTAGTTTTTGATTGCGGTTTCAATTTCACTGGTTGTTATCAGTCTATTCAGGCTTTCTGCCTCTTCTTGATTCAGTTTTGGAAGACTATATGTTTCTAGAAGTTTGTCCATTTTATCCACGTTGTCAAATCTCTGTCAAACATTTGTTCATAGTAATTTCATACAACCCTTTGTATTTCTGTGGCATTGGTTGTGATTTATCCTATTTCATATCTGATTTTGTTTATTTGGGTCCTCTCTTTTTTTCTTGATGAGCCTGGTTAACAACTTGTCAATTTTGTTTATCTTTTCAAAGAGCCAGGTCCTGGTTTTATTTATCTTTTGAATTGTTTGTTTAGTCTCTATGTCATTTAATTCTGCTCTGATCTTGATGATTTTCTTCCTTCTTATTGCTCTGGGCTTTGTTTGTTGTTGTTCCTATAGTTCTTGTAACGGTCGTGTTAGATTTTCTATTTGAGATTCTTCTATCTTTTTCAGGTAGGCCTGTATTGCTTTGAACTTCCATCTCAGGACTACTTTTGCTGTGTCCCACAGGTTTTGGGCTGCTGTGTGTTCATTATCATTTGTTTCCAGAAACGTTTTTATTTCTTCCTTGATGTCATTGTTGACCCATTCATTATTTAATACCATGTTATTCAGTCTACATAAATTTGAATGTTTTTGAGTTTTTTCCTTGAGGTTGGTTTCCAGTTTCAGGCCATTGTGATCTGAGAAGATGCTTGATATAATTTCAATTTTATTGAATTTGTTGAGGCTTGTTTTGTGTCCTACCATGTGATCTATCTTTGACAATGTTCCATGTGCACTTGAAAAAAATGTATATTTTGTTTCTTTGGGGTGAAAGGTTCTATATATATCAATTAAGTCCATTTGATCTAGAGTGTTGTTCACTGCTAGAGTGTTGTATCCCTGCTGTTTCTTTGCTTTGAAGATCTGTCCATTGTTGATTATGGGGTGTTAAAATCCCCTACTATGAATGTGTTGCTGTTGATATCCTTCTTGTTGTCTTCCAAGATTTTCCTTATATATTTGGGTGCTCCTGTGTTGGGTGCATATATGTTTATCAGCGTTATATCTTCTTGATGGATTGTTCCTTTAAGTATTATGAAATGTCCTTCTTTGTCTCTTATTATGGCCTTTGTTGTGAAATCTATTTTTTCTGATATAAGTATTGCTACCCCAGCTTTGCTTTCATGTCCATTTGCTTGAAATAGTTTTTTCCATCCTTTCACTTTCAGTCTGTGTAGATCTTTTGTTCTGTGGTGGGTCTCTTATAGACAGCATATATGTGGGTCATGTCTTCTTATACATTCAGCTACCCTACGCCTTTTTACTGGAGCATTTAATCCATTTACATTTAAGGTTATTATTAATAGGTACTTATTCATTGTGATTTTTTTTCCCTTTGTACCTGTGTTCTTCTCTCTCTCTCTCTCTCTCTCTCTCTCTCTCTCTCTCTCTCTCTCTCTTTCTTTCTCTTCTTAAAGCAGTTCCTTTAGCATCTCTTGCCATATTGGTTTGGTGGAAATGTATTCTTTCAGCTTTCTTTTGTCTGGGACACTCTGTATTTCACCTTCCATTTTGAATGAGAGTCTTGCTAGATAGAGAAGTCTTGGTTATAGGCGTTTGTTTTTCATTGCTTGAAATATTTTTTGCCATTTCCTTCTGGCTTGTAGTGTTTCTGTTGAGAAATCAGCTGATAGCCTTATCAAACCTCTCTTATATGTTAATAGCTGTTTCTCTCTTGCTGCCTTTAGGATTTTCTCTTTGTTGTTGAATGTTGCCATTTTAATTATGATATTCCTTGGAGTGGGCCTCTTTGAGTTTATCTTCATTGGGAACCTCTTTTCTTCTTGGACTTGTGTGACTGTTTCTCTCCTTGAGTCAGGGAAGTTTTCTGTCATTACCTATTCAAACATGTTTTCTATCCCTTGCTCCCCTTCTTCTCGCTCTGGTATCCCTATGATATGGATATTGTTATGTGTCATGTTGTCCTGCAGCTCTCTTAAACCCTCTTCATTCTTCTTCAGTCTTTTTTTATTTTGTTGCCTTGTCTGGGAATTTTTTTCTATATTGTCCTCCAGCTCACTGATCCAATTCTCTGCTTCCTCTAGCCTGATTTTTATTCCTTTTACTGTATTCTTAAGTTCAGAAACTGTATTCTTTATTTCCTCCTGGCTCTTATTGATAGTTTCTACATCCTTTTTAATGCTAGTGTAGTTCTCAGTAAGTTCCTTGTAGCTTCCCTGGAATTCTTTGTAGTTTCCTTGGAGTTCTCTGTAATTCCCCTGAAGTTCATTGTAGTTTTCTCTGAGTTTGCTGAGTTCATTGAGCTTCCTTATAACCATTCTTTTGAATTCCATGTCTGATAGTTTGCTTGCCTCTGTTTCATCTAGTACTCTTTCTGGGGATTTCTCTTTTCCTTTTGTTGGGGGGGGGGTTGTTTCTTTGTCTCCCCATTTTAGATGCCTCTTCTTGTTTGTTTTTCTTAGATTTGTCTGCTTTGATTTCCCACCTTCGTGGTGTGACCTTCTGTAATAGGACATCTGGGGGATTCAGTGGTGCAGTTTCTTCTATCTCCTGAGCTTGATGCCTGATCTTGGGATGTCCTTTATGCCATTTGGTGAGGCTATCTGGTTGTACTTCAGTTTTGGTTGTTGTTGTGTTACTCTTTAGTGGAACCTTCCCTCTGGCTAGTTGATTGAGGCTCATTCTGCCCACCACGTCTTGAATTCTTTTGTGGAAATGCTGTTAAAACACAAACACATAGCCCAGGCAAGAAACCCACACCCTGAAAAATATCCCCCATCCACAATTACACTATCAGCAGTCAATGAGCCAGTATTAATATAGACGTAACAAGATTAAGACTATTATACTAAAGGAAAAACAAATAAGAGTTGGCTAACTGAAGGAAAGATGATTTTTGAGAGAGAAGGTGGAAGGGTAATAACAGTAGTGAGTAGGGGCATGCAATGAAAGACAGTAAGTAATATTTACATTGTATGTTGAAAAAGGGAAGGAAGAAGGCAGAATGAAGTATAGTGTTAAGTTTACACAGAAGTTATATATTATATATTTAGTGTGAGAGGGAGCATAAACCAACCAACCAAACAAAAAAAATGAAGAAGAAGAGCGAGAGGGAGAGTAGGTAAGAAGCAAATTAAAGAAAGAGCTTTTCTCCAGCACAACCTTTGGGCTATGGTTGATATAGGTGGGATGAGACTAAGAGGGAAAAAAGAAAAAAGAAAAGTTTAAGAGATGTCCAAAAGAAAGGGAAGTGATTCTGAGATGATAGAGGGGGTAGCTATGCTAGGAATGAGGAGTGAAAAACAGGCTAAGACAGGGAAAAATTTTTCCAAATTTAAGCTGAAAGAATAGATACTAGTTGTAGTAGGAGAGAAGATATAATTTAAGACCAAAGTAAGAAGTGGAGATTGGCTGTTAAGGTGGGGTAATAAAAGGGAGGAGCAACATAAGATATTTGTAATAAACTATAATATAACAACTAGTGACTTAAAATGCATAAACTGGGAGGGCAAGAAAATAGCTCATGAAAAATACCATGGCAGAATTTGTCCCAGTAATGTCTGGTTTTTACCACTTTCTTCTCTTTTTGGATCGACCCTGGTCAAAGTTCCATGTGTTTCTTATTTTCCTTTCTGGCTGGCTGGCTGTGAGGAGATCTAGCTGGATATGGGGCTGCTGTTCTCTCTGTTGTGGGCCTGCTGCAGCTCTCCACTGTGAGCCGCACTGAACTGGGTCACCCGCCACTGGTCCTGCGGCCCTCTCCAGCACTCCTTGTGCTTGTCTAGCAACGCCACTCTCACATGTTTTTTTCTTCAAAACAAAACAAAGTCCCCTCTTTTGTGAAAAGAGTGAGGGGTTAACAACATTGAAGTAAGGAAGTGTTCAGGAGGCACAAGGGGATAGGATGGGAGCAATTTGGGTTTACGATGCAGATACTTGCTGGCTGTGTGATCTGGGGCATGTGGCTTCACCTCTCTGTGCCTTAGTTTCCCTCACCTCTTAAATGACTTCCTAGTATCATTGAGTTGATGAAAAAGGTGAATATGAGTAAAAAGCTTAGAGCGACGCCAGCATATAATGAGCCCTCAGTTAATGATAGCAGTCATTGCTATTGTCATTATTTATTACTATTACTAGTTATGAGAGCATTTCCCATTAGCTAGGCATGCTACTCAGCATTTCACCAATTTCTTACTATCAGCTCTAAGGGAAACAATTGTGTCCATTTTGCATCTGAGCGTCTGAGGCTCAGGCAGGTCTGCCAGGACTGCTGCATGAGTTATGCCACATCTCAAGGGTGCCATTTTCACTGTGGCCAGTGTAGACCTGTGTATTTATCATTATGGTTTTTCACAAGTGAAAGTCAAGTATCTCAAGACAGGGGTGCCTTTTTCTATTTCTTACAAAGGCACCCTCTAAATGGGGTTTGGCCTCCTGGGCCATGGTTAAGAACACAGGCTTGGAAATTGGGCAATCTGGGTCCAAATTCTGGTTTTGCCATTGACTATGAGACTTTGGAAAAGTGAGGTGGCCTCTTTTCCCCCTCTGTAAAATGGAGTAATAGTCACCTTTATCTCCTTGTGCGGATGGGAGATTAAAGGAAGTGATACAGGAAGAGGCCTTATACAGAGAGAGCTCTCAATAGACAGCAACTTCTACTGTGGTTGTTATAAAAGAACAGAGGAAAGGATGTGCTGGGTGCACTAGAGGTAGCCAGACAGAAGTTGGTACCAGGTGGGGCTAGATTGATGTGGTCTCTCTCACAGAATACATCCAGCCTGTGTGCCTCCCAGCTGCTGGCCAGGCCCTGGTGGATGGCAAGATCTGTACAGTGACTGGCTGGGGCAACACGCAGTACTATGGTGAGTTCCATTCTTCACCTGGGAAGCCACCATTAGGAAGACTCTGAAATAGACTGGGGAAGGGCAGTCTGGCAGGTTTAGTGCCTCTTGGCCCCAGGCCATAGGGACACTGAGGAGCCTGGGGTGGTCATCAGAGGGGAAGGGGATTTTGTATGCTCCTCAGCTCTCGCCAGCCTTGCCTGCACACCTCCCAGGCCAACAGGCTGGGGTACTCCAGGAGGCCCGAGTCCCCATAATCAGCAATGATGTCTGCAATGGCCCTGACTTCTACGGGAACCAGATCAAGCCCAAGATGTTCTGTGCTGGCTACCATGAAGGTGGCATTGATGCCTGCCAGGTGAGGGATTGTGGGGGCCGCCCTTGGCCCTGCCACTCTAGAGATGGGGACACAGGGCAGTGGGTGGTCAGGCTCTCTAGCTCAGGGTCAGAGGGCTCTGTGGCCACAGCCCATGCCATTCGAAAGGGTCTCCAGCCGTGCCTCCACTTCTCCCACCAGGGAGACAGTGGTGGCCCCTTCGTGTGTGAGGACAGCATTTCTCGGACCCCACGTTGGCGACTGTGTGGCATTGTGAGCTGGGGAACTGGCTGTGCTCTGGCCCAGAAGCCAGGCGTCTACACCAAAGTCAGTGACTTCCGGGAGTGGATCTTCCAGACCATAAAGGTGAAAGTTGGGCCCAAATGGCACCAGAGGGCGGGAAAGTCTGGGGCTCTCATGGGGGAAAGGGAGGCAGGGGTTTTCTGGAGACCTTTGCTCAGGCCTAGAAGAGGCACCCAATGGAACAGATGGATTTCAAAAGGCTTTTGGGGAGAAGGGTGTTAGTTGTAGGACTTTCAAGGAAGCCCCTCAGACCTCAGAAGTCCCCAATTGTCTTTCCCCAGATTCACTCCGAAGCCAGCGGCATGGTGACTCAGCTCTGACCTGATGCTTCTCCTTGCTAAGAACACCTCCAGAGTCCGAGCTGATCTAGGTGGCCTTAGCCCCACCTTGGGGCTGGAATGTAACTTTTATATTCTTGGGCCTGGCCCACACGTCCAAGAATACCTTCTCTCCAGCATCCTGTCTTCCATAGTGGCGGGCCCACTCAGCCGTGGGACCACCCAAGCCTCACCTTCCTTGATCCCCCTGTAAATATTGTTCTGCCATCTGGAGACCCCTATCTAAGTGTCCCTAATGGCAGGCTGTTCTTTAAATAATAAAGATGGGTTTTGATTAATGTGGCCTCTGAATTAGCAAATGTAAGAAGCAATGAGAACATTTGGGGGGAAGGAAATGAGGAATTAGGGCCTGGAACAAATCAGGCAGGGACAGTGATCCTCTAATTCCTATTGGTTCATGTAACTGGAAATGCCCTGAAGCATCTGGCTTCAGGTACTGCTGGATCCAGCTGCTCAAATATTTTTCATCAGGACTATACCTCTTTTCCTTTCAAATCTGTTTTTCTCTGGGTCAGCTTCACTTCCAAGCAACCTCCTCTATAAGCAGAGACAGCAATGTCCCCACCACTCACCCAAATCCTGGGCTTATAAGGCATGGATCACATGGTAGGCCCAATGGAAAGGGAATGCTTCCTTCCCAATAGCTATAGCATAAGAATGCCCAAGCCTGGCTCTCACTGGACAGATATGGGTAATATGCTCATCCCTTTATCAAACCACTGTGCACCTGACACATGAGATGTGATCAGTGGTTTGACTCTCAAGAGCTACATGAGTATAGGGGATACCCCCCCCCCAAAATGGGGTGCTATTTCTAGAAACAATGAACATAGATACCCAATAAGAAAAAAAGACATCCACCTTGGACCAACACAGGAAACAGGGCCCTGTAGGATGAAGACAGGAGCACCAAGACCTGTGAGCACAGCCTGAGAACCCCACAGCTTCCTTCATCCAGGCTTGGAGGTGGGGTCCCAGCTTTTGGCATCCACTCTGTTTTCTAGAGCATCTGCCCATCTTGTGGGGGTCCGTTAGCCACCAGGGGGCGCTGCTGCCTCTAAACTGAGAAATGGAGGCCCTTTTTTGCCTAGCCTTGCCCAAGTGTTGCTGAAAACTAGGTGATCTGCAAGACTAGTGTCTGTTTCTCATGACTTTAAACCACAAAAATTACAATGTTTTGCCTATCAACTACAAGCCCCGAAACAATTTCCTAAAATATAAATAGACACAGGAATGCACCTTTGAATAACTTACTGTCTTGGAAAATGCTCCAAGCATCACTCCCTGCACACCAAACTGTTAATATGGTTGATCCCCACCATTGCTTTGTCCAACCAGAGCACCCAAGTCCCATGCCTCGTTTTCAGAGTTCCACGCAGTTCTTCCAGACATCTGCATCTGGCTGTGCTGTCCTACTTATCCTGTGTGAAATGTAATTGGAGACTTGACTCACATGGCTTTGTTAGAAATGTATTGAGTCACAGGGCTGTGACTGTAAAATTTCCTTTGTAATTGTCAGCTGAAGATGTACTCCCCATGTATTTTATGAAGTTCTAGGACTCAGAGAACATGGCCCACCCTCAGGGTTCTGAGCAGACACAATCATATCCTGGCCAGGAGGGAGCTGGCTTAAGTAGAGATGCTGCTGCTCTGTGGGGAGGGAACTGAAGAGGGCATGGCCCTAACTTGTGGGTCTGAGGGCCTGTGGCCCTATTCTAGGGTATCTGTCTGAAGTTTGGGCATTAAAAAATCAATAGGCAACCTACTGGGAAAAATGTCACCCAGGGGGCCCCTTGGGCTCTGCCAGCATCATGGCTGCCTTGGAGGGGAAAAGGGTGGGGAGATTGCAATTCACTCAATGGTTATTCGTCAGCTTCCTCTGTATGCTAGGGGTCAGTGAGCCTCAGTTTCTCCTCGTATTCCCACCAACCTTGCCATCCACTCCAGAGAAACCTGCAGAAATTAGAAAAATAATAATAACATACACAGGGTTGCTTTGAAATACTGATGGAACTTTGGTCTTCAGAAAAAATGACTATCAAAACTCTTACCTCTATGTCATAGCTGTGCATCCCCAAACCAGAAGTGCTTGGCTGGTTGTATCTAATGTAGCCACATCAAGAATAACACAAGGCTCTGCATTCATAGTGAGGTTTATAGCTGAATATTCACTTTCTAAATATGGAAAAACCTCCTGGGTGTAACTTGGAATGGAAAGATCCGTATGTGGTTTATAAATTGCATTCCCCAGTCAAATTAAAGAAGAAGTGTACAATTATTCTGTCACAACAGTTATTCCATAAGTAAAATGGCACATGATTAACAATGATTATGATGGGAATTCATTTTATATTCAGAAATAATTCCTGTGAATGTTCCAATAGTGGTGCAAGTAGGGAATGAATTTTAATTTCTTCAGAAAAGAAATACTATTAAAATGCTGCAATTATTAAGTGAGCAGCTGTTTTAGTTCCATTACTGTATTACAAACCACCCCAAACTCAGCAGTGTAAAATAGTATCCATTCATTAAGCACATGGATTCTATGGCTCAGAAAGTCAGGCAGGACAGCTTGTCTCTGCTCTGTGGTGTCCAGGTCCTCAGCCAGGTAAAGGGTAGAGTGACTCAGTGAACAGAGACTGAGATTTTGAGCTTCATTACTCTCAAGCCTGATGTCTGGGCTGGAATGGCTCAGAGACTGGGCTCCCCTAAGATTACCAACTTAGTGTCTGTGCAGCTGGCTTGGGTATCCTGCCAAGATGGCTGCCTCAGGGCATCTGGACTTCTCACATGGCTCAGGGCTCCAGACCGAGTGTTCCAGCAGTGCTGGCTTTTACACCCAGCCTCACTGCGGCTTACTCTGTTGGTAGAAGCAGTCACAAACTTTCCCAGACCAAAAGAGAGGAGACAGAGACAGGTGCCAACTCTCGAACTGTCAAAAAATTCTGGGCCATGTTTTAGAACTGCCACAGGAACTTACTTGCTATAGAAGCACAGTAGCAGCTGCAGTAAGAGACGTCATCCTCACGAAAGTGTTCAGCCTGAAAGATTTGCCTGCTATAATGTAGGTAATAAAATTCTGACATTAATACATGCCTGATGCATTTTTCTGATGTGTTTTTATGTGTCAAATGTATTCTAAGATGGTGATATTCAGCTTTGGGTATATCTTTAAAAAAATTTTTTTAAATTTTTCAATTACAGTTGACATTCAACATTTAGGTGCACAGCACAGTCCATGTATATAACTTATAAAGTGATCCCCGTGATAAGTCCTGCACCAATCTGACACCATATATAGGCATTACAATTTATTGACTACATTCCCTGTGCTGTACTTTACATCCCCATGACTAATTCGTAACTACCAATATATACTTCTTAATATCTTTATCTTTTTCCCCCAGCTTCCCAAGCCCTATACCATCCTGTAAACAGAAGTCTGTTCTCTGTACCTATGAACTGGTTTCTGTTTTGTTTGTTCATTTATTTTGTTTTTTAGATTCCACATATAAGTGAAATCATATAGTGTTTGTCTTTCTCTGTCTCACTTATTTCACCTAGCATAATACCCTCTGGGCCCATCCATGTGTTGCAGATGGTAAGATTTCATTCTCTTTTGTGGCCGAGTAATATTCCATTGTTTATAATTGTATATAACAGCTTCTTTATCCAATTGTGTTTTGATTGAGGCAGCTAATTTATTTACATTTAAAATAAATACTGATAAGTATGTAGTTATTGCTACTATATTAATTGTTTATTGTTTACCAATTTTAAAAAATATTTTATTTATTTTTAGAGAGAGGGGAAAGGAGGGAAAAAGAGAGGGCGAGAAACACCAATGTGTGGCCACCTCCTGAGTGCCTCCAGCTGGGGCCCTGGCATGTGCCTCAATTGGGAATCAAACCAGTGACACTTTGGTTCGCAGGCTGGCACTCAATCCACTGAGCCGTACTGGCCAGAGCTTACTGATTGTTTTTAAAGTTCTCTGTTCCTTTCTTATTCTCTCATTCTCTTCTATTACATCTTGTTGACTTTCTCTAGTGTGGTGTTTGGATTCCTTTCTCTTTGTTTCTTGTATATCTCTCCTGGATTTTTGGTTTGTGGTTACCATGTGTTTCATACATACCAAGCAATGTTTATTGCAGTATATTTTAAGTTGATGATTGCATAAGTTTGAACAACTTCTAAAATCACTAACATTTTTATTCACACCCCTGTCTGTTTTTGTCAGTATTTTTTACTTTTTTAGTATGCGTGTGTGTGTTTGTGTGTATCCCTTAATTTACTGTTATATTACACATGATCATCCTACTTTTGTCTTTTAACCTTTGTGCTAGCTTTAGAGTTATTCATCCACTGCTTTTATTATGTATTTGCTTCTGTCAGTTAGCATTTTTCTTTGATATATTTTTTTATTCATATTTTAAATATTTTCTCCTTCTCCTAAGGAAGTCCCTTTAACATTTCTTATAATACTGGTTTGGTGGTGATAAACTCCTTTAGCTTTTTCTTGCCTGGGAAACTCTTGATCTCTGTCCTTCAGTTCTAAATGATAGCTTTGATGGGTAGAGTAGACTTGGTTGTAGGTCATTTGAATATTTTGTGTCATTCCCTTTCAGCCTGCAAAGTTCTCTTGAGAAATTAGCTGATAGTCTTATGAGAGCTTCCTTGTAGGTAACAGCTTTTCTCTTGCTGCTTTTAAGATTCTCTCTTTAATCTTTGTCATTTTAATTATGATGTGTCTTGATGTGGGCCTCTTTGGGTTCATCTTGTTTGGGACTCTATGCGCTTCCTAAACTTGTATCTCTATTTTATTCACCAGGTTAGGAAAGCTTTTAGCCATTATTTTTTCAAATAGGTTCTCAATCCCTTGCTCTCTCTTCTCCTTCTGATATCCTTGTGATAGGGATGTTGGTACACTTGATGTTGTCCCAGAGGCCCCTTAAACTATCTTCATTTTTAAAATTATTTCCTTTCTGCTGTTCCAATTAGGTGTTTTTTACTAACTTCTACTCCAAATTGCTGGTTCATTCCTCTGTTTCATCTAATTCGCTGTTGATTCCATCTAATATATATATATATATATTTTTCATTTTTGTTATTGTATTCTTTATTTCTGAATGGTATTTTTTATGCCTTTTATCTTCTTTTTAATGTTTCCTATCTCTTTGTTGGCCTTCTCATTGAGATAATCTATTCTTCTCCTAAGTTCGTTGAGCATCCTTTTAACCACTGTTTTGAACTCTGCATCTGACCATTAGCCTCTATTTTGTGTATATCCTTTTCTAGAGTTTTGTCCTGTTCTTTCATTTGGGCCATGTTTCTTTGTCTCCTTATTTCAGTTGCCTCCCTATGTTTGTTTCTATTTATTAGGTATATCTGCTATGTGTCCCAGTTTTGGCTGGGTGTCCTTATATAGTGGGTATCCTGTGGGGCCCACTAGCTCAGTCCTCCTGTTTACCTGAGCCAGGGTGTCCCCTGTATGGGTTGTGTGCTCTCCTGTCATAGTGAAGTCTTGATTGCTGTTGGAACATCAGTGGGTGGGACTGTACCTCAGACTGGCTGGCAGTGACTACAGAGGACAAGCTGTCGTGTGGGGCCTGACCCCACAGAGTGGAATTTGCTTTAGCAGGGCTCTGGAGCCTGCTGAGTCCACACTTTGGGTTTGTTGTTTGTGGCACTAATTGGGTGGTGCCCTGGAGTGGTCTGAAGCTGGCCATCAGGTGGGGAGGGTAAAGTAGAGGAGTCGTGCCAAGACTCTGAAGGGCTACACTGAGGGGCAAAGAGGCTTGTGGTAAGGACCAGGCTCAGAGAGGCTCCATCCATCCAGTGACCATCTGTGTGCCTCAAGCAAGTCCACAATTCAGTTTGCTATCTGTCCACCATTTCCATCTGTCTATGTGACTTCTGTCTTGCTGTCTCTTCTGTTCATTCCAGTATCATTCTGTCTTCTTTTTTTCCCACCAATCCTACACTCTCTGTCCATCTGCCTAACCATTTTATCTTCCTGCTCATCTGTATGTCCATCTGTCTGATGTTCTGTCTTCTTCACTATCTCTCTGCCTGTCATTCTTTCTATCTGCCTGTTCATCTGTCATTTGATTCACTGCCTGCTAGTCTCTGTGACAATCTCTGTAACTACCCATTCATCTGATTGCGCCCGTCACTCCATAGATGCCCCATCCCTACTCCACCCTCCCTCTCAGCCCCCAGCCTCATTCACCAGCATGTGTTTTGTTGGGCCTTTCGATCACCAGCTGCACTAGGGCCTCTGACACTGGGACACTACCTCCTTGCAGATACCAGGAAGAAGGGCCAGGACAAATTGGCAAGGCTGGAGCCATAGCTGCCATCCTGGGAGCCCAGCAGCAGGAGGGGTGGTGAGGGGGTTGGCAGCATGGCAAGAGGTATGTAGGTGCCCAGTGCTGACCCATCTGGCATTCCTCCAGCCAGGAGCACACCCAGCCTTCCTGCCCATAGTGGCACCAGTGGCTACAGACACTGCAATTCCAGAAAGAGGCACTAAGAGACAGGAAATGGGCTCTAGAGAAAGTGGTGCTGGAGTGGGGGTGCTTGAAGTTGGGGCATAAACTCCTGAATCTGAGGATGGACTAGGTTGGGCCCCAACTGCCTCACTATTGTAGGCACAAACATTGGGAACCAACTGCAAAGGTGTTGGTGTGGAAGGTCCAGTACCACAGGATGTCCATGTTACTGGTGTCAGCTACACACAGGATGTCAGAAGTCCTAGAGCCAGGGAGGGTAAAGTAGATCTTTTGCTAGCCACTGTTGAAACCCACCTGGTGTGTTATTGGGGATAGGGTCAGCCAGGTCATCTCTTTACCTTGCTGAGAACTGGTCAACCTCTCTTGGTTTCTCACTCACCTGGGCCATGATGCCCCAGGCCATTGTGGGGCTTCTGCCACTGGATGTTCTTATAGGAAAACAGTGCCCAGTAGGTGCCACTGGTCACCTAGCAGGTGTTTACCTGCAGGGGGAGAGTGCAGTGGGAGCTGGTCCAGGACCGCATCTCAACATAATAAAGGCTGTATATGACAAACCCACAACTAACATCATACTCAACAAGAGAAAGCTAAAAGTGTTTTTCTTAAGATCAGGAACATGCAAGGATGTTCCTTTGCACCACTGTTATTTAACATAGTATTGGAAGTCCTAGCCATAGCAATCAGACAAGAAAGTAAAATAAGGCATCCAAATAGAAAAGAAAAAAGTAAAATTGTTATTTGCAGCTGACATGATACTATATATAGAAAACCCTAAAGATTCCACACACACAAAAAAAAACTATTAGAAATGATAAATAAATTCAGTAAAGTAGCAGGATACAAAATTAATATTCAGAAATCAATTGCATTTTTATATACCAATAACAAACAATCAGAAGGAGACATCAAGGAAACAATCCCATTTACAACTGCATTAAGATACCAGGAATAAATTAAACCAAGGAGGTGAAATAACTGTATTCAGAAAATTATAAGACATTGAAGAAAATAGAAGGAATTTACTATGCTCATGGATAGGAAGAATTCTTATTATTAAAATGTCCATACTACCCAAAGCAATCTATAGATTCAAAGCAATCCTTCTGAAAATACCAATGGCATTTTCCACAGAACTAGAACAAATAACTCTAAAATTTATATGGAACCACAAAAGACCTCAAATAGTCACAGCAAACTTGAGAAGAAAGAATAGAGTTATCAAACTATACTACAAGTCTACAGTAATCAAAACAGCATGGTACTGCCCTAAAAACATATGCATAGATCAATAGAACAGAATTGAGAGTCCATAAATAAACCCACACTTATATAGTCAATTAATGTATGACAAAAGAGACAAGAGTATACAGTAAGGCAAAGATAGTCACTTTAGTAAATAGTGTTATGAAAACCGAACAGGTAGATGCAAAAATATAAATAAAACTAGATCACTTTTTTATACAAGAATAAACTCAAAATGGATTAAACACTTAAATATAGTGCCCCAAACCATAAAACTCCAAGAAGAAAACATAGGCAGTAAACTCTTTAACACTGTTCTCAGTACTATTCTTTTAGTAAGTCTCTCCTTGGTCAAGGGAATGAAGAGAATAAAGTAAACAAGTGGAACTGCATCAAACTGAAAAGGCTTTGCACGGCAAAGGAAACCATCAACAAAATGAGAAGACAACCTACCAAAAAGAAGAACATATTCACCAACGATACAAAATTTACAAAGAACTCATACAACGTAACACAAAAAAAGCAAAAAAATCCAGTTAAAAATGGACAGAGGCCCTGAATAGACACTTCTCCAAAGAGGATATACAGATGGCCAGTAGACGTATGAAAAGATGTGCAATGTCACTAATCATCAGAGAGATGCAAATTAAAACCACAATGAGATATTACCTCACACCTGTCTGAATGGCTATCATCAATAAATCAATATACAACAAGTGTTGGTGAAAATGTGGAGAAAGAGGAAACCTTGTGCACTGTTGGTGGGATTGCAAATTGATGGAGCCACTATGGAAAACATTATGGAGATTTTTAAAATAATTAGATATAGAACTATCTTATGAGCAATTCCACTCGGGGTATTTATTGGATGAATTCTAAACCACAAATTCAAAAAGATATGTGCATCCTTATGTTCACTGCAGCATTATTTACAATAGATAAGATATGAAAGCAACCTAAATGTCCATCAATATCTGACTGAATAAAGAAGTGGTGGAACTTATATACAATGGGATACTACTAGGCCATAAGAAGAATGAAATCTTACCATGGATGGACCTAGAGGTTATTATGCTAAGTGAAATGAGTCAGATAGAGAAAGGCAAGTACCATATAAATTCATTTACAAATGAAATCTAAAGAACAACATAAATAAACACATAAAACAGATACAGACTCATAGATTCACACAACAAACCAATGGTTGCCAGGTGGGAGGTTACAAATTGGCAATTACAAAGTAGTCACAGGGCTGTAAAGTACAGCACAGGGAATATAGTCAATAATATTGTAATGACTATGTATGGTGCATGGTGGGTACTAGACTGATGGGGGGTGGATAACTTTGTAAGTTATATAAATGCCTAAACACTATGTTGTACACCTGAAACTAATAAAACAGTGAATATCAACAGCGATTGAAAAACATTAAAATTGAAATTGAAAAAAAAATCACAAAGAGTGCAGATAAATACATAGATAGTATGTAAGCAAAATGAGGCAGGACAGGTGCTGGGGAGTGCTGGAGAAGGGTTATGAGTATTAAATACTGGAGTCAAGGACAGCCAAGGGCATGTGGGGAGTGCTGCGGAAGAAAAGGGAGGGAGCACATTGATTGAGTGAAAGCATTCAAGGCAGTGAGAACCAAGAAAATGTCCCAGGAAGGGTGCAGTTACTTCCCCCTGCCCAGGACTTTGGGTGCCCAAATCAAGATTAACTTGGAGCTGAAAAAACTCCCCTCTTCCACTCCAGAGCATTTCTCCTTTCCTGACTTCCTTTATTAATTCTGAGACTGGGAGACACTCCCCCTCAATATACATGCGCGTGTGTGCACTCTGCACACACACACACACACACACACATCCTTCCTCAGTAATCTCTTTTCCATTATGTCTTTACCCTCATCTTTGAAATTTGACCTTCGCACATCTTCCCAAGAGACCCTCACATGCCACCTCTTCTTGTTCAACAGCTCACCTCACCTCCTACGCTCCCTTCTCCTCTAGCTCACTTGTCTCCAGCCACACCGACCTCTGTTGTTCCTGGACCATGCCAGATTATTTGTACCTCAGGGTTTTTGCATTTGCTGTTCTTTCTCCTGGAATGCTGTTCCCCAGGTATCAAATGACAAGCTCTTTCCCATCATTTAGATGTCAGCTCAGATGTCACCTCTGCAGTGAGGTCTTTCTGTCCACTGTACTCAAGTCTCAGGCGCTCATTGTTTTACAACCCAGCTTCTCAATCTGAAATTATCTTCTTTTATTTGTTACTAATTTTACTGTAAAGACCCAGATAATAAATATTTTAGGCTTTCTGGGCCATACTTTCTGAGCCACACTAAACTTTTCTGTTGTAGCGCAAGAGCAGCCCTAGACAATATGTAAACAAATGGGCTGAGTTATATTAAAACAGTACTTATGGGCCCTGAGAGTTGAATTTTATATAGTTGTCATGTCTCACAAAAATGTTATTCTTGTTTCAATTTTTTTCCAACGATTTAAAAATGTAAAAAACCACTCTGAGCTTTTTTTACTCATACTTCTGATGCCAAATATGTGCATGCCTTACCCTGTCACCAACTAGTTCTCCAGCTCTCTGCACACCAGCTGATGTCCTCCAGTTCGATTCAGTTCTGACGGCAACTACCCAGAGTTAGAGCATCAGACTCCACAGGTTCAAGGGCTCGGTCCTTTAGGATAATCCTCACTTCAGATGCCAGTTACAAAATCCACAGTCCTAAGGGAAAAGATTATTTTCTCTCCAATGTTTTCCCATTTTTATCTCTGTGCTATGATTATACTCACTTTTCTCTATATATTTGTCAGAATGCATGTTTAAAACAACAGAAACACCTCTCAAACAACTGAAGAAAAAAAATTGTTGGTTTCAGGCATAGCTAAATCCAAGTGCTCAAAAAAAAGGGCCAGAATTTGTCTCTATTTCTGGGCTCTACTTTTCCTGTGGTGGCTTCCTTCCCAGGTATGTGTTGCCCCACACAGTGAAAACAAAGGTGGCTGCCAATTTGGTGAATGCCACTGGACAAACAGGACCTCTTTCTGAAAAGTCTCGGAGCTGTCCCTCATTGGCCCAGCTTGAGTCATGTGACCATCTCTAAACCAGTCATCTGGACTAGCTGATTGGCTGGGTCTGGGTCATCTGCTGAAAGCTCCTGTGAAATACATGACTAGATACTGGAGGGGTGGTATCCCAAGGAAATCCAAAGAAAGGAGAAAAAGATACTAAGCGGATAAAATAAGAAATA
The DNA here is from genome assembly GCF_987537825.1 of Furipterus horrens. Classification (NCBI taxonomy): domain Eukaryota; kingdom Metazoa; phylum Chordata; class Mammalia; order Chiroptera; family Furipteridae; genus Furipterus; species Furipterus horrens. The sequence goes on from NW_028327183.1 coordinate 35,646,390, forward strand.
TTCACTGTTACAGTTCTGCCTTTGTGTCCTCACTTAAAAACATTTTACATATATTTGAGCACCTACTATGTATTAAGCAACACTGAACCAAATCAACCTGGTCCTGTTCTGAATCCTCCTTTATCTATCTGCTCTTTAGATGAATGGCAGACCACAACCCTCCTGCAAGCTTGACTGAGTGCAGGCCTGTCCTGGACGGGAACAGCCTCTCCTCTGTGATGCAGTCTGGTTTTGGCCTATGGCTCAGCACAGACCTCACCTACAGCCTCAGCCTCATCCTGTCACAGCATTATGAGGGTCACACCAGTGGGCTCTGCGGCAACTTTAATGGTAACAGTGATCCCAGGGATGGTGCTGAGGCCTGCCTAACCTTGAAGAAGAAGAGCAAGGCTTATGGGATAACCATGAGGCTGCCTATCCAGACTGTAGTCAAGGGGGCAGAATGTGTAAGACAGGAGGCAGTGCTGGCTCCTGCAGGACCCTTAGGGGCCCTTTGCCCCCTGTCACAGGGAAATAACCCAGACCCACATGTATCCAGCTATGTCAAGGACGGTGTCTGCTTCTTTCACTGAGTTATGCTAAGTGTCTCAGAAAGTGCCTACATGTAGCAGATGTATCATATATAGTTTAATGCATGAACTTCACCCAAAATAATACTAGTTATTTCAGTGGGTGTATACCAGTGATCTGTGTCTTGCTGGCTGCAGTGACCACATCCTCTGCTTGGCCCTGCAGACATAAGCCACAATCAGCCAGGATGCAAACATCACCAACAGGTACTGGCAGAATTCTTCCTTCTATGGGGAGTCATCGTTGAGCAGGGTGGGAAATCATCCATGTGCTCCACAGACAGAAACACTTCAGTACTGGGTGCCCTCAGTCACTTCCCACATGCCAAAGCCTGGTGTGGCAGGGGCTTCCAGAATCTTCTGAGGCTTCAGCTGGATGCATGCTGATTGGTACAGAGCCTGTATTCTACAGGTTGTTATATATTTTAATACCACCCCTGGGCTTACTCTATGACCCTGTGTTGTTCCCTACCTCCCTGTCAAATGAATTGGGTGTTCTTTTTCACCCTCAGAAAGCCTAATCTGAGAGGCTCATCCTTCTAATTCCCAGAGATGCCAAGATAATAATCCCAACAACTGCTAATACTTACTGAGCATCCTCACTGTCCTAGGCATGGGGCTAAGGACTCCAGGCACTTGTTGCTGTCACCTCATCAGAAACACCTTGTGAGTGAGAGACAATGACTCTTTTCATCTCCATCTCACAGTTGGAAAAACTGATGCTCACAGAGATAAAGTCATTTGTTCACAGCTAATAAAGGACATTGTTGAGACTTGAACACAACAATGGAAAAAATTTTAATATAGCAATATCCTTCAAGTCTTTCTTTCTTATTTTCTGTAATTCTATAGTATAGAAAATTTCAGACATAAAAAAAAGTAGAAAGAATGGTTTAACAACAATGTTTCTGTATCCATCAGGCAGCTCAATCATGGCCAAGTTGTGGCCAACCTTGTTTTATCCACCTATTTCTCACCGTATTTATTTACATTTTGTAAAGCCAATCCCAAATATTGTGTAAACCTGTAAATGCTTTAGCATGACTCTAATAAATTAGGAGCAAAAAAAAAAAAAAAAAAAAAGCCATGATTTGTTCACACCTAACAGATTGAACAATTATTCCCCAAATATCATGAAAAACCTAATCTATATTTGGAACTTTCTGATTATTTCCAACACATCCTGCTGTCCTCCCCTGCAGCATGGTTTTGGCTGGCTCCCTAGTGGTTGGAGATCAGAGGTTTGAACATTAGAGTTGCAGTAGGGGCAAGGCACATTCTCTGGGGGGCACCACTCCCTTGGCCATCCTAAGGGTCAGGACACCCCTAAAACCTTGCTCTGTCCTCATGATGTTAGAGGCAGTATTAATCTAACTAACCCCCAGGCAGTAGGGAGCCCTCGAAAGCTTTGGAGTAGGGGAGAGGGGTGGGACAGTGTTCATGGAGGCAGAAAGGTAGGCATACTAGGGGCTGTTTCTGGAATAAAAATAGGTCACATTTATCCTGGACTCATGATGTGCCAAGCACTGTCACAAATAACTTATTTTACTTGCCTACCCCTGAAAACAAACCTGATGCCAGTATAAAGAGCCCATGTTAGAGTTTGTGGCAGGGCATGGTGGTGGTGCTGGACCCTAGAGAAGTGAAGCAACAGATTTGGGACAGGGCCGGAATTTGAAGCACCTGATCAGGGAGCAGGTACACTGGATGTGCAGATCCTAGGCCTCCTCATACCCAGAGGTGGATTAAGATTGGCTGAGGCCCTGAGTGCAGAAGAAAATATTAGGTCCCTTAAAAAAAAAGAGAGAGAGACAGGGAAAATAAAAATACATGTTAACCATATTTTTAAATAAATAAAAAACATTGAGTTGGTGTAGGGACTTCCGGCCAAGATGGAGGCTTAGACGGACATGCTCGGTCTCCCTCTACAACTAGAGAGGAATACAACTACTTCAAAACAAAAGATAACTAGAAATTCCAGAAAATAAAACTACACGGAAGCCCAACGTATGAAGTTATAAACCAGCGGCACCCTTTGGGCAGGTAGGAAGAGCGAAAGTGGGTGGTGCTGTTTGCGGTCGCACCAGGGACAGCGGCAGGGAGAACAATCCCAGCAGCAGGGAGAACAATCCCGACTGCAGTCGAACCCCCGGCAGCTTGCAACCCCAATGCTGGGGAAATCAGCCACCACATCGCCTCGAACAGTGAGGCCCAGGGGACGGGAGGACGGATCCCGGTCTCCTAGCGGAATAACTGTGTGAATCCATCTTGGACCCCCGCCCCCACACAAAGCGCCACAGGGCTGCGAAATAGGTTGCGGAACGGCGCCAGTCGCTGGGTTGTGACGACAAAGGGCCACAGCGCAGCGAAAAAGGTTGCGGATTGCCGCCGGTCGCTGGGTCGTGACGAGTACACAGGCACTGCCCCCTATAGCCGGCACAAGAAAACAAAACGCATCTGTCAAAATGAGGCAGACAACTATAGAAATCCCAGTGGCGCAGTTCACCAGGCAACAGATGAAGAACTTGACAGATGAACAAATAAGAAACCTGTCAGAGGCTCAGTTCAGGGCCATTGTTATCACGTGGCTTACAGAATTAACAAAAGATCTGGAAAAAGATGAGAAAGAATCGAAAAACACTCATACTGAAAGGAACAAAACCACATACGAGACAGATGGTGAGGGAAAAAAAATCCAGAGTTCATATCAACAAACCAGAACATAGAGAAGGAACAAACAGTCAACCAGTGCAGAGAGAGGAAACGGGAAGCAAGGATGAGAGGATCAGAAACCTCTGGGACAGCTATAAAAGGCCCAACATAAGAATCATTGGTTTGCCAGAGGGCGAAGAAGATGAACTAGAAATTGAAAAATTAAGTGAAAATATAATAAAGCAGAACTTCCCAAACTTGGGGAAGGAAATAGACTTACAGGTCCAGGAAGCACAGAGAGTTCCAAAAAAACTGGACCCACGGAGAACCACTCCAAGACACATTATAATCAAAATGTCAAAAGTTAAAGATAAAGAGAGAATCTTAAAAGCAGCAAGAGAGAAGAAAAGAATCATGTACAAAGGGGTCCCAATTAGACTATCAGCTGACTTCTCAAGGGAGACCCTGCAGGCAGTAAGGGACTGGTAAGAAATATTCAAAGTAATGAAAAGCAAAAACCTATAACCACGAATACTCTATCCAGCGAAATTGTCATTCAGAATAGAAGGGCAGAGAAAGTGTTTCCAGGACAAAACAAAACTGAAAGAGTTCATTAGATCCAAACCACTGTTATATGAGATGTTAAAGGGACTGGTTTAGAAAAAGGAGGATCAAAACTATGAAATCTAAAAGGAAAACTGCATCACAAGAAACAACAACAGAAGCTAGGGAATTGAAACAAAGGCAAACTAAACAGGCAACAAGAGTGGAAAAAGAACTATAGGTATGGGGAACATATTGGGGGGAGGTCAACAGGGAGGGGGAACGGGGAGAGGGAGGGAGGTGATATAGGAATTAAGGATCATGGTAGGAGGGAATGGAATAGACAGGTTGAGAAGAACTGTATGCACAACTAATGGACATGGTCTAAAAGGAGGGGACAACTGGAGGGAGGGGGCCACCAGGTGGAGGGGAGCAGAGGGAAGGGAAATTGGGACATTATAATCAATAAAACACATTAAAAAACATTATGTACTATTAATGTTTATTTCCAATAAAATTTGAATGTAACATACATGTATAATGTAATTAATAATAGCATAATAATAATCACAGTTATGATGTCGTTTCATTTTTCTAGCTACCAATGAAAAGAAAAATATAAAATTTAATAGTATGAGTGATTAGAAAACTAGAGAAGAGATTTTTCGTTATAGTGCAATAAATTAATGATTAATTAAAATTGAAAAAATTTTCATAAACTACAAAAATCCAGGCACTGATATAACAACAGCAATTAATTTTATCTTAATATAATTTCAACAATAAGAACTAATTTTATTTTAATATAATTTCAACTTACCTGAATATTTATTTATACGCACAGAAAGCTATTTTTAAAACCGTAAATGAAACAAGTACATATCCACAAACTAATTTACATCCTTGCGTATTTGCGTACATCGTAAGTCTGCACTGCAAGAGAACCTTTGTAAGTACAAAGCAGCAAATACAATTCTATTGCTCCCATGAGCGATGAGTGATAGTGCAGCCATGTGGGGCCTATGCAGCATAGTATGTGTATAGTATGCAACGTAGTAATGAAATAAAGAAAATAAGCAAATATAAACATACTATCAGGTTTTACCACTGATTGTAAACTTGTACATAATTAAAATTGCACATATGAAACCAAACTTGGTGTCATTAGAAAAGAGTGTAAAGTTGGGGTTTCTGCAGGGCCCTTCAGAAGTCGGGGCCGAGGGCGTGCACCCAGTGCACCCACGGTTAAATCTGCCTCTGCTCATCCCCCAGGTTTTCATCACCCTGCTCAGCCTTGCCATACCCCAAACACAGCCGCTACTTGCTCTGCCTGGACCCCTGGTCCCGCTGCCCATGTCTCTGCCTCTCTGACCAGTGGCACTGGCTCAGTGGTAGCCCTGCCTGCCTGCGCCTGCACGGCGTGCTGTGCCTGTGATGAGGAAACCCTGTGGGTCCCAGTCAGTTGTGTTGCTCCCCCAGCAAGTTGGCTGTGCTCATAGCAGCCACTCCTACTGGGTGAGCAGAGGGCCAGGCATTACTCCTGTGAAGGGGCTGGTCATCTTGAAGATCAGGAACCCCCAAAACATGCCATGGATAGGTCCCCAATCCAGGACACCCATTTTCAACTGGTGTTGATGGCAGATTGGGGATTTACAATGCGCTGCAAGTTACATCTACATTATTGATGATTCCAATACCAGTACTAATTTTTACTAAGCTCATTCCACGTGCTGAGTACTTGTTGTTGTTAGTATTGTTTTTACTAGTCAACATTTATTGGGTGGTAGGCCCCAAGGAACCATCTGACAATAATAACAATAATAAAAAACAATAATTTTAACAGGTAAAATTATTTAGCATTGATAGGTACCAGACTCTGTATGCTTTATTGTTGTTAGTGTTATTTTCGTGGCTAACATTTGAGTCCTGACCATTTTTCAGGTTCCATACTACTATTGCTAATAATAATAAAAATGTATTGGGTATTTGCTTTGTGTCCATGCCTGGGCTTTCTGCTGAAGGAAATAAGTGTCACCGTTTGCTGCCCTCTGAACCTCATAGAGCAAAAGGCACCCCCTGTTGTTGACTCTGAGCTTCACTTTCACGAGCATCTTCATGCTCAATCAGCCCATGGGCCTCCACTCTTTCCAGTCCAGCTGCCAGGCCCACACCTCTGCCTGACCCTGCTGGATCTGACCTCTGTCCCTTGCTGGGGGCCTGACCCCAATGAACTGGATGCCCCCACTACTGCAGCTGTGACAGACCAAGGCATTTGGGCTGCAGTGCAGCTCAATTCCCTGTTGGGGAGGTCTATGGTCTGTGGGGTGGCCAGCTGGGCTATCTGAGCCCCCTAGGCACCTGCATGGCCACTGGAGACATTCATCACTTTACCTTCAATGGGGTTGTGGCTCACTTTCAAGGCTAATGCACCTACAACCTGGCCAATTCCTGTGAGCTGGTTCCCATCACTAGGGACTTCTCCTATAGTATGGAGGCTTCTAACAGGCACTTCCACAGCCAGCATGTGTCCTTCTTGTACCCATGTAATTCTGGAAAGAGGGCAGCAAGTTCAGGTGAGAAGGTGGAAGGGTAAATCCAACTCTCAGCCCTATTGAGGCCAATCCCTCATTTTATCTTCATCCATTTAAGCCCTTGCTGTAGGCATCCATCCACCTATCCATCAATCCCTACAACCATCCTTTCACTTAATTATTGATCTATCCCTCCATCCTTCAATCTATTCATCCACTTTTCCATCCATTTATTGATACATCCATTCCTCTACCTACTATTCTCCTACTCCTCAATTGATCTACCCTTCTATTAACTCATCCCTTCATTAAAAATCCCTTCTGACAATGTAGCATATAATTGATCCCACCATCCTTTTATTCCTTCCTTAATCTACCGATCCATTCTTCTATCACTTCATCCATTCATCATCCATCCATCATCCATTCATTCAACAAATTTTATTGAACATCAGTTTTGTGTCAGGCCCTGTTCTAGGCTCTGCAGATATAGCAGAGAACAAATAAGTCAGGTCCCTTTTTCCCTGGAGCTTACAATATAACAGTGGAAGAGAGACAGTAAAAAAAATATGATAAATAGACTTCCAGCCAAGATGGAGGCCTAGACTGACACGCTCCATCTCCCTCCACAACTAAGAAGGAATACATCTACCATAAAACCAGAAATAACCAAAAGTTCCAGAAAATAAAGCTTCATGGAAGTCCAATGTATGAAGTTATAAAAAGAAGTGGTGGTGCTCATCTGGACGGGTAGGGGCGGTGAAGCTCGGGTGGAGAGGTCAAGTTGTGCTGACGGCGGCAGCTGCAGTGAAGGGTGGCGGGACTGCGGTAAGCACAGACACCCATATTTAAGGGAAGGTGAGAAGCGCCTGGGAGCACCCCTAGCTGCAGACCAAACCCATCAGCTCCCGATTCCAACGCCAGAGAAGGCAGACCCCCCTTGCCTCGGACGGTGAGGCTGAGAGGGCATGGGGATGGAGGAGGAGGCTCCTGGTCTCTCAGCAGAGAGACAATGGCAGGAATCCATCTTGGGCCCCCGCCCCCACACAAAGCACCACAGTGTGGTGAGAAGGGTCACCTGGTAGTGAAGAGTGCACAGGGCTCTGCCCCCTAAAGCATAGGAGGTGTGGCAGCCCCACCCAGGAAGCAAAAGACTGCCAGGATGGCAGGGATAATGATAGAGATCCCAATCACGAAGCTGACCAGAAAGCAAATACATGAATTAATGGACGAACGGATAGATAACCTTTATGAGGCTCAGTTCAGAGTTATAGTTATAAGACAGCTTACAGAAATAACAGCAGGATTTAATCAAGATGGGGAAGGAATGAAGGCTAGTTCTGCTGAAATGAACGAGAATACATACAAAACAAGTGGTGAGGGAAGGAAAACCAGGGATCAAATCAACAAATCGGAACATAGGGAAGAAACAAAGAGTCAACCAGTGCAGAAAGAGGAAAACAAAAAGTGAGGAAAATGAGGAGAAGCTCAGAAACCCCTGGGACAACTATAAGAGAGTGAATATCTGAATCATAGGGTTGCCAGAAGGTGAAGAAGAAGAACTAGAAATTTTAAAATTACGTTAAAAAGTAATGAAGCAGAACTTCACTAACTTGGGGAAGGAAATAGACTTACAGGTCCAGGAAGCACAGAGAGTTCCAAATAAACGACCCAGGAAGAACCACACCAAGACACATTATAATATAAATGTCAAAAATTAAAGATAAAGAGAGAATCTTAAAAGTAGCAAGAGAGAAGAAAATGATGTATGAAGGGGTCCCAATAAGACTATTAGCTGAAAGGACGTTGTTCTCTGCCTTTCCTTGTGTCTGCTGACGCTATCCCGCTCTCATCAGTCTTGGCCCGCTCTCTCCTTGAGATTGAGCACCATGCCTTCAATTAAGTTGCAGAGTTCTGATGGAGAGATATTTGAAGTTGATGTTGAAATGACCAAACAGTCTGTGACTATCAAGACCATGTTAGAAGATTTGGGAATGGATGATGAAGGTGATGATGATCCAGTTCCTCTACCAAATGTTAATGCAGCAATATTAAAAAAGGTCATTCAGTGGTGCACCCATCACAAGGATGACCCCCGTCCTCCTGAGGATGATGAGAACAAAGAAAAATGAACAGATGATATCCCTTTATGGGACCAAGAATTCCTGAAAGTTGACCAAGGAACACTTTTTGAACTTATTCTGGCTGCAAACTATTTAGACATCAAAGGTTTGCTTGATGTTACATGCAAGACTGTTGTCGATATGACAAGGGGAAAACTCCTCAAGAGATTCGCAAGACCTTCAACATCAAAAACGACTTTACTGAAGAAGAGGAAGCCCAGGTATGCAAAGAGAACCAGTGGTGCGAAGAGAAGTGAAATGTTGTGCCTGACACTGTAACATTGTAAGGATTGTTCCAAATACTAGTTGCACTGCTCTGTTTATAATTGTTAATATTAGACAAACAGTAGACAAATGCAGCAGCAAATTAACTGTATTAACAAAGTATTGTCCTCATTGCATGTGTAGTTTGGGTACAGATTCCAAAACTATGGCTGAGTTTCTTCCAGTATGATCGAAAAGTTTTTTTCTCTTTGCTTTGAATAAAACTAAATTGTGGGTTCTCTATAGTAAGTGGCATTTTGGGCTTCCCCTCTTTTTGTAAAGCGATTTCTGCCTAGTTTATTGTCCAGTTAACTTTAGTTTAGCGACCTTTTAAAAGTTGGCCATTGTAAATAAAACAACTTGCAAAAGTTTTCTGAAATAGAATTAACAATGTATTATCTTCTTGGGTTGGAGGCTGGAAAAAGGCTACTTGAGATTAATGTTCTGATTTGAGTTATTAGGATGTCTTCCAGTTCCCTGAAATCAAGAAGTATCACTGATACAGATTAGCCCATATGTAGCAAGGCTCCCTTAATTGGATCTGAGGGCTTGCTTTTGTATTTTTGATCCTCTCAGCTTTGAATATGTTGGCCAGAGACTGAGTTACTACTCAATTTGTGGTTTGGGGGGAAATATAATTAGATAGTTAACTTTTCAATTAAAAAAGACAACCCTAGTTGTATGTCATCTTTTTATAATCAGTGATCCTATATGGGGAAAACTTCACATTACATGCATGTAAAGAAATTTGAACCTTTAGCATTAAAGCCTGTGACAACACCCCCCCCCCAAAAAAAAAGACTATTAGCTGATTTCTCAAAGGAGATTCTGCAGACAAGAAGGGACTGGCAAGAAATATTCAAAGTAATGAAAAGCAAAAACCTACGATTACCCTATCCAGCAAAGCTGTCATTCAGAATAGAAGGGCAGAGAAAGTGCTTCCAGGACAAAGTAAAACTGAAGGAGTTCATCAGATCCAAACCACTGTTATATGAAATGTTAAAGGGACTTGTTTAGAAGAAGGAGGATCAAAATTATGAACATTAAAATGAAAACTATCACAACAACCAACAAGAGAAGCTACGGAACTGAGAAAAAGGCAAACTAAGTAGGCAACGAGAGTGGGAAAAGAATTATAGGTATGGTGAACATATAGGGGAGAGGTCAACAGGGAGGGAAGGGGGAAAGAGAGGGAGATGATGCAGAAATTAAGAAGCATAGTAGGAGGGAGTGGAGTAGACATGAAGATGTTGAGAACTATATGCACAACCAATGGGCATGGACTAAGGGGGGGGAAAACTGGAGGGAGGGGGGACACTGGGTGGAGGGGAGCAGAGGGAAAAGAAATTAGGACAACTGTAACAGCATAAGCAATAAAACATATTTAAAAATATGATAAATATATAATATATTAGATTGTACTATGTCCCAGAAAAAACAAAACATGAAAGATTGGAAGTGCATGTGTGTATGGAATGGGGTTATAATTTTAAATGAGGCGAGGTTTCCTCTGGATTTGTGTGGAAACAAACTTTTGGAGTCAAGAGGGGCAGGTAGACTGATTCAATAATAGTACAGAAGGAAAGTGTCAGTGATTGGGATCAGGGGGAGAGTAGTAGGGAATGAGGAAAGGTGGTGAGGTTCTAAAATATTTAAAAGGATCATATGTGGGGTGAGAGAGAGAGAGAGCAGGTTCCAGGTGACCTGTTTTTTGGTCTCTGCATCCTGAAAGATGGAGCTACCTGTGCCTAAGATAGAGAAGATGGGGGGTTGGGGTTTGGGGTAAGATGAGAGCTTAGATTTGGACATGCAGAATTGGACATTCCCCTTAGTGCTTTCTTCCTCCCTACCCCGTATAACTGTTGTGGAGGGGTGTGCTGTGCAGATAGCATTGGGCAGGGGTGAGAAATGTCAGGAGGAGACAGACCCTGATCTCCTCCACCCCCAGGTGAATGGCAAGGTAGTAAGCCCTCTGGTGCAGCTGTGTTCACATGTGGTGGGAGCAGAGTAGAGCCTGGTGTTACTGCAGGTGGGCGCCAGCTCCAGGTGTGATTCGACAGCCTCAATATGCGATTCATGCGGGTGAGGCTTGAGTACCTGGTTGCCTCTGTGCTTGTGTGGCAAGTTCAGTGGTGACCCCAGTAATTACAAGGTACTCCTCAGCAGGGCACCAGCCCCCAGTGATGCTGACTTTGGCAACCCAAGACAGCTGGTTTGGGTGAGTGGGCATCCTGGGCCAGGGAGGCCTGAGTTAGGGGAAAGGTTCAGCTGGTGACACACAGCAGGCAAGCAGTCAATGCCTCAAGGACAAACAGGCTGAAACAAGCCACTAGTAGCAAACATATGGGGCTTCTTAGTACAAATGTGGAAACCAAGGCACATAAGGATCAGTAACTGCCCCATTTCCCACAATAGAAAATGATGGAATGGGGATTGGAAATCGGGCACAGCCCTTAATCTTAAACACTCCACTCTACCACCTCTCAAAGAACAGGAAGGAACTACTCTCCCATTACCAAAACAGTCTGGAGATGTCCAATGCGCAGCCACTAACTTCATGTGTTATTTAATTTAAATTAATTTAAATTAAATACCTCATTCCTTAGTCACACTAGCTTCATTTCAAGTGCTCCATAGCCACAGGCAGCTGGTGACTACAGTACTGGAAAGCACAGATTTAGAGATTTGCCCCAGTAACAAAGGTAGAATTCGAAGCCAACAAGACTGATTTTAGAATCCATGCTCTAACAACTACACTGCAGAGCAATAATATAAAAGTCACTTGTTACTGTGGGTTGGGGTTTTTTAGAGTTTATAAAACTGTACCTGGGGCTGTCAGGGGCTGGAAGGGAGAGGCTGGCCAGGAGGGGAGGCAGAAATGGAGGCTTGGAGGTGGCCAATATGAGGCCCAAGAATCCCCCAGCAGCCAGCAGGACACTGGGGACTCCCAGCCCTGCCAGGACAGGACCCTGCATAGAACAGCACTACAGAGTTCTGTCAAACTGCCTCAGGCTCTATGCTGAGTGATACTGACATGAGGTCCCCACATGCTACACACAGGCCTGTGTTGTCAACCTCTGCCAGTATGACATGGACAACACATGCTGTGTACCTCACTGGAGGCCTATGCCGAACTTTGTACCTGAGCAGTGTTTACCTGCTAGAGTGGTGAGCCAGCCTGGGGTGCAGTAGGTGCCCATTTACCTTCTTATGAGGACCTCACCCCTTGGCAAGCTAGGATGCCACCTTCTCCGGCTGATTGGCACCCCTCATTCCCAGGAAGACCCCAAGCCCTGCTCCCTGAGTTGGTGACCCAAACCTCACACCAGAACCAGGGTTTCTCTCAGCCCCTTTCTAACCTACCTCCTACCTAACCTCCCTTCACTTGATCCAGAGTCATCCCCATTGTTCATTATGTGCTACAATTTTTAAGTGCTCCATGGACATGATTTGCTAATAAACTACATGGAGGGAAAGCATTAACCAGTCACAATGGCAGTTTGGGAAGTGTTTTGTGGTCCATCCCTGACCCCTTCCTGCCCTGCACCCAACCTAGGTTTTTCTCTCTCTGACTGAGGGATCCAGGGTTTCAGGGTGGTGGCACCTGCCCATCTCTTTCCTCCTGAAGGCATGGCATTTCCAGCCAACAGCTACTAAGACTTCTGTAGACCACCTGCCCAGGCACCTGTGCCAGCCTTAACTCCTCAGCAACCTGTACCTGCAAGTGCATGGCTGTCTGCTTCTGCCACTAGGGCTTTGCCTTGGAGGCAGGTGTCTGCATGCTTCACACTCACTGTGGCTACCACCAGCAGGGCACAGGTCACCAAGGTGCTGCCCACAGCCAGCCACCTGTGACCAGATGTGCATGTGCTGTGGGCCTGGACACCTGTTTGAGTGCCACCCTTATGCCTGTGGGCCCCACAAGCTGTGCTGCTAACTCAGGAGAGTTTGGTGTTGCCACCCCAAGTGCTAGGGGACGTTATGACTCTACAGAGACCTCCACCTACATGCCTTCAATGAAACAAACCACCAGTTTCAAGGGCCTGGCCAGGAGGTATTAGCCAGAACATGCTAGTCACACCATACTCTCTTCATCATCTGGGTTGAGACTGGGCACCAGGAGCCCTGGGCTGCCACATGGGCCCATCAGGTGTGGACATGGCAATATGGTGGCTCTCACTGCTGGTAGGACAATTTGGGGTGGTCCAGATAGGAATCACCCAAGTCTAGTCCTGAGTCTCAGGGAACCTTGATGACTAATGAACATAAGTAACAGGCTGACAGAATGGTAACCATATGGTAGCCCTTTGGAGAAGGAGGGGTGACCTTAGAACTCAGCAGAAGATCCCTGTCCCAGTTGCATATTTCAGAAGACAGGCTCTGGCCTCCTCTGACTGTGTCCCCTACCCCCAAGGCCTACAGAGTCCAAGGACCTCTGGGAAGGTCGTCCCAGAGCCTGAACTCCCTCCTAACCCCTCTCTAGACCATGCTCCAGAAGCCAGGATTCCCTACATAAAAGGCTCTGGGACCATTCCAGGGCCCTCACTGACCATCCTCATGGGAGTATACTATGCAGCCAGTGTGCACATGTCAAGGTTCCAGTGCAAGAGGTGGGGGGACCACATTGAGCTGAGGAGCACAGGCTGGGTGGCATGAGTTTGCAAGACGTCCTTTACTGTGAGTCACAGCTAGTGCTGGGCAGAAAGGAAGCAGGTCTAGTGCAGTCTCTCCTTGGGCACCATATCCTGTCCAGGAATTTTGAGGAGTCAAAAGCCCTAACTTGGCAGCTACCTCCAGGGCATTAGGAAGGTCATGGGTCAAGGCAGGAGGAATAAATATGTCACTTAAGAGTTTGGCAGCTTGAAGACATATGAGATGTAAACCTCCATTAATACTCTTGTTTTGGCCCCATGAGTGGAGGGCAAATGGATAGGGGCCCCCAAGGGTTTAGTCAGTGCTCAGCAGTCAATGCAGTGAAGCATGTGGTGCTGGACCTTTTCTTCTTACCAAAAAGAAAACTCTAGACCAACCAGGCTTAATATATTTTAAAATACTTGGAAAGCTTTGTCAAAAAAGAAAATTTTACAAAAAACTCAAAAACAATTGGCTAATACCTTTGCTCATTTACAATAATCTATAGCCTAGGCAGACTTAGAAGTAGCTCCTAAAAAAGTACAACAGTCAAAGCCTCAACAGTCTCAAGTGCTCCAAACTAATTCTCTAAAGCCTTTAATTCTCAATAATCTCCAACAATTGTTAGGCATTACACAGGAGAACAATTTTTAACATAATTCCTGTTGTTCAATTTTCAGCTGTTTTACACTTAAATAGGCATGCCTTTCAAAACTGCAGTTAGTTTTCTTCTATCACGTTAAGTTTTTCTCTATAGCTTATCTTAATGCGACCACTCTAGGCTGGATCAATCCTGGGTCGAGGGAAGCACTAGTGCTCTCCTATTGGCTGAGAGAAAACTTATCTCGAGTGGGGGTGTGGGGAACGACCTTGGAGACCAGCGACAGGTTCATACTTGTCTAGGCTATTCAGTTACACATGAGACAGTGTGGTGAGAGGTTGTGTGCCGCTCTATATAGTGAATCGTATTCCGAAGTGCAGTCCGAGTTCTTGTCTGTATACAAAGAGTTAGCAGAATTTATTGTTTATTTACATAACGTACTTATTTCCTTTCCTTCACATCATGTCTGCCTCTGCTACTTCTCATCGTAAGTGCCTAAACAACCCTGATTTATTTTGTTATATCTGTGGCAGTTTAACCATTCCCAGTCAAAGGACAAACATCAGTGCATTTGTCAGGCAAGCCTATTTTGCATATTTTAAAGTAAAAATTGGTGATCAAGATAAGTCTTGGGCCTCTCACAAGGTGTGCAGCAGTGTGTCAAGAGTTTATGAATGTGATGAAGGGAACACATGATAAATTGCCATTTGGTACACCTATGGTTTGGTGAAAGCCCAGAGATCATTCAAGTGACTGTTACTTTTGTATAGTGAAAACATCAGGATAGAACAAGAAAAATAAATGTAAAATAAAGTATCCTGGTTTACCATCAGCTATACGCCAAGTGCCTAATTCACCTGAAATCCCAGTGCCAGTTTTCACTGAAAAAAAAAAAAAGAGGGATACTCTTTCTAAAAACAGGAGTATGGTGAAGAACTAAGTGACAGCAACGATGAAGATTTTGAAATTGAAGATTACTCAGTTCATAAGGGGTTTGATCAACATGAGATGAATGATTTGGCATGAGATTTGGGACTACCCAAAAAAGCTTCAGAACTCCTAGCATTGAAACTACAGGAGAAAAAACTTGCTTGAAAAAGGAGCAAAGGTATCCTACTTTCAATCAAGAGCAAGTGCATTTCTGCAGTACTTTTGAAGTGACGGTGGCTTTGTGTATTGCCATAACATACATGGTTTAATGAAGGAATTGGGAATTCCAATCTAGAACGTAACTGAATGGTGACTGTTCATCGATAGCTCAAAGCGGAGCTTGAAGTGTGTCCTCCTCCACAATAGCAATTTATTTGGTGCAGTCCCAAATGGCCAGTTTGTTTTCAAGAAGAATATGAAGACATAAAGAGAATTATTGATCTGTTGCAATATCACAAGCACAATTGGATCATCTGTGTTGACCTTAAAATGGTCTTCTTCCTTCCTGGTCAGTAATGCAGGTACACCAAGTATCCCTGTTTTCTGTGTATGTGGGACAGCAGAGCTTATGAGAAGCACTGAGTGGAGTCAAATTGGCCTCCAAGATCTGACCTCAAACATGGTGATCCAAACATTTTACATGAGCCACTTGTTGACAGAAAGAACATTATATTACCACCTCTGCACATAAAACTGGGTTTCATGAAACAATTTGTTAAAGCTTTGCTAACTGAAGGAGACTGTTTCAAGTATCTCATTTTGGCATTTCTTAGCCTGTCATTTGAAAAGATAAAAAACCTTAATATGTATGTTTGGTAGCAGAACTTTACTACTTGTACACAATTTGACTTAAAGTAACAATATATAGCCTTTATGTGAATAAAGTAACTCCAAATAAACAGTATATTCAGGTAATTTTTTCTTTATTTTCCTTTGCATGTACATTTTGTATAATTTTGGAGACAAAGGGAGGGTATCCTATACCTTAAAAAGTTGACGTGATAGAGAAAAACTACGGTCATTTTTGGATTCAGATGCCAAAAGTTAGTCAAAAACAAGTGTCATATCTAACTCAACAAAAATTGTGTTCCCCAGTCTTATCAATCGGCTAAGGCCTAGCTTCAGTATAACTATCTACCAGCTTATTCATCTTTTCAACACCCTTAACTCAAGTTTATTTACAACAGCTTTTTAATCAATCCCTAAATTTTCTTTTTTAAAAATATGTTTTATTGATTATGCTGTTACAATTGTCCCAATTTCTTTCCCCTCTGTTTCCCTCCACCCAGTGACGCCCCTCCCTCCAGTTGTACCTCGCCCTTAGTCCATGCCAATTGGTTGTGCATATAGTTCTTTTCAACATCTTCCTGTCTACTCCACTCCCTCCTACTATGCTTCTTA
Organism: Furipterus horrens; assembly: GCF_987537825.1. Taxonomy (NCBI): domain Eukaryota; kingdom Metazoa; phylum Chordata; class Mammalia; order Chiroptera; family Furipteridae; genus Furipterus; species Furipterus horrens. The sequence goes on from NW_028327183.1 coordinate 35,662,636, forward strand.
ATTACTGTACCATCTTCCTCCCTTTCCCCCTTCCCCCTCCCTGCTGACCTCCCCCCATAATGTTCCCCATACCTATAATTCTTTTCCCACTCTCGTTGCCTACTTAGTTTGCCTTTGTTTCAATTCCCTAGCTTCTGTTGTTGGTTGTTGAGATACAGTTTTCATTTTAATGTTCATAGTTTTGATCCTCCTTCTTCTAAACTAGTCTCTTTAACATTTCATATAACAGTGGTATGGATCTGATGAACACCTTCAGTTTTACTTTGTCCTGGAAGCACTTTCTCTGCCCTTCTATTCTGAATGACAGCTTCTCTGGATAGAGTAATTGTAGCTGTAGGTTTTTGCTTTTCATTACTTTGAGTATTTCTTGCCAGTCTCTTCTTGCCTGCAGAGTCTCCTTTGAGAAATCAGCTGAGAGTCTTATTGGACCCCTTTGTACATAATTCTCTTCTTCTCTCTTGCTGCTTTTAAGATTCTCTCTTTATCTTTAATTTTAATTATCTCTGTGCTTCCTGGACCTGTAGGTCTCTTTCCTTCCCTAAGTTAGGGAAATTCTGCTTCATTATTTTTTAACATTATTTTTAAATTTCTAGTTCTTCTTCTTCACCTTCTGGCAACCCTATAATTTGTATATTTGCTCACTTATTGTTGTCCCAGAGGTTTCTGAGCTTCTCCTCATTTTCCTCACTTTTTGTTTCCTTTTTCTGCACTAGTTGACTGTTTGTTTCTTCCCTATGTTCTGATTTGTTGATTTGATCCCTGGTTTTCCTTCCCTCACCACTTGCTTTGTATGTGTTTTCATTCATTTTAGCAGGACTAGCCTTCATTCCTTCCCCATGTTGATTAAATCCTGCTGTTATTTCTGTAAGCTGTCTTATAACTATAGCTCTGAACTAAGCCTCAGAAAGATGATCTATCTGTGCATCCGTTAATTCATGTATCTGCTTTCTGGTCAGCTGCGTGATTGGGATCTCTATTATTATCCCTGCCATCCTGACAGGTTTGTTTACCTTTCCTTCTTGGGCGGACCTGTCACACCTCGTACATAGGCTATTGGGGGCGGAGCCCCGTGCCCTCATCACTACTGGGTGACCCTTCTCATCACACTGTGGCACTTTGTGTCGGGGCGGGGGTCCAAGATGGATTCCTGCTGTTGTCTCTCTACTGAGAGACCAGGAGCCTCCTCCTCTGTCCCCACGCCCTCTCGGCCTCACGACCCAAGGCAATGGGGGTCTTTCTTTCCCGGCATTGGAATCGCAAGCTGATGGGTCTGAACTACAGCCAGGGGTGCTCCCCTGGTGCTTCTCACCTCCCCTTAAATACAAGCATTTGTGCTTATCACAGTTCCGCCGCTCATCGTTGCAGCTGTCCCTGGCAGCACAACTTGACCTCTCCACCCTGACTTCACCCCTCCTACCCGTCTGGATGAGTACCACTTGTTTATGACTTCATATGTTGAACTTCAATATAGCTTTATTTTCTGAAACTTCTGGTTAGTTCTGGTTTTGCAGTAGTTGTATTCCTTCTTAGTTGTGGAGGGAGATGGAGCGTGTCAGTCTAGGCCTCCATCTTGGCCAGAAGTTCCAACCCCTAAATTTTCAATGCACAATAGCTAATTATACCAAAAAACTCAAAGTCAATCTTCCTTCAAATAAACTTTTACAAAATATACCTCAATTAAATTTATGTATTAAAAGTAAAATTAGTCTACCCCAACATCTGGGGCAAAAACTATTTTCATAAATGGATCAGGAAAAACTGGAAAAGCAGCCATTACATGGAGGACGGACAAAGTTGGAAAGATTGTGTAACTCACAACCACTCTTCCACCCAGAGAGATGAACTCTCTGGAGCCATTGTGGCCCTCCAACAATGGCCAAATTAACCCCTGAATCTAGTCTGTGATTCTGGTTATACGGTGCATACTATGCTCCACATAAATCAAGCTTTACTTAAGAAGTTTATAGACCCCCAGTTGCTTTATTTATTCCTAACTTTACAAAGTTTTATTGAAAGCACATCCCATATTTGTCACCCACATTTGCTCTTATACAGGCCTTCCAGGTCCTATGGCAGAAGACAATGAACATGCTGATGCCTTAGTCAGTGTATTAACTACCTTCCAAAAGGCAGTTGCCTCTCGTCAACTTTATCACCAACATTCTCAAGCACTTCTCAAAGAATTTGGCATTCCTCCTTCTCAAGCTGATCAAATTATCCAGGAATACACGGACTGCCAGGTGCCGGGTGAAGCATCACCCAGCAATGGGACCAACCCTCGAGGATTGACCCCCCAAGTAATTTAACAAACAAATGTCACTCATTACACCCTCTTAAAAATTTTTAAATACCTCCATATATCAATAAATACTTACTCTGAGGTGTTGCATGCCTTCGCTCTTACTGGAAAATTGGCCAAGCATATTCAAGTACATTGGCTTGAGGCATTCAATTTCTTAGGCCTACCACAGCAAATAAAAACTGGTAATAAACTAGGCTACATAGCCCATCATACCTTTAAAAATATTCTTTAAAAAGGGGGACTATGGAGTCTCCCTCAAAGAATATAACTATTTAACAACTTAATTAGACTTAAGTTTTAAAAAAATTTTATTATGTTTCTTGTAGAATGTTGGGTCAAAAGAATTCTGTATGTTGCAGAAAGTCCAAGTAAGTCATAGATGGTCTGTGCAAGTTGAAGAACGATTGTGTAGGGGGAAGGAAGGAAAAAATAAAGTGAGGGAAAAGGAAGGAAAAAGAAGGAATAAAGTGAAGAGATTGTATGTGACATGGAAAGAAAGGACATTCGGGTCGGTAACTCAAGAATAGAAATGGAAGTGGAAAAGAAATAAGAAGGAAAAGTAAGCATATAAGTCTTTGAAACATTGTAAATTTTAGACCTAGAAGCTGCAGTGCCAGGAATAAGCTGTGCCAAGCTTGCTATCTCTCCTGTCTTCTCTAGTCTCTGTGAAAATTTTCAAGGTCATTAAATAATTAAAACAGCCCACTTTTATGCACATTAAAGGAATGCAGTAATCACCAAAAATAAAATTGTTTCTCTTTCTCCAGCTTTAAAGCAGAAATGATGGGGGCCACTCTATACTCCCAACACCCTCCCAGGGAATAGCTGCCACTGTTAAACCCCTAAATTGCAGAAATAGGCTTGTTTCTGCTTCACCTGCAGAAAGTCCTAAGTTTGTAATGTCATAAAAAATGCTATCCTTCCAGCAAAGGCCCTGCGACTGGATGTCTCCACAGTCTTACAGATTCAAAGTCTGGTTTATAAGTTATTATGTAAATTAACCATTTTGGACAAGTTTAGTCATTACAGGTTTATCTATCTGCCTGACAAGTTTCTAGATCCACTTCAACCAGGGGACCAAATCTTACTGAAGACCCGGAAGACTCCAGGCCCTGAACAGCCACCGACTAAACAATAGACTGGTCCCTATAATGCCCTATTCCAGACCTGTATTGATCAGGAAAACCTAGCCTGACTCTCAGCCATGGAATCGGCCATACCTTGGCTAGGGGAATGACAGCATGCCCTGGTCACCCGACAAAAGATTGCCTGCAACCCCGGATTCTGAACACTGTCTGTCACCCCGTTAAAATGGAACTCTAGTCAGCATTCTTGGGCTGACAATACAGCATCATCTATGGGATACATTCTCTGCCAACCTGAAAGGCCAAATTGATTGGCTCTAATTTGAACTCCATCAGCAGCTTATAGGCATTAAGCAGCTTGCTGAACAAAAAGTGTTTCAAACCCTAAATGATAACCTTCAATGACTTAACCCTAAAAATTGGTTTCAAGGACTAAATTTATGTATATGGATAATAGGAGCAGCTGGATCTTTATTGGTCATTGTTATACTCTGTGTCCTCCGATGTGTCTACAAGTTATTTACCTGTGATTGTATTTGAGAAAAGCAAGTAGCAAGCTTTATAGGCCTTTCTACTATAGGTACTACAAAAACAAAAAACAAAAAAGGGGGAGATGTGGAGAACTGCTCCTGTGGTTTCAGGAATTGTAGCCCTGGCTGTGAGCCAGGCTTCTCCTCCCTTGAGAAGTCTTTAAGTCTCAACAGAACACTGGAAGACTGTGTGGGAGACAGGACTGAAGGCCACTAAGAATGGGAATTGGAATGGGAATTTTAGACCTAGAAGCTGCAGTGCCAGGAATAATAATAATTCCCAGTTCCATGGGAAATAGATTTTCTGCTTTTCTTATCTCTTAGTTAACTATAAACAATCTCTAGGAAGGGACATATGAAACCTTGCACCGAACACCAGTGTGGTGTCAAGATGTTTAATAGACACTGACACAGACTGGTCACCATGCCCTCTATATTGACACTTGTAATCTGTAACTGTCAACTGTAATCCAGGCGCCTAAAAGCTATTGATGATTTATGAATTTTGATCTTGTATCTCCCATGTGTACCCTTCTCAATAAAAAGCATGAAGCCTTGGCTGCTGTGGTTCAATGGATTGAGCATCGGCCTGTGAACCAAGTGTCGATGGTTCGATTCCCAATGAGGGCACATTACTAGGTTGCATGTCAGGTCCGCAGTTGGGGGCATGTGAGAGCCAACCACACAGTGATGTTTCTCTCCCTCTCCTTCTCCTTTCCCCCCTCTCTAAAAATAAATAAATAATAAATAAAATTGATTTTTTAAAAAAAGCATGAGGGATGGAGGTCTTGCACTTTCTCCACTAGAGGGAACAGCCATCTCCCTTACCCCCCAGAAAAAAATACAGTGTCCTGGATAGATTTGTTCTGCTGTAGTTGTGAAACCTCTGCTGGACAGAGTAGTTTCCAACCAAGTCGGGGCGTTAGAGACAGCTCCACCTCACACTGTTCCTTGGTGTGCTCACATAACTGATACACTCATCCTTGAAGTTTCAGTTCAAATGTCACCCCCTCTGAGAAGCCCTCCCTGACCACCCCCAAGAAAGGAGTCACCCTTCCCAGTCTCTATCTATTATAATCCTCCATTTTCCTTCCTTCAAAGTATTTGCTTATATGTTATTTTATATTTTCTATTGACCACTTCTTTATTTCCTGTCTGCCTTCCTCTTGACAGCATACAAATTCTCCAAGGGCAGGGACTTTGTTTATTTTGTTGAAAAATAGACTAAAATCCTGGAGTAAGGTAGTAAACCAACACACAGTATTGTAATTATTATAATGAGGTATAAATAATAACCTAACTGTAATATATATAAGTTCTACTACATCAGAAGTTAATAAAGCCCTGGCTCAGAGGATTGAGCACCAGCCTGCAAACCAGAGGGTTGCCAGTTCAATTCCCAGTCAGGGTACATACCTGGATGGCGGGCCTGGGGCATGCGAGAGGCAACCACACATTGATGTTTCTCTCCCCCTCTCTCTCCCTCCCTTCCCCTTTCTCAAATAAATAAATAAATAAATACTGCATTACAATTTTTTAAAAAAAGTTAATACAGTTTTTTCTGGAGAAAAATAAAGCAGGGAAGGAGGCAAGAGAGTGCAGTGGGTATTATACTTGAAGACAGGACAAGCAGGGAAGCACTGAGGGGAATGAGAAAGGGAGTCATGTAGGCACAGGAGAGAAGAGTTATCCAGGCAGAGGGAACAGCCAGTGTAAAGCCCAGAGGTTGGAATGGTGTCTGATATATGGCTGGAGCAGAGTGAGCAAGGGAGTGAGTGAGAGGAGATGAGGACAGAGAGGTGACAGAGGCCAGCTTCGTTGGGCTGCACAGACCACAGTAAGGAGTTTGGAGCCATGGAAGTGTTCTGAGCAAAGGAGGGACAGGATCTGATTTGTGATTTTAAAGGACTTATTAAATGCCATGTGGAGAGTGACTCACAGGGAGTGACTAATAGGGATTAAAAGGGGCTGGTGTCTGGCCAGGGCTGGCCGACATCTCAGGTGCCTGTGTGCCAGCTGAACAGCAACTGGCCTCTGATCCTAGCTGGAGGTGTGTTCTGGGCCATCACGCCCTTGGCCATCACAGTCCAGGCAGTCTCTGGCCACTCTACAGCCTCTGAGTAACAGTGCCTGAGACCTAAGTTGGCACCCTGTGTGATCTGGGTGGGGACTTCCACATGAACGTTCAGGATGATTTCAGTGGCTCCAACAGTACATGGCTCTCTGATGTCCATAGCTCCACCACAGGCCTAGACTCTCTGTGTGCATTGGACAAGGCAGGCCTATGCTGAGCCTTCTGCAGATGGGTTGGTGCCTGCAATGGGCCCTACAGGGGTTGCACTGAAGACGTGGAACCTTGGGTCCATATGAAGAACTATGTCCGTGACCTCTGTGGAACAGAGGGCTCAAGGGACACTTTGTGTGCCATTCTGGAGAGCTGTGCCCAGGAATGCCAGTGACGTGGCCTCCATATGTGGTGCTGGAGATACCTGGTGGCCTGTGGTGAGTGTGCCAAGGAAGGATCTTTCTCAGCCTGATCTCATCAGCTGGCCCGATGCCACCTCCAGGATGTCTTCCTACAAAGTTGAGTCACTGCACAGCTTGCTGGATAATTGTCCACCCCGAGGATCTTCCTGCTTAAAATGCTTCAATAAGAATGCTGGTATAGCTCGGTTGGTTGAGTATCTTCTTGTAAACCAACATGTTGCAGCTTTGATTCCCAGTCAGGCCACATGTCTGGGTTGTGGGTTTGGTCCCCAGTTGGGGTATATATGAGAGGTAAGTGATCAATGTTTCTCACATCAGTGTTTCTCTCCCTCTCTCTCCCCCTTCCCTTCTCTCTAAAATTAATAAGCATGTCCTCGGGTGAGCATAAAAAGGAATGTTTCGGTAATAATGCAAGCTGACATTGAATGCCATCAAGTCAGCCAGGATAGCATAGGTTAGTAAACTCTCTGTAGTAACAAACTAACCCAACATCTCCATGGCCCAACGTGGCCAAGGATTATTCTCTATTCTTACAGACTCACTGTTTTTTATGGCACCATTCAAGTTTGTTTTCATGCCACCCTGGTGATATGTGCACCTCCTCTACTCAATCCTTTACCTTGAAATTCACACTCTTAGCTCATAACACTTTAGCCAGAACTAGTCATGGTCCTGCCCATATGCAAAGGGAGCTGGGAAGGATTTAGTGGCTGAAAGTGACTCTGATATAGGCATTAGCTTATTCAATCCCCCTAACATTCCTTTTGTTTTACCGATGAGGAAACTGAGGCCCCGAAAGTTCCTGTAACTTGAACAAGGTCACTCAGAGAGTCAGCAGGATGCGTGTTGGTTTGATTCCTGCTGCCTTTAGGTTGAAGTGCACTTGAACTTCGTGAGCACCTGAACACTCATGTGCACTGACCTGTCCATTCTTCTGATTCCTGTCTGCTGCCCGTCACCTCTTTTTACACTTAGGGATCCCTCTAGGCAGTTTCTTTTTCTTTATCCCCATAAGTGAGATTTTATTCGTTGTTTTGAGGATAAGTGCACAGACATTTCAATTTGTACACAATTCTTTACATACATAACAAGAATGTAAAGTCATATAGTTGTGATTCTTTTCTGAAGTTATTCCAGTCACTTTCCAGCTTAAAATTTGGAGACTAATTTCTCAATAGAGTATCAAGTACCAATATCTGCAAATATTGATATGCTGTTACATCAAAGTCCAACTAATTCACAATTTAATATAATATACTACATAGTTAAATTTTCAATCTTTCACAGCACAGTAACAAAGCTACTAGGAAAACTGAACTACCACAACAGAGATGTTACAGAGTGCACAAATTTATGATAGGGAGAGCCAAGATCAAGGAGTGGTTTTCTTTAGGAAACAATTCTACCAAAAACATGAGAATAAAGTAATTTAAAATGTTCAAGACATAGTAAATGCACAACTGATTTCAAATTGCCATTTTGTATTCTTTATATTATTGGATATAAAAACTACCCCTATTTATAGAACGTTAAGATGACACCCAAGACAATCAAAGCCTCTGGTTGTACCAGAAAAGAAACAACCAACAAATAATTTCACCTCTTAAAAAAAGTACTTACACTTTTTAAAAAAATGGAACGAGGTGGAATTCCTCATTTTTAAAAATGTTTCTAGAGCTATGGAAAACTTGCGTCTACAAAGTAGTTGATAAAAATATTCTTCTGGATTGTACATGAAGGGAGACAGGGACCACTAATAACACATAATAAGTGGTATTACTCAGACTTGGCTTCTTTTTCTCCTGGTTCATTCGAGGCTGGACTCTTTGTTTTTAGTTTCTGTTTTCTGCAGGTAGAGCTTCTTCATGTTCCTGGTTAGCCACTTCAGCCTGTTTTCCCTTTGCTCCCCTTTTCCCTTTCGTTTGCATTTTTTTTGTCTGCAGATTTATCCTTTCCTGCTGCCTTTTTTGGCTTGGTTTCCACTTCTGCAGGAGCAGATTTAGCTGACAACCTTGCTGATCTCCTCTTGGGCTCCTCCTTCACCGCTTCCTCCACAGAGCTGATCTTCCATTTGGGCATCATGGTGGCAGGGCTGGGAGGGCTGGTGGGGGCTGAGAACATTTGCTAACCTGGACTGCCTGGCCCTACCACTTCTCCTGCCTCTAGGCAGTTTCTTGCTGCTCATCAGGGCTCAGAAGCCCAAATGCCAGTGGGGCCAGGCAGGCCAATGGCTGATGTGGGCTGGAGAGGCCAGGCAAGTGTGGAAGTGTGTCCTGCCTTTTAGCACAGATAATCTTGCCAAGTGTGAGTGTGGGTTCAGCAGAGCCCAAAAGCCTTGTTTTGAGTTGTAGCTTTGTCATTTAGGAGTTGAATTGTGTGACCTCAGGCAAGTCACTTAACCTCTCTGGGCCTCAGTTTCCTTATCTATAAAAAGTGTTATGAAAGTCCCTAGCTCAAGGGATTGTTGTAAAGTATAAACAAGATGGCATGTGAAAAGTAAACTGGTAACCGCTCAGTTATAGGTGGGTTTTTTTAATTGATAAGACAATAATGACCTTTCACAGTTTCTAGCTCTGTTTTCTTCAGTGAACTCAGGAAGAAAATATTAAGAATTATAAGAAATAATACCTAGAAGAAGCATAAAGCAGGGCCTGGCATATAGTGCGTGTTCAGGAAATATTTTCTCAGACCATCCTCATCACCTTCATCATCCCATCATCACCATTGTCATCATCATCACCACCACCACCATTATCATAATTTCATTATTACTATTAAATTAACTCATGATGCCACCACCTTTCACCTATGCCCTATGACCTGCCTTTGGCCCCCTCAACCCTCCCTCTTCTCCCTTGGCCTTCTTCTGAATGATAATGTTCCAGAATAATAATGCTTGGCTAAATATTAAGTCCCATCTCTCTTCTTTTAAAGCTAGCCTGCCCTCTCCACAGCCACTACAAGCTCCATGCCTTCTCGTGTCCCAGCTCCTGGGCCAAGTCTGCCTGCCCGATAGCTGCCTGACACTGTGTCAGAAGCAGCCAATGTGACACAGCTTTGTGCTCAGTGACACTGACTGCATGCCTCCTGTACACTTCAGCTGCTCCATGGGGGGCAGGTATCCCCTGGCTATGTAGGTGATCTGGGCTGAGGTGCACTGTGAGCTATTCCAGCATAACACTTCCACCCAAGCCATGCACTGTTCCCCCTCCTCCTGTGAACCTGGGCAGAAGTGTGGGACCCTAAGTGGCGTCTTTGAGTGCTATCCACTCCTTCGTGGCACCAAGCGGGCATCCAGGCACTCATATATCACCGCCTTTGATGGGAGGATTGTTGAGTTTCCAAGCACTTGTGCTTCTGTCTCTGCCAAGCCCTGTGGGTCCTTTGGTCTTTTAGCCCTTTTCAAGGTGGAATTTGGGAGGGAAAACAGGTCCATTTCAAAGACATTTATCCAGGTAAACGGCACCCAGATTGTCCACAGAGAGAGCCTTAACCTAAGAGAAGCACTCATTGTCCTCTAGAGACTCTTGATCAGTTTGAAGCTAAAAGAAATACATTTGCAGGATCCAGTCAAGATGGCAGCATAGGCAGACATGCCTTGCCTCTTCACACAACGACATCAAAATTACAACTAAAATATAAAACAACCATCAGCCAGAACCTCAGAATTACAGTTGAATGGAAGTCTGAGAACAATGGAATTAAAGAAATTACATCCATGGAGATGCATAGGAGGGGCACAGAAGTGGAATGGGCTGGTCTCTCACTCACGTGCGGTAAATAAAAATTCAGGAGGGATATTTCAGGAGCAAGGAGTCCCAGCCCCAGACCATGGCCACCAGCCCAGGGGTCCAGTGCCAGGAACATAAGTCCCAACAACTTTTGGCTGCAAAAACCATCAGGGATTGAGTCCATGGAAGAAACAGCTGGACCCCCAAGCAGTTCAACTTAAAGAACCCACACACAGACTCACCTACTAAGACTCACTCTCTCTGAGCTCCAGCACAAGAGTAGCAGCTTGAAATGACCAGAGATATATAGGGAGAAACTACAGTGTCTGGCATCAAGGCCAGCAGAGGCCACTGTCTCTTTTCTAAATCCTCCCCACACACAGCCAGCAAGCTGGTGCCCTATTTGAGACTCCGTCAGCCTGACTAACACTCTTTGACCCACCCTGAAGATCCTCAGAGACTCTGCCCTACCCAATTTACAGACTCACCCCAGCAGCTTTTCTATATGAATGGCTGGTCTTGGCTCATACTTCACAACTTCCTAAATCCTATCACACAAGCAACAGCTGGCCTCAGTGAGCTCTAGGTCTGGCACAATCATCAGACAACTTAGATTCACAGTTTGACTTCTCCTGGTAATCTTCAAACCCAGCACATGTAGCAGCTATCTCAGGTTCTTTATAGCTCAGACAGGGTGCCCCAGGAAAAACACAGGTGGGGGCTGACCTTCGTCTGCACGACTTAGGAAACCCCAGGACCAGTGCACCCAGTGGACACCTACAGACCACATCAAAGCATCACCACCCTAGTCCTGCACAGCTGACCCTACATGGAGGGCAGGTGTTGGTGCTCAGTGGCCACAGCCAGTCCTTCCAGCAGACTAGCTGGGTAAATCCCACCCATTGATTTGCCAACAGCAACCAAGGCTCAGCTACAAGAGGAGGTTGTACTCATCCCACATCTCAAGTACCCAGCTTGAGTGATAGGGGAGGTTGTGCCACTGGGCCCTACAGGACACTTACTACATTAGGCCATACTACCAAGACAGGGAGTAAAAGCAGCTCTACCCTGTACACAGAAATAAACACAGGGAGGCTGCCAAATTGAGGAGGAAAAAAAAATATGGCCCAAATGAAAGAACAGAACAAAACCCCAGAAAAAGAACTAAACAAAATAGAGATAGACAACCTATCAGATCATAGTTCAAAACACTGGTGATCAGGATGCTCAGAGGAATGATTGAGTATGGCTGAAAAATAAAGAACTAGAGGTTATACAGAGTGAAATAAAGAAAAATTTATAGGGAACCAACAGTTATGAGAAGGAAGCTGGGATTCAAATCAATAATTTGGAACAAAAGGCAGAAATAAACCTTCACCTGGAACAGAAAGAAGAAATAGGAATTGGAAAAAAGTGAGGAGAGGCTTAGGAACCACTGGGACAACTTTAAATATACCAACATCTGAATCATAGAGGTGCTGGAAAGAAAAGAAGAAGAGCAAGAAATGGAAAATTATTTGAAAAAATAATGAAAGAAAACTCCCTTAGTTTGATGAAGGAAATAGACATACAATTCCAGGAAGCACGGAGAGTCCCAAACAAATTGGACCCAAAGTGGACCACACCAACATACATCATAATTAAAATGTCAAAAGTTAAAGATAAAGAATCTTAAAAGCAGCAAGAGAAAAGAAGAGAGTTACTTCCAAAGGAATTCCTATAAGACTGTCAGCTGATTTCTCAAAAGAAACTCTGCAGGCAAGAAGGGACTGGCAAGTAGTATTCAAAGTGATGAAAATCAAGGACCTGCAACCAAGATTACTCTATCCAGCAAAACTATCATTTACAATGGAAGGGCAGATAAAGTGCTTCCCAGACAAGGTAAAGCTAAAGGAGTTCATCTTCACCAAGCCCTTATTATATGAAATGTTAAAGGGACTTATTTAAGAAAAAGAAGAGCAAAACTATAAACATTAAAATGACAAAAAACTCACAACTATCAACAATTGAATCTAAAAAACAAAAACAAACTAAGCAAAGAACCAGAACAGGAACAGAATCATAGGTATGGGGACCATGTGGAGGGTTATCAGCTGGGAGGGGGAAGGGGAGAAATGGGGAAATGGTGCAGGGATCAAGAAACACAATTGGTAGGTACAAAATAGACAGTGGGATATAAGAAACAGTATAGGAAAGGGGGAAGCCAAAGAACTTACATGCACCACCCATGGACATGAACGAAGTGGGGAGGGATTGCTGGAGGAAATGGGGTACCAGGCAGGGGTGGACAAAGGGGGAAAAGTGGGACAACCATAACAGCATAAACAATAAAATATACTTAAAAACTAAAAGAAATGCATCGGCTCAAGTTAAATAAAAATTATGTGTCAGATTCCAGTGAAAGTGCTGTGGTTCTGGGTCCACGAAATTTCTTTGTATGCCACTTTGGCTTTTCTTGGTTACAAATATCAGGAAACCACATTAGAACTTAGACAAGTTAAGTTTTTGATTATGTAACTAAAAATTCCATAGTCAAATTGGGCATGATTTGAACAGCGTGCTGTTTCTCAGCCTTCTCTTAGCTTGTGGTCCTCTATAGTTTTAGCTTTGTCCTCAGGCTGGCTTTTCTTGTGCTGGCAGAATATTGCCATTTCCAGCCCTCAAATGTGCATTCCCCATCATCCAAAGCAAACCTCGATTCTTTCTTTCCCCAATTACTAAACAAAATACCTGTGCTTCACTTTGATTGGACCCCACTGAACCAATCACTGTGGCCCAGAGATTGTCTTAAACTAATCCAGCTTTAGCTTCAGAAGCTGCAGGTAGGAGAGATCCCCTTAACTCTGATTGCTGCTCATTGCAAAGACAAGGATAAAATGAAAACCCTCCCCAAATGGGCTCACATTCCCAAACCAGTATTTCTTGTTGTAGAAATCCTGCAAATTTATATTCAGTTACAAAGAATGTAAATGCCCAGGAAGACCTGCCCTCTGAGACCTGAGACTTTTGTCTAGCATCCACAGCTGTGGATGTATTTTCCACGCCTGAGTTCCCCTTGCTACAAGGGTTTCATTGTCAGCTGTTGGAATACACACAGCCTTGCCCCTCCCACCTCACCCTTCCAGGAAAAGAACAGCTTTCAGAATTAGTCATGCTGTCAGCTTCACACACTACAACCCTATTGAATCCTAAGGGCAGCCCTGCAGGGTGAGTGTTATTTTTACCCCCATTGCAAAGATGGGGAAACTGAGGGTGGTGAGGGAGACTTGCTTACCTGAGCTCACACAAGGAAAGGGAGGTGGAGAGAGGATTTGAATCTAGGCTTTCTGGCTCTGACCTCCTTCCTTCTCCAACTGTGGGGCTACTGTGTGCCCTCAAAGTGTGATCAACTTCAGTAGACTGGGTACTTGATTCATCTGTCATGGGGCCTGGGAATATAATAACTTTCAAGAATGGTTTTTATTCATTCACTCAACAAATATTTACTGAGCATGGACTATAGGTCAGACCCTGTGCTCAGCTGGGGACACAGAGAGACTAAAACAGACGAGGTCCCTCACTCACTGAGCTGACATTCTAAATGGGGGAAGAGACAATAAACATAACTAAGAGGTGTATGTCAGGAGGTGATATGCGCCAGTGCTACAGAAAAAAACAAAACAAAACAGGATGCTGGGGAGTGGAGGGTGGGGGGCGGGCACTGTGTATGCCAAGCGGCAGCTGTGGTTAAATAGAGTGGCCAAGGAAAGCTTCATCAAGAAAGTGATGTCTGAAGAAAGTAGATGAGAGTGGGACCTGTGGGCACATCTGTGGGAAGAGTGAATCCCTAGAGGGAGGGGCAGGTGCAAATGTCTGGAGGCTGGGAATGTAGCTGGGGTGCTGGAGGAACAGCAGAGAGGCCAGTGTGGCTGGTGTTCAGTGAGCAAGCAAGTGAGAGGATGAGGGGGAGGAGATGATGAGGCCACAGCGGTGAGAGGCAACTAGCTGGAGGGGACTTATTGGTCATGGTGGGGGCTTTGCCTTTTTACTGGGAATGAGGTACAGCACAGTGGGGAGGACTCAGCCAGGAGGGCTCTGGGCCCTGACCTAACTCAGCAGTTCACAGGCTCCCTCTGGCTGTGTGAGGAGCCAACTGTGGGTGCAGAGATGGGGGCAGGAGACCAGGGAGGAGCCAGCTGTGATGTCCGCAAAGCAAAGGATAGAGCCTGGGCTGGGGTTGGGAAATGGAGTGGGGGAAGTGTTTAGTTCTGAAAATATTCTCTGGGGTCTTATTCCCTCTTCCCACCCTCCTGTTTGTTCTTCAGACCCTCAAAGTTACGTGGAGCCCTATTGTCCTTTGTCACCACCTCCTCCACACATGATACAGAGACAGGCAAAATTGGCTTGAAATTCTACCTTTGATTCTTAATTAACTGTGTGACTGCAGCTAAGTGACTGAGTCCCTCTGTGCCACTGCTTCTTCCACTAGGAGAATAACACCTGCCTAGCAGGCAGTAAGTCCTACAGCTGAGTACGCCAGAATTGTTCTTTTAAAATAGAGAGAGACTGTTAGCAATAGCAGGCAAATGACTCAGGGATGTGTAGGGCTTGCTCTTGCTGGGCACAGCACCACCTTCTTGGACACCAAAGTGCAGGGAAGGAAGATGGAAATGCTGAAATGTCAGGGGTCCTGCTGCCAGCAAGCTGTTGGGTCAGTGCCTCTCCATGGCCACAGAGCCAAGCTCTTAGAATTGCAGACTCATTTTTCTGCTTCTGTAGCCAGGCAGGAGCCTGCCAGCCCTAGCACCAGCCACAGAGTCAAGGCCCCTCAGGCTGGGGCTGGGCTGCCAGGAGGGGAAAGGCATCCACCACCAGGAAGATGCATGAGGGGTCAGGGATTGGCAACTGATCCAAGGGAAGGACAAGGAAAACATTGTGGGAAAGCAAAATATCCCAAAGAGTTTAGGCTTTTATCTAAAAGGAAAATGTATATATTATAAATAATATATAATATATAGTATGTACATAAATATTATTTTCTAAGTTCAATTAAATTGTTTATTTAACTTTTAAGTTACTCAATCTTGAATTTACTTTTTCCTCTTTTTTTATTGTTGCTTTTTAATCTTGTGAGTTATTATTTTGTGTTAACTTTAACTTAAAATTTTTATTGGCTTTCCCTAACTTTCATTTTGAATTGTTTGAACTATAGAGGAGTTACATAAACAGTGCAGTATAATGAACCCAAATACGCTTCACAGTGATTCACCAGTTCTTAGTGCTTTGTCTCATTTACTTTATGTCTATCTGTACCTATGTTTGCTTGTTTGTTTGTTTGTTTTCTGAGTTTATTGCATCTCAGAAATCTGTTTCTCTTTGTGTGGGTATTTCCAAAGACAGTCTTCTCCATCGCTTTGCCTGTCAAGGTGTTTTCCAGAGAGTCACAAAACACAACCAAGCTTTCCCTTAATTGTGCCTTTTCCACGACCACAGGCAGACCTGGTGACAGTCCTGGGGGTCTTTCTGGCATAAACCTGACCCTGATAATATCCCAGGAGCACCTGTCCAGAGTCTGTGCTGTAATAGTGGCCACATAATTGGAAGGGGGCTCTAAGATGGGAGATGACCAGGTCTGGCCTGAGAACAGAGCCACTATGAGGCTCCCTCTTCCTTGCTCCCTCCCATGAAGCCTCAGACTAGAGAAAGATTGGCCCTTGGTCACTCTGCACAGAGGAACATGCCCTTTCAAAAACTGCCCCCAAAGGGGAATGAGGACCAGTTAGGCCAGGTCTTCTAAGAGAAGCTGGAGATGAAGCTTGTTTTGTTGAAATATCCCAATGTTTAAATGCTAGCAACTATAAATTTTTGCAACACTTTGTGAACCAAAGGAAGCACATAAGTAATTGGGTTTGGGCTTGAGGCTACCAGTTTGAGATCTTTGTCTTAGTGACTGAGGCAGACTGGGAGGAGGCTACAGGGTTCCCCCTGACCTCTCCAGCCCCATCCCAGATATGTAGCCTACCTTTTCTTCCTTCCCTGTAATTCCTACTCATACCCAAGACCCCTCCCTCAGTGATGAGGAAACTAGTCCAGATTCCACCATGCCCACTTGCCCACTATTAGTAGCTCTGCCCTCACCACCCCCACCTCAGCTCCTGCAAGGCCTCCATGATGGTGTGGGGAGGGATGAGAGCACTTCTATTATTTAACAACTATTTCATGAGCACCTACTGTGTGCCAAGCATTGTTCTATAATTTAGATGAAAATCCTTGGGAGTGTTACAGGCTCAAAGTTTGTGTGCCTGATGCTTAAAAATGTCACCAGAAAAAGAATGGGATCAAGCCAGGTCTGCCTTGGCATGGTCTGGAATGTGTGGGTTCTTGCCTTTGTGCAGGAAATATTTCAAGAAACAAGTCCAGGTGATTTTGAGAGTACATTTATTAAAGCTGCAGACAATGAAATAAAGGAAGAACTTAGGGTGGAAGAAGAAGAACACAATAACAGGAGTGATCTTAGGCAGAGCTGTATTTTGGCTCACTGAAAAGTTAGGCAAAAGGAGGGCCCTTAGAGACAAGGTCAGAGACTTGGCCAGGGACAAGCTGCCACTGCCCACTGCTCTCCTGGTTGCAAGTCTTGTTAGAACTCTTAGAGTTTAGGCAAAAGAAAACAAAGATACACACCTGACTAAAAAGTGGGGGAAGCAGGGTGTGTCCTAGGGAGAGTATGCACTAGCATCCTTTTGTCTTAAGAGTTTTTATCTGTTTTCTAAGGGCAGGAATTTTAGGGGAGGTCTTAGGGGAGGGTCTCAACAGAATATTTGTCAGTCTTCCAGGTATTTCTTTTAACATACTGATGAGTCAAAATGAGCTGTATAAAGGGATCAGAGTAAGTCTCTTGTCAGTTTCTCCTTAAAAGAATGTCACTGGAAAGGGACCACCTGAACCAAGGCAGGTCTCCCTCTCCCCGATTCCCGCATGGTCTGGAATGTGTAAACCATTTACTCCTAAGTGTCCTTGGTTAGGGAAGATAAGATCTTGAAATTAGCTGGCTGTAAATTGCTTGGCCATTAGTCTAACCATCTGTCTCAGTTTTCCTCATTCCATTTGTCAAGGAATTTTCTTAGCTTCTTACTAATCTGTCTCAAAAAGAAAGGCCAATATTCAATAGATCAGAGTTTGGAGCAAGGAAAGGATTATTGATCCAGAAGGTCTAGGTTGAGAAGATAGGAGAACTGATTCTCAAATTTATCTTAAGAGAGTCTGAACTCTGGACATCTTTTATTGTTAAGGGAAGAGAGGAGGCGCAAGGCAAGGGGCGAGGGCTGTTTGTAGACAGTTAGAAAAGTAGACTGGTAAGTGTCAAAAGGGATTCAAGGAATAGTGCAAAATTTCTCAATCCCTCTGACACCCCCAAACCTTGCTTTACAGAAGAACGAGTAGCAGAGGGGAAATAAAGGTAGGACCTTCACTATTGCAATCTAACAGAGAACTTAATAGAGGAGGCTAGAAGCAAAGGGAGACATGTCTCACCCTCCGAACCAGCAGTCCTGAGCCTGGTTCAATAAGATTGCCAGGCATTCTGAACAACACACAGAACTATAATAGTGCAGGAGCCCTTGAAAATCTGTGTGTATCATCTCCACTAGCTGCAAAAAGGAAAACCTTGAGACTGTGTATTCATTCCAAGGCCAGGAAGGGGGAAAGAGAAGGGGACTACAGTGCCCAAAGAAAAAGACCATAAAACAATTTTGGTTAACTCTCTGCTTCCCATCATGTATGCAAAATCAATGAATAGTCTAGAGCAAGATAAGGATTCTGGATAACAGACCCTCACATGTACCTACATTTGGGTAGTCATGTCTCTCTAGGGGAAAAATGGCACCACTTTTACCCATCAATCAATATGTAACTCCCTTACCCCCATCCCACCAAATATATGAGCCCTCAGAACAAAGGAATCTCTCTTCTCTGGCCCTCTGGCCACCTGGGCTCTGACCACCCTTGCTTTTGCCACCCTTGTTCTGGCCACCCTTGCTTTTGCTCTCCCATTCATTAATAAACTTTGCATGCATGCTAATAGGCTCACTGATCTGTAATTCCTTACTGTGTCTATGAGAAGAACCAGCGTTTCTCTGGTAACACTTGTATACTCTCCCCCACCCTGTCAGAGTCCTATTATGGAGACTCCTGTGAAGCTGTGAAAAACTTCATTACTTTGTGCCTATTTCTCCACCACTTTTTTGACAAGGGGGCTGTTCAGCCTCAAGCAAGAATGCCTCTAGTAAAATCAGTATATCTACAGCAGGAGCTATTAGCCTGCAGGCCAACAGAGAGAGGAAGCATTTCATTCTGCTCAGGAGGAGATGACATGCTAGTAGGGGAAGCCAAAAATCTAGAAAGCAAAGAGAAGTTTCCTGGAAAATGCTTTGAAGATAAATAAGTTATACTGTTGATGGCAATGAGAATGGCATCAGGTGTTAGACCAGTGGGGTCAGACTGGGCCTTGGTTCAGCAACCTCTGTACTTAAGTTCCAGAAAGAATTTAGAGACAAGACTCAAACTATAAGAGAAAGTTTATTTAGAAAGTCACAGAGGTTGAAGAAGCAAGTAGGAAAAATGGGCTCAGTATACAAGTTACAGAGGTAAGAGAAGGGCCTGAGAGCCTAGAAGAAAGAGAGAAGCAAGGAAAACTCACCTGGGGGAAAGAAGAGGAAGAAGGGAAAAAGCTCCAGCATGCTCCCAGGAAAGAGCCCACTGGGTCTTCCATCCTTAGGGCTTTTAAGGGTGGGGATTTTAGGGGAGGTCTCAGGGGAGGACCTCCATAGACTATTTATTAGCTTTCCAAGTGTGTCCTTTTCAAGGTTATGTTTTCCCTTGATTGGTCAGCACCAAGGCAGGGGTTCAATGCAGCTGGTCCTGGTGAGACAGGATAGTGAGAAATTAAGAAATTCCTTGGCAAGTGAAACAGGGAAACTGAGGCAGGTAGTTGTACACAATGACTGAGCAATTTACAGCCAGATACAAAAGGTCACCTCCCCAGACATAATATCAAGGCCTCAATTGTATGTTGTATATGAGCTCCAGGCCCAGAAGAGCAGCAAAACCAGGTGGGTGACACCATAACGAACTGCAATGACTGAAGACCCCCTGCCCTGCCACTGACCAATAAGTGGAGACCATGACCCTTAAGGGCACACATAGAGAACTGATGAATATTCTACTGAAACCCTCCCCTGAGACCTCCCCTAAGCAACAGAGAAAGAGATAATAGCCTCAAGACAAAGGACCCAAAATGTGCACTCTCTCTCTGGAGATAGCCCATGCCATTCCCTTTCCTTTCTTCTTCTCCCACTTCTTTCCCCACCAGCACAGATCTCCTAAACTCTAAGGCAATGATCAACTGGCAGTTTGTTCCAGGCCAATCCCCTGAACCTGTCCCCAAAGCCCCATTTTCTCTGACTTCCCAGTGAGCTAAGGCAGCCCAACCTAGGTTCTCCTGTTGCTTCTTCTATGCTAGGCACTTTTTGTTTCACTGTCCCAGCTTTAATAAACATAACCACATAGTCACCTGGACTCATGCTGTGAAGTCTTTCCTCCAGGAAATCAAAAACTCACACACTACAATTGGCCCTAGGAAGACCCACTCAGGGCCAGGACCTTGTCTGGTAACACTGGCATCATCCACCTGGTTTTGCTGCTCTTCTGGCCTGGAGCTGAAATACAGCTAAGGCCTAGATGTTATCTTTAGGGAGGAAAGGTCAAAGGGTCCAAACAGCAGGACCAGCGATATGCTAGGGGAGGAAAGGTCACCCTGGGGGTGAAATCATTATTTTCCCAGGTTTGCCCATTGCTAGGCACTGAGGGCTTTCCACCCTGGTGACCTTCTGTACATACCCATCATCCTGGCTCTGCTCATGTCTGTCTAACTGCCTACCACAAAAAGGGACTAGAAAGGGCAGAGGGTGGGGTTGATTTTAAATAGGGTGACCAGGGAAGGCCACAGGACAAGGTGGCATTTAAGCCAGGACCTGAAGAATGTAAAGGAATGAGCCCTACTGACATGTGGGGAAAAAATTCCAGAAAGAGGGAGTAGCTGTTGCAAAGGCCCTGAGGCAGAAGCATGCCTGGAATGTTCCAGGAATAGAAAAAGACTGTAACAGAATGACGGTGAATGGGTGAGGCTGAACCTCTTCCAGCTTGCCTAGTGCCTAAGACAGAGGACTCAAACCAGCAGACCAAGGGCTTGATCCAACCATTGGGCATATTTCATTTGGTCCACAAAGTGTTAAAGAAATTAAAAGTCAGTTACCAACATTTAAAAATCAGAAGATAATATCACAAAAGCCAACATTTCCAGCTTCCCTTGGTGGATGATGACATTAAAGCAGCACAGAGGGCAGATCTCCAGGGGCCTGTAGAGTGTAGGCCGCTCTGTGTGGTACTTCACATGGCTGCTGGAAGTTCACAGCCACACCACCCCAAAGTAGCAGGATTGGGCCACCTGCCAGCTCCCACTCTTCTTTCACAGGTGCTCAATACAGAGGCAACAGGGAGCAGTTACAGAGCCCCAGGAGACCATAATTGTCTGCTCATGGATCTCTCTGTCCCAAACTTGCTCAGGACATAAGAGCTTGGAGTGCCGTTATAATCATACCTCCCCAGCCCACCAACTTGGCCTCTCAATCTCCACCTGGGAAGGTGGGGAACTGACCCAATCAGATCACCTCTCATGGGTTGGGGTGCCTGTGGCTCCCACACCCCAGGCTAGCCCATCTAGGGCCTATAAATTTACCAGGAGCCTGTGGAAACCTTCACAGCATTAAAAGAAGAACAATAGCTCTGGCTAGATGGCTCAGTTTGTTGGAACGTTGTTGTCCCATACACCAAAATGTTGTGGGTTCAATCCCCAGTCAGAGCACATACCTAAGGTTTCAGATTCAATCCCCTGTCAGGGCATATACAGAGGCAACTGATCGATGTTCCTCTCTCACATCAATGCTTCTCTCTCCCCCACCCCCATCCTCTCACTCTTAAAAAAAAATCAATAAACATATCAACATATCCTCAGATAAGAAATTTAAAAAATTAAATTTGTTGATCCCTGAATATTAAAACCAAAATTAATAAAACTTTGAATCAGTGACTACAAAACACCCTATGGCATTGCTTTCGTATTTTTATTCAACATTCCTGAAAAAATTGTGATGTTCAGAAACTATCTGTAGGTTTGATTTTTCTCGTTTAGCAAGGATTCCCAGGATACTGAGAAACTGCAGCCAATCACAGCTTCAACACGACAGGGCCAGAGGGTTTCAAAAGCAAAAGGAAGGGGAACTATTTTAAATGACATTATTTTATATACAATAAATATATATAACATATTTTTATATAAACATGTATATAAATAAACAAGTGGGCACACTTTAATAAGAATAAAGTCAAATTGACCTAGAAGACTCACCCTAAAAGAGATCTAACCCCCAATAGCGTGCAAGGGACTGCATTCACCCCACTTCCTATAGACCCTCCCCAAGGTCTCAGTGTGCACACGTTCACCCATACACAGGGGAGTCTCAGGTCCTACCCCTCCCAGCCATAAGCCTCAGACTGAGCCCAACTCACTCTTGGCTGTGGCACGTTCCAGGCAACCCCTGGGAGAAAGCTATAGTTGGCCTGGGTTGGGTATAAGCCCCATAAACATCTGGATATCTGAATACAAAATCACAGTGGTTAAAGATTCAGGAGCCCTGGCTAGTGCAGCTCAGTCGGTTGGAGTGTTGTCCCACAAACTGAAAGATTTGGGGCTCGATTCCTGGTCAGGGCACATGCCTGGGTTGTGTGTTATGTCTCCAGTTGGGGTGTGAAGGAGGCAACCAATCAATGTTTTGCTGATGGTTCTCTCTCACATTGATGTTTCTCCCCCTCCCTCTCTACCTCCTTTCCCCCTTTTCTCTAAAATCAATAAACATGTCCTAGGGTGAGGATATTAAGTAAAAATGATTCAGGAAATGAAGTTGGCAAAGTCTCTAATTGGTGGTCTTCTAGGCTGAAACCGGCCCTCACATGTATTCTGTTTGACCTATTTAATTTTTGAAATATCTAATTCAACATTTAATATTGGAAATTCCACATAAAGATTCAGGTTTCTGATACCAATTGAAAATATAGTAGTAGTAATTGGCTGAAACCGTGTAAAGTTTATCCCTTAACTTTTTAAAGGATTTTATTTATTGATTTTTAGAGAGAGGGGAAGAGAGGGAGAAAGAGAGGGAGAGAAAGATTGATGTGTGAGAGATACATAAATTAGTTACTTCTCAAATGTCCCCAAATGGGGACCTGGCCCATAACCCGGGGATGTGCCCTGACCGGGAATCGAACTGGGGACCTTTTGGTTCGCAGACGGGAGTTCAGTCCAATGAGCCATGCCAGCCAGGGCTATTCCTTAATTTTTTATTTAAACATTTTTTCAAGGTAGTACATTTTCAGAATATATGGTGACTGTCTCTTCCACCCCTTCCTGCAGCCTCACCAGTCCCCCTCCCCAGAAGCAACAATATTTTATTCATATACAAGTATATGTAGATACATTACTTTCACCCTCACAAATGGTAGCATACTTCGCTACATCTTGCTTTTCTCCCTTAGCAAGTTATCCGGAAAGTACTTCACTGTCCATGTGAGCTTGCTCTAGTCTTTTTGGTGGCTACCCAGTTGCCACCGTACCTTATACTCTCACATCTGTCCTGCTGCACTCATTCATGATACCTGCCTGGCCTCTTCGGAATCTGAGTTTGCAAACTCTGGCATAGGTGAAGGACACAGCACACGCCTCCTTCTCAGCCACAGCACACTCAGCCCTCCTCTCTCTGATGCCTGTGGTTTCCGGACTTTCCAGCAGAGGGAGACACCACTCCACTCCCAAGACCACCAAAGGGGTCTTCCCAGGGATATTATAATCTTGAACTATCCCAGCAAGAGATGCTACCTGCCCAGACACAAAGACCCCTTAGCTGAACAGGAATCACCCTCTGGCCTCCCTTTCCCTTGATTCTATCTCCACCCCACCCCCACCCTGAATTTCCCGCTTTGACTGAGCCCCACCCTCCCTGAGTGCCCCCTCCATTCCTTGTGGGATTGGCCTCTTTTGAATGGGAGTAGGGGAAGGCTTTGTCCTAGTCTAGGGCCTGGGATTGAGAAATTGCCTGCGGGAATTACATAAAGCATGTAGCTGGGTGAACATTCCTGCTTCCTTGTCCCTCCCTGCTGAGAAGTGGGGGTGGGGGTTCTGTTCTCCCTGTCCCCAGCAGAGCCTTGACTTCCAAACCCTCTTTCCCTGTCCTGAACTCCACCCTCCTGATAGTACCCTCTCCGTGGCCTGGTTCCTGCCGCCCTCCTCCCCACCTCTGTGGTGGTGTTGAGGGTCGCCTGGAGTCCAGCTGGTGGCCAGCACAGTGCCACCCTTTCCTGGCCCTGCCCCTCCCCATGACCCCAATCCTCTGCCAGCCACTCAAAGGCTCCTTGTTCTACATCCAGCCCCCAGACAAAAGTCTCTCTGTCTGAACAGGCAGAATTGGGGGGAGGGGGCACCCCAACAGGGACCATGTGGGGGCCTGCACAGACCCCAGCTGGAAGGAATGCTATGAGGAGGAGGAGGGGCAGGAGAGAGAGAAGGGAAGGGGAAGGAACACAGTGCAGTGGGCCTTGTCTGGAGTGGGAGGCAGCCCCCCCATCCCAAGACCCACTGTGAAGACCCAGGCTCCTAGCACTCTTGGGAAAAGCTGGGCTAGGAGGGTCTGGCCTAATGCTCTGGAGCCAGTTCCCAGTCTCTAGAGCAAGATGGACATGATGGGGGAGGGGGGCATCTAAGGCCTAACAGCCCCACCCCACCTTAGGGCCTTGGTCATATCAACATCTTCTGTTGACCCTCAAACCAAGTCATCAGCAGCAAGGGTCCTGGAAGAGGACATTGGATCTCCCATAATTGCCGCTAATCCCTCCTCCAAAGACAACACACAATCTACGTAAAAGAAATTAAGATACTACACCCCTGAATAGCCCTCCCCCACTGCCAGACACTGGACCTTCCTTCCATGTCCTTTTCTAAGGGTAGGAGATTGGAGAAAGCTCCCTCCTCTAATGTAAGGGGAGAGCAGTGTGTTCTAGCCCATCTTCTTCTCATTGCACCTCATCTGAGTCTGCTGTGACCCTGGACCCCAGGGAGCTTCCTGTCCCTAGTGGGGGTGGCTACAGGTGCTGTCTCTTTAAGAGCAAGAATAGGATGAGAGCCCCCGTGCTTTAGGGAGTCTGACTTGTTCCCTGCCTGCCCAGCTTTGCCCAGGTTTGCTTAGGGCGTGGCAACTGCAGATAAAGGTAGGGCTCAGGCGGAACCTGGAACCTCCACACGACCTGGGGAACCACACAGGTGAGAGCTGGGGCCCCCTCCCTCCATTGCTGTCTCTATTAAAGACCCTAGAACCTTCACCTTTCAAGGTCCTTTTCTGGGGGTTGTGGGCAGGGGCAGGAAATTAGCGAATGTCTCTAATGAGATCCTCCTCCCACCTTTCTCCTTTCAGTGGCTGGGTGAGCCAGCTAGGGTGAGGATAAGAGCCACAGGTGGGACTGGAGTTTCTGGAGTAGTGGGGGTATCTGGGTAAACAGACATGGGTTGGGAGTACATGGGTGAATGAGGGTCTCTAAGTGGACCGTGAGTGATTGAGGGGATCGAAGTAGATGGGGGTGACTGGCTAGTCTGGAAGTGTCTAGAGAGTAGGGTCTTGTGGATCTCAGAAAAAGTGGTTCTTGAGGATGTATAAAATGGGGAGTTAGGTAGGAGATTTCAGGGACACATCAAGTCATTCTGCATGCCTAAAAGACCTGACCACCATCATGGAGGAACAGATGGGAGAGCAGAGAGCAGGTGGCAGACAGGAGCGGGAATGGGTAGGCAGAACCTCCTCCTGAAAGCCACCTTTTTCTCCAAGCCTCACACCAGCTGCAGTGAGTTTGGGAGCAGCTCAGGGCCTCTTCGAACAAGGGTCTGACAGGAAAAGAGGGTGGACCAGCTCCCCAGCAGCCTGCCCCACAGGAGAGCCAGGCTGGAAATGTTGTCCAAGGGCTGGAGCACAGCAGAGCCGGCCATCAGTCTCCTCTGAGCTGGTGATGCTAGGTGATGCCCCAGGGAGGGAAAGTAACAAAGGCCTCCCAGTGGGCAGGAGACTTGGAGGATACCATGGAAAGAGGCTTAAGAGCTGAGACTTTGAGTTTCAGGTGACAATATGGCGCATTCAGCTTAGTTTACAGGGGTTACAGGGTTGCAACAGCAACATGGGATAATCCATAGTGCCAACTTCATCAAGCTGCGAAGGTTATATGTGTGAATAAGCTCACAGAGCTGACCAGTGCCTACCATGGGTTGAACACTCAATAAGCCCAAGCTCTATTACTAGTACTGGTATAATCATAGGGTGAGGTAGCTTTCAACAACAGCAGACCTGAGCCCAGAGCCATTGGGCTGTCGGGCCCACACACCCACTGCAGATTGCCTCCAAACTTTATGGGTTTCTAGACACCTTAGTAGTGCTCCCCCAAACTACAGGCCCTCTTCCTGAAACAGAAAGCAACTCAGGTGGGTGTGACATGGAGGGGATAGAAGAAAAGAGAGGTGGAGGGTGCTCTCTCCAGCTGTGGACAGGAGCCGCCACAGAGACACAGCAGGAACTGTCAAATGGGATTTTTTTTTTTTTGTTACATTTTAAAGATTTTATTTATTTTTAGAGAGAGGGGAAAGAAGGGAGAAATAGAGGGAAAGAAACACTGATGTGTGAGAGAAACTGATCAGCTGCCATTCATACACCCCCAAACAGGGACCTGGCCCACAACCCAGGCATGTGCTCTGACCAGGAGTTGAACCTGCAACCTTTTGGTCCACAGGCTGGTGCTCAGTCCACTGAGCTACACCAGCCAGGGCTCAAATGGGCTTCTTACCAGGGTCGGGGAGGACATACGTATGCCCACCATTAAATGAAGTATATAACAGATGACCTCCAGGGTTGCTGGGGATTAAATGAGTGAAAACCCAGCAGGGTTATTTGTCAGTGCCCAGTGCTGGGTGGATTAAAGTAAGGGTAAGTTCTTGCAATCAAATTATGACAACATATGCTTACGGCCATGAGGCAAGGGCAGGGAGAGGGCAGGGAGAGTGGGGTCCTCTGGATCTAGGGGGATACACCAGAGACTGGGTGCTTATCCCAGGCACAGAGGATGGTGGAGGGATGGACTAATCCTAGACCAGGGAAGAACAGAGGGGTCCTTTTCATTCTGGGCAGGGCTCCCTGGGGAAGGAGGAAGACTTTGCTGCCAGGAGGAGCTTGGCAAGGGCTGGATCAGAAGCAGGGCCTGGGACTGGGGTAGAAGCAGAACCAGGTACTGGGGTGAGATGGGGAGAGGTGGGACAGAAATGGGAGTCAGGGGTCAGGGTGACACAGAAGATGGGGCTGGGACTGCAGCCTGGCCAATTCTTCTCCCGAGTCTGCCCTCCCACCACCCCAGCCTTGTGCTCTCTCCCCGCCCCCCTTTCCTGAGCAGCCCAAGGGCTGCAAAGTCTAAGCAAGGTGGGCGGGCTCTAAGTTGTCTCTGGGAGACACTCCCAGGAACCGGGCCTCCTGCCACCTGGTTTCTAACACCCAATTTCCCAAAACACCCTGAGGCCCTGAGAGTCCTTCCTGAGTCAGGGACAACTGCTGCAGAGTCAGGCCCAGTTTAAATCTGGCTTCCGGCAAGGCACCTATCAGAGCCATGGTTTCCCAATCTGTAAAATGGGGTTAACCCCAGGCAGCTTCTCCCTCATTGGGTTGCCAGGACTTCAAACCTCAAGTCCATGTCCAGTGAGTTATTATTGCTGCTCCCTTGTTAGGTCTGAGTTCTCACCTAGCCCCCACTATGCCTTTCAGCTACTTGTCTCTCAGCCTTCAGTGCCAGCCTTTCTGCCCTGGGGCAGGCTGTGTACCCTGGGTGGGGCATGAAGTAGAAGGGGATTGGGAGCCAGAGGCCCTGGTGGCATCCCTTCCAAAGCTGTGCCCTCCCCTACATCCCTATAGGCTAGCACTCCATCATGCAGCAAGTGGCCCTGAGCCTGATGGTCCTCCTGGCAGGTGAGTGCTGTCCCCTGAAATGCCTTTTCCCCGAACCCCTCAGCTAAGTGGCAGGCAAGCCTCATGTGTGTTTCTCTTGTGTTTTCTGCCTCCCCTGTGGGTTGATGACTGTCGGGATAGCACCTCCTTGAGGGAAGAAGTGTCACACTGTTAATTTCAAGAAAACACAAAGACAAGACCTCTCATAGCAGCAGCTAAACTGGCTAGAAAAGTCCAGTCTTGATGTCTCACTGATGACGTCAAGGAAAAGACTCAGCCTTGTGCTGTGTCTTTCATACCTCTTTAACACTTTATTATGAGGAGTAACTAGGAGCTTAGAGGTTATGTAACAAGTTACCAATTGTGCCTCAGTTACCTTATCTGTAAAAATGAGGACAATAATAGCACTTACATACAGTCATTGCAAGGATTAAATGAATTGGTATCTGAAAAACACTTAGAACAATGCCTGTACAGAGTAAGCACTATGTGTTTGTACTTTAAATATAATTTAAAATTATCAATCCCCCTGTAACCAAGAAAGAACAGAGCTCAGGCCCAGAGCTCAGGCAGCCCACTGCTTCTAGCCAGAATTTAACCACAGTCCTTTGCTTTCACTGTATTTGTTTTTATACATTACATTGAGCAAGACTGGTATTCCATTTAGGATAATGATAAAGCAATGCATTTTAAAATAAAGTATATTAAGTTTATAATTAGTAAACTGCTTTAAAATGGAGTGGTGAGCAAACATTAGAAGAGGCAGAACAGGGAAATGAGCTCTGAGAATGATTGGGCACTGACACCATCTGTCATGCGGACAAGAACATTGCTTTGTTTCTGGAGGAGGTGTGGATTAGCCAGGTGTCTGGAAACATTAGGTCAAAGGGTAGCCAAAATCCACCTAGATTAAACCTATTTCAGGAGGCAAAATTCTGGTGTGACTGTCAGGTGTGGGGTTGAGTGGAGGGAGGGTTCACACGCCAAGATGGGATATGCTAGGGCAGCTAGTTTGGGGCTGGACCCTGCACCCTTGGGTGGTGAGAAACTGTTCATCAGGGGACCTTATCCCTGAGGCCCTGTGGCCCGACCTACCAGCTTCTCTGAGGCCAGCACCATCATCGCCTCTCCTCCCATGATTCTCCCACCAGGACTGCCTGCCCTGGAGGCCAACGACCCAGAAGGTGAGTCAGATGGTACTCTTCTACCAGTCCTACTTCAAAATTCTCCCTCTGGACCCTCTGCATCCCAGCTATTGTCCCGGATTCATGTTTTTTTTTTTTTCTCTTTCCTTTCAGATAAAAACAGTCCTTTTTACTATGGTAAGAGTTGGTGCCCTTCCCTTCGCTCCTCCTACCCTGACCCCTCATACTATTTTGTGCCAAGGGTCCTACAGAGAGTTGGGTGAGGGTCTGATATGGGTGAAAAGGAGGCGAGGATAGGATTGGACTGGGGTATTGACTAGTAAACACAGTGAACTAAGGGAGCAAGACATGCCAGCCCGGTCCTCGGGAAGACTTATGACCATCCAGCAAGGACAGTTTACAAGGAGCAAGGACAGTTAATAAGGAGCTGTTGTTATGGTTCAAATCAAGTCTGCTGGGAGAAGGGCTCACTTGAGAAAACTTCCTGGAGGAGCAAGCTATTTGATCCAAATCCTCCTGTGGCCTCCAGATTCCACATGATCTGCTCCGTGTCACCCCTCTGTCCTCACTCCCCCTTCTCTGCCTCACTGCTTTTGCTCAGGCCACAATGGCCTCTCTGCTGTTGCTCAGACTCAGCAGACACATTCCCAGCCTCTGGACTTCTGTACCTTCTGATCGCTCTGCCTGAAACACTTTCTTCCACAAGCCCCAAGCTCCCTCCCTTACCTCCCTAATGTTTCTGCTCAAGTGGGGCCCCTCAGAGAGGCCTTCCCTGACCACTCTCCCTAGAAGAGTTGCCCTCTGACTTTGTTTTCTGGCTCTGCTTATTTCTCTTCAGACCACTTCTCTCCATCTGATCTTACATTAAATCTCTTGTTGCTTGCTTGTGTGTTAACTAAATGTGACCAAGAGAAGGCTGGGGTTTGTTTTCTGCACTGCTGTATCCCCAGCATCATAGGTATTCAATATATCTTTGTTAAGTGGATGGGGGCTTGAACAGGGAGGACACTGGCTGGCATTGAGGACCCCCTCTGGGTTTCTCCTAGACTGGCACAGCCTCCGGGTCGGTGGGCTCATCTGTGCAGGGGTTCTGTGCGCCATTGGCATCATTGTCCTCATGAGTGAGTGAAGGAACTGGCAGGGGAGTGGGGTAGGGCAGTGCTGTGGGTCCCCTCTCTTGACTGTTCCCCTCTGTCCAACAGGTGGGAAATGCAAATGCAAGTTCAGCCAGAAGCGCAGGTGAGATGGGTTTCCCATGTGTGCCCGCCTCCTGCTGGACAGACAGCTTTCAGGAGTGAAAGAGAGAAACCTCACAGAAAGAGGCCAGGCCTCCAGGCTCTGCCCTGGAGAACTCCTGCCACTAAGACTTCCTAAGTTATTCTTCAGAGCTGAAAATCCTCAGAGGGCCCCAAATTTTGAAATGCTTTGGACCCCAGGGTGATACAATTCTATAATAGAAAAATAGCCAGGATGCTAGGTTAGGGAAAGCTGAGCGCCATCTAGTCTTGAGGAAGAGGACAAATGGTGGATACAGATCTAACCATTTTTCTTTTCTCAGCCACCGACCAGGGTACATCCCACCTCTTGTCACTCCAGGTAAGACAGAGACAGGTGGGACTGAGGGAAACATGGAATATGAGGGGTATGTGTGTGTGTGTGCCCTGGGGAAAAAGAACTCCACCCACTATCACAAGCTGACCCCATCACCTCTCCCAGGGTCGGCCCACAACTGCTGAGGACGGATCAGCGAAAGAGCACAGACGGCCTCTCTCTTTCCCTAAGTCGCGATTCTGCACAGGAACCTAACTCCAGGATGGAATTCTCCCTCCCCTCCTCAGAATGCCTAGCCAGGCTTCATCTCACTTCTTGCCAGAGGGGTCTCTTTGTTCAATTTTTAATCTAAAATTATCTTTCTCCTGCCCAAGCAGTCTTGAGACTCCCTATGCGTGCCTTGGGGTAGGTCTTGGGGGTGTGGGGGGAGCAAAAGGTGGACATGCACTGGAGGCTTCCACAGAAGCTGGCAGCTGAATCTGTTAGTAAAAGCCCAAAGGCCTATTTCCTCATGACCTGGTGAATGGTATGGGGTCTGTCCTCTGCCTCCATGGTCATGGGAGCCACATGTGCAATTGAGAATTTTCTAGTATTCACATGGGGGACATTCTGAGAGTGAAAGGGAACTGTAACCAGGAGAAACGCTGGGACATTCAGGTGAACACTGGGATCATACTGCTATGACATGAGTATTCAGATAGCTTATGATTAAAACAGTAAGACCTCTATAATCCTTCCCCTCACTGCTGAGACCCTACTTTATTAAGAAGACCCTTCCTTATACCCAAATGTCCCTGTGAGACCTTTAAATAATTGCCCACGATAACCCTCATCATATATGACAGCCATATGGTGTGAGAACCTCCAATGAGCCTCAGAATTCCTTGAGACTCCCTAAAGCCCAATAAGATCTCCAAATGTCCCCACGAGCCACCCTTTAAAATGTCTAAAACTCTTCAAAACACCCAAAAAGTGATCCCAAGAAGAGACTCACAATAAACTTGTGACCTGTCCCCTAATAATACCCTTATATCCCTCAAACATGCCATTAGCCCCGCCATAATCATGAAGCCACACTCCTTAGACAAC
Source organism: Furipterus horrens (assembly GCF_987537825.1). Classification (NCBI taxonomy): domain Eukaryota; kingdom Metazoa; phylum Chordata; class Mammalia; order Chiroptera; family Furipteridae; genus Furipterus; species Furipterus horrens. The sequence continues at coordinate 35,693,664 of NW_028327183.1, forward strand.
TTTGATAGCTCAGCCCTGGGGTCCTCGCCCTCCATAACACTGTTCCTGGGACATTACCTTCCACCTGTATCACTCAGGACACACTCTCCAACAACGGGTGGGGCGGATGCACAGCGCATTTATTGAGCTCAGACACCTTCTGCCTTCAACCCCCTCACCCTCTGGAAGGGCGTCCCAGGTCTCCCCACAACTCTTGCTTTACTTCCCATTCCCTTAGCGCGAGCAAGAGGGCCAGCAGCCTGGGTTTCCGCTTTGGCAGCAGGCATGCGCACAAGCAGCACAGGAAGTTAGGAAGCCCGGCAGGAAAACATGCCCAGCAACTGATGATGTCATAGAGGCGTGAACTAAAAGCGATTGGCCAGATTGAGTTCAGAGGAAAGCTATCCCCTCCTGAGTACTTTCACAGGGAGCAGGAAGGGTAGGGGTAGTTTGAGGGGAGGAGACTGCTTTCAGACTTCATAGAGCTCTGCACATTACCCCCACCATGACTCTGGATTCCAGCTCCATGCCCCAGCCTGAGCTCCCATATCACTCTTGGTGGGGGGCATTTGCCCCCAGCAAAGATGTTGCTTTAGACTGGGAGGAAGGCTCTTGCCTTGAACTTGGCCTGTGGCCAGTATCTCACAGGACCAGCCGTAATCTCAAGTCGGGCCAGGAAGTCAGTCAAAAGGCTGTCCAGAGGCCTAAGACTTCCCATGCCAACCCCTCACCAGCCATGTCCAGGATCCCATCCAGTGTCAGGCACTGAGGTCTAATTCGTGAAGGTGGTAGATCTGTGTGGGGCCCTTGAAGCAAGCAGCAAAGAGGAAGCGTCTGCCAGCCATGGTTATGTGGGCAAAGGCCCGAGGGGCCACCAAAGCTGGGGGCCCCAGCTCTTGCAACGGCTCCAGGAGCCCCTTGTCAGGATCAAAGTGGAAGACCTGGCTGAAGGCAAAGTCGCTGCCCAGGATAGCCAGCTGGTCCCTGGCGATGAGCAGTGGCTGGAAGACATGGGCACCACGTGACGGAAGTTGCTGTAGCAGGCGAAACATGGAGCCATCCCAGCGCATGACCTGTGAAGCGTGGCAGCAAGTTAGGGCCTGAGATTCAGGAGGGCCAGGACTGCTAGTAGTCCTCTAAGTTTCAGAGGACTTGGAACTGCTTATAAACAGAGGCCTGTAGGTCCCCAAACTCCTGCAGCTTTATTATCTTCATAAATGTCTCCACCCAGCTACTCAGGTCACATTCTTGGCCTTTCCCTCTCCCACATACCCCACATAGAATTCATCAGTAATGGAGACCTGTCAGTTTTACCTACTACAGTATATATTGCTCCAATATCCTTTGGCGGCTCTCTGACCCAACTATACTCACCTCTTCCCTGGTCACCCTATTCCTGTCCCTGTGCCCATAAGTCTGCTCCCCACACAGACAGTCTATGGACATTTGAGTCAGATCAGTGCCTTCTAGGCTCAGATTCTCCCCCTGGCTATACCTTACTCTGAAAAGATAGTGCTGGAGGGTGTAGGCATCAGCCTTGGGTTCAGAGTGTGGTAGTGTGGTTGAATGGGCTGAGTCAGAGTTACAGAGCCAGAGTTTAGGGTTAGGATCAGAATCTCAGGCCAGTGTCCATGTTGGAGGATGGGGAGTAGTGTAAGGTCAACAGTCATTGAGGGGTCACAGTCTTGAAGTCACTGTTGGGGTGGAGTCAGATTCAAGGATCAGCACATAAGTTGAGCTTGGAGTTTGAAGATCAGCCTGTGAGCTTGGGTCAGTTTAGAGGCCAATGTGCAAGGTGGGGGGTCAATGCTGAAAGACCAGCCCATATTGGTTGGTAAGTGCTGAAAAGACAGCCCTTGAGTAGGAGTCAACTGCAGGTCAGGAGTGGCTTTGGCCTCCGCTGCCCCTCCTACCTGATTGCATCCAGGCTTACCATGGAGTCCCCAATGTAGCGTGTCAGGCACAGGAACACATCACCATTGGCCAGGAAGTGGCGTGTGGCATAGACGTCCTCAGCCTCGGGGATGTCTGTGCGCCTCTCGAACCGGCCCCCGAACCAGTGGAAGAGGACTGGACGCTGTGAGGCCGAGGCCAACAGCAGATGAGGCCGGCCATCCAGCTCAAGGGCCTCAGCATCCGTGTCCCGGTGCCAGGCATGGAGACTCTGGCGTGGGTAAAAGCCAGGCCCATCACGGCACAGCAGTGTGGTGCTGCCCGCCTTGGAGGCATCGACCACCACGAAGCAGGGCTGCCCATCTAGCCACAGGAGCTCGGCGTCATTGGGCCGCAGGAGCCGCTTTGGGGCCAGGGCTTGAGTGGGGGCCAGGCGCAGGCCTGGGCTGGGCCGGGCCCACAGCTGTGAGCCTCCCCACAGGCGAGCAGCCAGCACGAAGAGGCGCTGACCCAACACCAGTGGCTTGCAGGACACCACCGAGGGTGCTGTGGGAGAGTCAGTGAGCAAGAACAGGTCAGGGCAGACCCAGGTCAGGCTACTGAGCAGGCAGGAAGATGGGAGGGGGGCTCACCGGACAGCTCTTCCTCTGGCTGGAAGCGCTGTAGGCTGTAGTCCCAGGTGAGGATTAGGCAGCGGCCGGCAAAGGGCTGTGCCAAGATAATGTGAGGTTCCCCCTGGTATGAGAAAGGCTCCACACCCAGCGCTGACTCTCCAACCATCTGGAACCAAGACAGCTCTGGGGGTGGCAAGAGAGAGTCAGGCAGGCCCAGGGGACCCCACGGGTCTTCATCGCTGAGCCTCGGTTTGCACATCTCTGAAATGAGGACCATCATGGTGTTCATCTCATAGGGACATAAGAGTGGAATCTTTTTCATCTACAGCTGTATTAACTCAAAGCAACACGGTAATACTTTATTTTCTAAGTTTTGTGGCATTATCAAATACTTGCTTAGAAACGGCATGTTTATTAATTCAGTTAACTTCACAAAATCCCTATGAGGTACATTCCATTATTATATCCTCTTTACAGATGAGGAAACTAAAGCTAAGAGACACAGGAAGCCAGTTGTTCAGCAGAATCCATCCTTCTCATCTTCTATGAGATAGGATTTGAGCTGGGCAGAAAGCTGCCCAGCTAGAGGCCACATTAACCCAGCACTCCCCCAGAACTCCCTCCCAAAGTTAGGTGCGGCCATGTCCAGACCAAGTTCCCAATGGGACAAGAGCCAAGTGGTGGCTGTAATGCCTGCCTCAGGTGTACAAAGGTGGCTCATCCTCAATTGGTCTCCTTCCTCTTCTCCCCAAGAACTGGCAGATCGACCTGCCACAAGTCAGTGTCAACCATGAAAACTAGGGCAACACTCAGGGGTTGCTCAACCTGCCTGGAATGCACACCTCAGATGCTCTGTCTTCTTTAACTAATGATATTTTGAACCTCTTTGTTACAACAACTTAACTTTTATAGTAACAATGTACTCAGGTTGCCCGGCTTAGTAGCTGACCTGAGGTCATGGCCATACTACTTTACTCTATGTACCAGGCCCTGTTTCTAGGTGCCAGGGTGAAGCAATGATCCAAACTACCAAGTATGCCCATCCAGAGGGATCTTTTAAAATGTCCATTAAATTATCACCCCCTGCTCAAAACCCACCATGGTTTCCCACAGCCTGCAGGGTGAAATCCACTCTCCTCTCCATTGCTTTCAATGCCCTGTACAGTGAGGCCCCCACATCTTTGACCTCATCTGTGTTCTTGTCTTCACTCACTCCCACTAGCCAGACCTGCCTTCCTTTGATCCTCAAGCATGACAACCCTACGCTGCTTCAGGGCCATTGCACATCAGTCCCACCTCTCTATAATGTTCTTCCCACTGTACTTCACTTAGCTACATCCAGATCTAATGCCATCTCTTTAAAGAAGCCTTTTCAGGTGCCCCATGCAAGGTAGGAACCCCCCTTAATTTCCCAATCACTCCCTGTATTTACCACAACATCTAGCATACATCTATTTGTGAAATGTTTTATTTAATGTCTGTCTATCTTGGTCACCCAGTATGCCCACTGCCCTTCACTGGGCTGAGCACAGAGTGGACCTTGGTGAATATGTGCTGAATAACTTAATAAAGAATGACCCTTAAGTTAAATACTCTTACTCTATCAGTCCCGCAGACCTAGAATATGTCACACTTAGATGATGATAATCATAATAGTTATTACTATATTAATAGCCTTCAAATTTGAACTCAATGGCCACTCCTTCAAGAATGTCTGGTCCTCACTCTGGCTCTGGGCTCCCACAGCCCTGCAGGCTCCTCATGTCCCAGCCCTGACCACTCTGTGCCACCCCACCCTGGCCCTGATCATTCTGAGCTATCATCGTCTGCTTTCCTCTGGACTGTGGGCTCTGTGAGGGCCAAAACCAGAGCTGTCTTCATCACTGCTATGCTCTCCGCATTGCCCAGGACCCATAATGGTACCAAAATATATTTATGAAAAAACAAATTGATCCTAAAAAGCATTTTAGAAATGGCCATTTTTGTATTAATAACAGCAATAACAAGAGTGAACATTTATAAGGGCCTCCCATCCCAGGTCCTGTGCCAAATGCTCTGCAGCTGTGGACCCATCCCTGAATTCTCAGAGCAATCCTATGTCAGTTTATTACCTCCATTTTACAGATGAGGAAACTGAGGCTCAGGACATGATGCTGCTTGCTCAGAGTCTCACAGCCAAGAAATGGCAGGAAGCAAGAAGTAAGAATAACCCCTCAGCCCTGACTACTGTCCCTCTGATCTCCTTCTTCTGGGAACCCCTGCTGTCCTCCCACCCCCACTCCACAGGGAAAGCCCCCACCTATGGCTCTGCATGTGAACATCTTGGGGTCGAGGTGTCGGAGCTGCATGTGGGCCAGGGCGGTGGGGCTGGCACAGGCCCCAGTCCCCACGCTGGCGTTCACGCTGGGTATCCACTGCAGCAGCCAGAGGACACGGCAGTCACACTGGAACGGGTTCCCACGGAGGTCCCTGGGGTAAGAGGCCGGGGAGGGGCTGCGACCTGGCTACCACCCCCTGGAGGCCACACTCCCCACCCCCTCCCCAGGCAAGAGTTCAAGATGGATCCCACAGGTGGTGTGAAAAACATGAACCAATGCAGCTGTATGCATTGTGCCCATCAAAAGTAGGCACAGGTATCCCCTCCCTTCTCAAACATTTACATTGCCCCCACCCAGCCTCTGTGAGCCTCACACATGAGTCAGGGTCTCCAGGCCTCGGAACAGGAATCTGGGAAGGGTCTCAAGATGGTTATTGGCCAGGCTCCTGGTGGAAGGAGAGAAAGAGGAAGGACTATCAGCAGCTACCATGACACCCTGTGTCTGGGTGGTGGGTGTGGGGTTCCTGTCAGGGTGGGCTGGGGCAGTGGAGGAGTGAGGCCTTGGAGGCACATACAGGTGTGTGAGTGAGCGAAGTCCTCTGAGAGCATTCTTAGAGATGGAGCCAATCTTATTGTCCTCGATGAAGCTGTGGAGGGAAGGTGGGGTGACAAGGAGACCTTCGGTTTCTTGCTATGGTCCCACATTTTTAGGAGAACTCACCCCATGGAAACTATACACCACGGAATGTGCTGAATTCTCTCCCTACACTTGGCATAATCTCAGGGGAAGCCTCCCCCCAAATGTCTTCTCACCAAGGTCCTAGCTTACAATCCTGGGAGCCAAGAACCTGACCTTGTAGTCACTGCCAGCCTCACAATGAACACTGCCACTACCAACACCATCAACGCCACTATGACCACCAATACCAGCACTAGCACTGGATCACCACCAATATCTCCACCATTATCCATGATGACCAATACCCATGCCTCTACCATTGCCATCAACCCCAGCACTAATAAGTGTCATTATCACCAACACCACACTGTGCCACCACTGTCACCAACACTGCCATCCTCATCACCAACACCAACATCACCACCCACTCCCATCATCAACACCAGCACCAACTCTATCATTACCAACCCCAACACCAGCAACACTAATAGCTTCACCAACAACACAGCCTTCATGACTTGTTAAAATGACTGCCATTACCATCACCAACACTGCCACCATTATCACAAGCACCAGCACTAGCACCAGTATTGCCAACACCTACATCACCATCATCCCCAACACTCACTTCCTCACCCACCCCTAGCACCACTACTGCCACAATTTTTATTCATACCAACATCTGCACCATCACCACCAAACTCAGTACCAACAATATTTTCATTACACCAACTCTAGCATCCTATCCACATCCATCATCCACACTAACACCAATACTAATACTGGAATTACCAATGTCCACTACACTGATAATTATCGCGACCACTAACCCCTCAAACTTCATCATCAGTATCACCAGTAGTACCATCACTCTGGGTCTGCCATTTTTATCAACATCATCCCCACTCCATCATCCTCAATAATGCCACCACTTCCTTGTGAGCAGCTGCAGCAGCAGCAGCAGCAGGATCACCATCATCACCATCCTCATCAACACTAACATCAACACCAATACCAACTTGGTTATACTATTGTCATCACTACTACTGTCACCACCATCATCATCATCACTACAATCACTCAGAGTTTTTTCCTTTTAATTGGAAACATTTCTTGTCTATGGCCTCTTTGCATCTTCCCTGTGCTTCCATAAGTCAGGTATGGCCAGAAACAGTCTTGGATTATCCAGGCTTTTTGTAGGTCTTCAGGCAGAGAGAGATGAAGTGAGCAGGCTGAGATCACACAGCTGAGCAGGGGCCCTGACCCTACCCCAGAGACTAGGCCCCTTGTCCCTCAAGGAGGGACCAACCCTTGTCCAGACACTTTCTCCCCATGACAACAAGCGGCTACCTCCACCTACTCTGGGAGCCACACAGGGGCCCCTCCTTCCTCTCTCAGGTCCCCATTCTGGCCCCATCCCCTGGCCTCACTCACAGGTACTGCAGGTAGGACAGGCCCGCAAACGCATCGTCCTCAATCACGGAGAAGGAGTTGAATGTGAGGAGGCTGGCAAGGGAGTAAGAAAGAAAATTTTCCAGAGTTGCTGCCCCCATCTGACAATTTAACCTTGGCCCCCACCCTCAGCTCACATGGGCATCGTTTCACACACACGCGCGCGCGCGAGCGCAATGTGAGTGTATGTGTAGATGCAAATGTTTTTATAGACACACACATACACATATGTGTGCACATGGCCCCACACATATGCATGGACACCCACTCCCTTGAGCTAATTGTCGGCACTGCTGGGCCCCACTCACAGCAGGTGAATTGATGGCACCCTCAGGAAGCTGCCGGTCTTCAGCTGAGTAACTCCAGTCCTAACGAGTGAGCTGGGGACATGGGCAATGGTGGGTGAGGAGAAAACTGCTCCAATGTTTCAATGTCATCCCAGAACCATCTTCTGTCTGGGGGACCCTGTCATACCACCCTGGCCCTGAGAGTATTTCCCATACATCCCAGGGAGACAAACATCTACCCATCTTGCCTGGCAAGAATCCTGGCAGCACTCAGCCCACCTGCTAGCTATCCCTTCTCCTGGGCCCCTAATGCTGCTGCTGCCCTTTGGAATTTCCCTTCTGCTCCCATTCAAATCCCAGCAGTCCCCTTTTGGGCATCCCAACATCCTTTGCTGCCCACCTCCCAAGATCCTGACAGGCCTCTTCTTGGCCTCCTGTCCCTAACCCCTGTGGTCCCAGAACTCCCATTTTCACCCTCAGCCCCCCAAAGGGGACCTAACACTTACAGTGACAGCAGGGTCGGGGAGAAGTTCTCAGGCAGGTCCAGGGAGGCTTCACACAGGGCACTGTCTTTGGAGCAGGAGCAGCTCAGAGGACATTTCCCCTTTGGGGGTCTCCAGGCCACTCCTGCCCCTGCCTTAGCCAGCAGCAGAAGCAGCAGCAGCAAAATGCCTGCCCCTCCCATTCCCCCCTCACCCCTGCTGAGGCACCAGCTCTTTTCTGCCTAGGTTTCAGCCACTATATCTCCCATGCCAGGCAACCCTCCATTCCGCCAGCTGGCACACTCTGCCCTGGCTTCTCTCTCCTTTTTCTGTTCCTTCTTTAAGTCTTTCTTCCTCTATCTCTTTAGAGTCTAATTTTGTGTTTATTTTTCTTTCCTTGTTCTTTTGTGTCTCTCTTTCTTTCTGTATTTCTGACTCAGTGAGTTAGTCTATTTCCCACTCTCTCTCTATCTCTGCCTCTATTTCTGCCTTTGTCTCTTTTTCTGTCTCTGTTTCTCTGTCTCTCAGTCTTTTGGCCTCTCTGTGGTGTGTGTGTGTGTCTCTCTCTCTTTATTTCTTGTCTCCCAACCCCCCTTTCCAGCTCTCTTTATGTTTCTTCTCCTCCTCCCACACCCCTTCTCCCTGGAGGTTTGGGAAAGGGACTCAATGGGCACCGGGTGAGCCCAAAAAGCTGGGTAAGAATGAGGAGGGGGTCAGAGGCCATAGGAAGAGCAGCGCTGGGGCAGGGACTGGATGATCCCATGGGAGGGGAGGAGCCACAGAGGGCCGAAGCTGCCTTAGCCACTCCCAGCAAACCCTCTACCCAGATTCCCCACTCAGGGGGTGTGAGGAGGATGTCACCAGAGTGGGGACCTGATGGCTCTGCAGGCAGGAAGGGGCTGGGAGGAGAGACCACTGGGGGCTGGAGTCACCCTAGTCGCTCCCAGACAACCCCCACCCCTGGCTTCAGGACCAGGCGGTGGCGTTGTCAACAGGCATGGAGGGGGCCAGCTCAGGTCCAGCTGCTCCCTCTGGTGGCCATGCTCGGCAGGCACTACTCTGTTCCAAACGCACCTCTTTTGCCAGTTCAAAATTAACCACTTGAGTGCCCACCACCCACTGGGAGTAGAGAGTCAACCCAAGAAAAAAAATGATGATAATGCCACCCACTTCTACATCATTGGCTCTGTACCAGGCTCTGTCATGAAGGCTGATCCTTTTACTCTTCTGATCCTTCTGAGGTTGATACTATTTTATGGTTGTTTTACAGAGGGACTTACTAAGGAGAGAAGTCAGGTAATTTGAAGTCTAAATTACCCAGGAAGGACAAAGTCAGGACTGGAGCCTAGCCCCAGGGCCTCTCCACAAGAGTTTGCATTCTTTCTTTGGAGATCAGAACTCATGGATAGTGGTTGTTTTTATCTGGACTAAGCTTTTAGCAATTTGTATCCATTCTGTTCATTAAATAAGATAAATAAATAAGTGACATTTGTTATCAAACCCAAAGTAGTAATAATAATACTTATTGAGCACTTACTGTGTGCATGTCTCTATATGAATTTACTCCGTCCTCACAACAACACCATGAGGTGGGTAGTATTACTAATTCCCACTTTACAGATGGGGAAACTGATGCACAAGGAGTTTAAATAATGCTTCATGATACTGGACAAATCTGAACCTAACCACTCACCCCTGCCATTGAGTAAAATACACAGCCTCTCTCCTTCTGCTGCATACATCCAAAAAACTTGGGGAACAAAGGGCTAAATGCTCAGGCAGGGTCACATAGATCTGGGTTCCAGATCCAGTTCTGTGTGGATTTAGGCAAATCATCCAGCCTCCGTGATCTTCAGTTTTCCCATCTTTCAAATGGGGCTATTATGGCACCCACTTCCCAGGTATGTAGAACATTCAGTGAGATGATGGAGGCAACACACCCAGCTTGGGGTGCAGTGCAGGATGGGCACTGCAAAATGGTCAGTGGGCTTGGGGTGGACCCAAGTGCATGCCTGCATCCAAACAGCTCTGTGATTTGAGCAAGGCTCTCGGGTCTTGGTTACCTCAGCTATGAACAAGGTATGATGAACTCCTTATAGGGTCTTTGAAAAGGTAAAGAACATAATGCTGGTGCACAGAGGGGACAGATAGGCCTAAATCCACACTCACAGTATGCCTAGCCCAGCAAGGTTCTCACTCTAGTTTACAATGAGAAAGATGACAAGGACAATAATGATAGTCACTTTCTGTGTGCCAGGTTCTATTCTAAGTGATTTACATGAGTCATTTCAGACAATTATTCCAATCTCCTTGTAAGGTGAATACCATTATTATTTCCATTTTACAGAAGAAGAAACTGAGTCACAGAAAGGTTAAGTCATTTGCCCAACATCACAGCTAGAAAATGGCTGAACCACTCTACTCTGAAGCAGTTGGCCCTATGAGGGGAGGAAGTTGAGGATTAACTAGAGCTGGCTAGGTGCCCCCCTCCTCATTCACCTCCTTGCTCCTTGTCACCTATCCCCTGTGCTGTGTAAACATCAGAATTATCATTAACCGGGGCCTCCTGGTGACCCTGGAGTACAGACCTGGGGGTGGTGGGTGGGGGCAGTGACTGAAGGCTCAGACAGACAAGGATGAGGAAGACTTTCAAAGCCCCCTATGTCCTCTGAGGCCATGTGTGTGAATGTGAGCATGCGCACTGTGTCCTGCAGAGCCTGAGGTCTGGAGCCTGCTTCTGACCTCTTTGACTGAAAGAGAGGCAGTTTCTGCCCTTGACCACCAGGGGACTCTGGAAAAATAGGCTCCACTTTGCTCAGCCTAGGTTTGTTCTTTCCTAAAATGGAATCAATAATAAAACAATGTCCAGTCAGAGACCTCTGAACCTGGCCTGGGGTTACATATATGATCTCAGTGATTTCTCCATTTTACAGGATGGGAAACTGAGGCACAGAGAAATCATATGGACTGCTCAAGTTCACACAACCACGAGTGGTAGAGTCCAGACCTGACCCCAGATTTCTCTGTCACCAGTGCCTTGTGACATGGCCTGCCCATGAGGACACCAGCTGTGTTGTCCTCCAGGTGGTCCTAGAGATCACATGACCTCAGGGAAGAGGAAGTTCAGGGTTAAACACATCAACTCATGTTTGATGGTGTCAATGTGTAAACAAAAGTGTTAGGCTTGTATGTCTGTGATTGTGTGACCAGCTGTGTGCTTGTTTGCCTATGCATGATGCTGTGATCACAGGTATGTGTGTCTCTCTTTTTGCTTGCCTGCTGTGTCCTTGACAGTGTTTCTGCTCCTCTTCATGCCATGTAAATATGTGTGTGTTGGTGTACATGTGTACACAGGTTTGTGGGCTTTCACATCTCTGAGATGGTATAGGAGTGCTGGCTGTGTGCCTGTGTGCCTAGGTCTTTGAGTGTATTTATGT